>NC_050194.1:14995787-15345787 GCF_008315115.2 Sander lucioperca | reverse complement strand
GTATGCCTCTTATTTATTTCTAGCCTTTTTTTTCCCTTTTCCTGCTGTCATTCATATCCAACACGGTGGTGCTGTGGGCTTAACACAGACAGCATTCCATAGTAATTAGTTGCTTATAATTTTGGTGATGTAGGGATATAAGCTTGTTTCAGTGTGGCACTCACGTCCCTTTGGATAAAGAAACATCAGGTACGCCTAAAGTATAAATGGACAGCACTGAGAGGATTGTAGCTGCTACACAACTCAGCAGTAAGCCATCCTGACAATGAAAAGATTATAGTCACATAACATGTAAGGTAATGATCTCTCCACTGGCTACATTATGAATTGCATCACCAATTGAAAGACAATTTCAATGTTGTTTCAGAATGGTTAGAAATGAATCAGGAAAGGGCAGTAGCTTAGTGGCATTGCCTGTCTGATGTAAGTTGTAAGCGCAACTTTAGTTCTAATAGATATAACAAATATTTTAGATTTTTTTCTAAAGAGAGATTGGTTTTATGACACCATTCATTGATAGAAAATATGAATGAATGAATGTGTGATTTCGGAAAATTGGAAAGTGATGTCCATTTTACAAAATATGTAGAAAATATGTTGATTTAAGAATGTCAATTTTCCATGAAATGAAATGGCTCAACCAAACCCTGAAATATTCTGGTATATAGATGATTAGTTAGTATATAGTGCTCGTTTAAGTTTGACCTGTTTACGTTTGCTGTGTTTCATATGCCTGGAAGAGATGGCAAGGCCGACTTCATTAGTCTTTACTCGATTTCTCCAGTATTATAAAGTACATAGTCTTGTATTGCCAGACCTATCTCTACAGCACTGTGTCAGCGCTGGAGTATGGTCTGGCTACTCCGTCTATCTATTCTGGGACAGAAGAAAAAACACTCTGGATTTGTATTTCTTAAAAACCAATCATAATCATCCTTGGAAGCACTAAGCCCTGATAGCGGGAGAGGAGGGACATCCTGCATGTCGGATGTCATGCTTTATCCCAGCAATGTACATCCGTTGAGCCAGACTGTATAGTATATCAATCTTTTTTTCCCAATGATTTTTGAATAGATCTGATTGGGAAAGTTGTATGAATATGTTTTCTTATTTTATATTTTAATTTTTTGTTAAAATATATACACACCACTCAACAACACTTTGACTTACATTCATTTGGGTATAGTTGTATGAAAGACAAAAAAAATATTTATTAAGTAACTCGTAAAAAAGTAGAGAATGTACTGACTTCCTGTCAGTATGTTTTCAGGATCAACAGATTACAACAATAAAAAGAAAATCTCAGTTTGTGATTAAGCACCACTCATGTCAATGTGACAGTGATGTCAGTAAATGAAAGCAAATATATTTCAGATGTTTGAGAAAATATTATGGACTACATCATGAAACGGCCAGTTAGGAAGGTGCAGTGAACTTACATATGCTCTGGAGTCAAAGGAGCAATCTGGCAGTGTGTCAGTGTCAAGTCTCGAATCAAAAGACGTAGAGCATCACAGATGAGCACAGCCCATCAGGAGAGGGACCTCTAGTAGCCGCTGCTCATCTCTAAGATATAACATATTTAAAACATTAGACTCTTCATCTTATACACTGTTTGTCACAATCGATGGACATCTGTCATGAAGGAGATGGCGCAGCATACATAAATAAATTAACATGGGCTTCTTACTTTTTGACAAGCTTCATTTTCAAATATCAAAACTGTCAGAACCTAATCTAATTTGATGGTTTCTGTAAAATAAACTAGGGCATGCTCAAAGCGCAAGGCAGAGAATTCCCTGCCCTCCCAGACTAGTTCCTCCTCTGTGGTTCTCTTTAAAAGCCAACTTACCACAAGCTAATGGTTGCATATGAATGTTTAAACACATATGGATGGGATCAAAGATGTGCGTGACAGTACCCATACCTTCCCTTGTGGCCTTTGCTGGCCTCGACTAAAGATCCTTGAGTGAAGTCATGCTGAAAGGACCAGATGACGCTGCTGCTGCTGTATTAGTACTGCGTGCGTGTGTGCGCGTGTGTGTGTGTGTGTGTGTGTGTGTGTGTGTGTGTGTACTCACAAGGGGAGTGTAGAGAGGTACGATGATGGTGGAGGAGAAGCTGTTTTCACGCCCAACAACCTGCCAAGATTGTGATATAAAATGATACAAATGCCCTGCATGTGGAGAGATACGGTGGGTTGGCTGCTAGTCCAAGATTGAGAGAGGTTAGGGCTGCAAAAATCTTTGCTTGATATTTAGTTATTATAAAATTCACTGTCCTACTGTGCACCGGCTATTCACTTTTTTGTCTTATTTTGCTAATGTACAAATACAAAATATATCGTTTGACTAATACATTCCTTTAGCGCTGCAAAGATTAATTGAGTAATCAATTAGTTGTCAATTATTAAATTAATCGCCAACTATTTTGGTAATCGATTAATCGGTTTGATTAATTTTTTATAAAAAATAAATCAAATTTAACATTCTCTGATTCTAGCACGTTCAAATGTGAATATTTTGTAGTTTCTTCTCTCCTCTATGACAGAACTGAATATCTTTGAGTTGTGGACATAGAGCTGGGCAATATGGAGAAAATCAAATATCCCGATATTTTTGACCAAATACCTCGATATCGATATTGTGGCGATATTGTAGGGTTGACAATTGGTGCTTTCACAAAATATGCACACAATGAGATTTTTGATAAATAATCATCAGTTATGTTGATAATAACTATGTGGGTAAAGGCAAATAATGGAACAGCTAGAACAGTCTGGTGTGTTCAGAAAATGACATCACTCTACTGTAATGCAGCCTTTAAAACCAGGAAAAGACAACATTTGTGTCATATCAGGATATTACGATATCCAAAATTTAAGGCGATAGCTAGCCTCATATATTGATATCGATATAATATCGATATATTGCCCAGCCCTATGTGGACAAAACATGACGTCATCTTGGGTTTTGGAAAAAACTTTTTTGACTTTTTTTTTAGACCAAACAACTAAGTTAATTGAGAAAATAATCATCCCTTTTCTATTTTTTTTTTTTTATTGATAAGGCATGTGCAATAGTGGACGTGCGCTTGGTGTGACCTTGTATGCTGAGTAAACACGCATGTGCATATGCTATGATGATGTTTGTGTGTGTGGACCAGATTGCAAGTGCACTGGAGTGGATGGTAATATACTGATGTTGCCGTCTTTCAGCCAATTGACAGGTTGACAGGACATTTCAGTGCACAGGCGTAACAAGAGAGGCACTGGGTAGAATAGACTGACAGAAAACACTGTAGCACAAACACAAGAAAAGAAGTAACAGAGATACAGTTTACAGAGTTGGAAACTAAAAATGTTGGATTTTGATCATCTTAAAGTTAATATTTTCCATCCCATTACAATCCATAGACAATTACATTTTAAATTATTATAGATTTAAATCGTTGACTGTTGTAGAATTTTCATCATGATTTATGAAATGAGTTTTATTTTGTAGTTCCAGTTCTCAGATTATTCTACCAGGACAATGTATTGGCTGATATAACCTTATTGCTGATATACTGTATTGGTTTCTTATTAGAAATGTGTATGTTTTGTGTTCATGCCAAAAGAAAAAGAATATTGACCAATATATTGTTTTCAACTTTTTCAATACCAAAATGGACGTGACCAATTTCTACTTCTATTTCTACTTTCATTCCTGTGATGTAACAGCATTGGCAGTAATAATATCAACGGTTTACATTTTTTTAATTTAATTTAATTTTAACAGTTTTTTTAAAGTTTTTTCTCTTTTTAATTACTGATTTGAGGGCTATTTTGCACGGCAATGTTATCGTTACTGGACACCTGCCATTGTTAGTGATTGTTTTGTCTTTGCGATGCACAGAGTGAAATGATGCACACAGCAGACAGTCATTGCCCAGAGTTAATGTGTCCAGATGTGTGGAAAATAGTTACTATCTAAAAGCATCTTTTGTCGCTGTCATATGTGACACAAAATGTGCAGTGAATGCAAATTGCCAAAACAGATCAGTGCAGTGGACCAACTAGATATCACAAGTCAAATCAAGCCACTTTAATGCATCAGTTACATGTCCTTATTGCTAAGCCGGGGGGCAGTGAAGTAGAAAAAAAATGCATTGCACCTATTTCTCTGTTTCTGCTGCTTTCCAGCAAATCAATAATATTCCAATTTCTCAAATGAAATGCAAAACGAATGATGTCGATCGGAGCGGTGAGTCAGGGCAGCTGTCTGGGGCCTTTTAAATTGAATCTTTCCAGATCAGGCATAACTTTTTGCCTGAGCCGTGTAAACAAAGACTAGTTGCATATTGTCTAATCCAGCATTAGATTCACCTGTAATTGGACCTGTATGGAGTGAATTAACTGTTAAATTGCTCTCCAGTTAGGGGGTGCCACCCGATATCCCTGGGATAACCGTCTGGGGAACACAGTGTTGAGTCTCTAACAAGATGGGATGATATAGAGCAATTGGCTACCTGAGAAACAAAAGCCTCTCACAGTGCTATACACTAATTTGCAACATACACAGTTGATTCAGTAATGCAGTGGATGTATGATGAGCAGGACCATAATTGTCTCTGTCCACTGAACTCCTCATTGACTCGCCACAATGACAGTGGACAGCAGACTTGAAGTTGTGACCACATTAGCAGCATTCACTGGTGCATTTGGAGGCAATTTCATAATGAGTGGCAGCCATTAGGGTTGTGGTGTGGTAATGGTAATAGTCAAGCTATTGCAGCAGGTGCTTACATGGGTTATGAGCCCATTCAGGCCTCATCATTACGGAGCAGTTGAGAATGGAAAGGGGATTCACGTAAATCTGAATGTGAGGCAATTTAACACATGCATGCTTTATGTGTTGTTGGCTGCAGCCCTTGTTCTATGGCTGTTGTTGATCTATGTAGTTACTTATAGTGAACTACTTCCTAATGCTTTTCCTCTCTCTGTTACTTATAGAATTGCAATCTCAACGCTTGTGTAAAAAAGCTGTGCTGTTTTTGCATGGTTAATGTCTTAAATAGATATTTTATTTCAGCGTGCTTTGTTCTTTTGAACGCTTGTGCCTGTCGATTCCTGAGGGTCTTCAGGATTCTATTGTATTCCTGTGCTCTGAGCTGCCCCATTCGGATGGGATTAATATTCCAGAGAGACGTGGGTGATAAAATATTAGCTATGCTCCTCGGTTACCAGACTCATCATTCTAGACAGCAATTTAGCAGGTGACGTATTACAGACGTGGTTTGAAATAGACAACACAAGACACAATACAACCCAGACTGACAGCACATAATCAGCTATAAGGCGGCCTATAGCCAAAACATTACATCAGCCCATTGGAAAGGCTGGCAAAGTCTCCTAATGGCTTCTTTTTTTTTTTTTTACCTTTATGGGCTTACAAGAATGACATTAGTCTAAATATGATTGTATCCATCAGATTAGCCCAAACCCTTTCAAAGTACCCCATGACACTCCTCTAAACTCAAATGGCGAGCAAAGCTGATGAAATAAAATCAGAGAAAACAAAGCTCCTCATGCGCAAAAATACTGAGGGGTGCACATCAAAACCCCAAATTCTTTAGCTGTAGCTTTAGCAGTGCTATAGGCCCAGCATAGAATGCCCACCATTAGGTCTTTACTGAGTATTGGAGTTTGTTATATCAAACAGGTAATGTATAGCAAAAATAACAGACAAGTAAATGTTACTATATGATATGGTAAATAAAAACAAACAGAACATGTAAACCCTAACCATGTTGCTTTCGTATTTACTCGCTGAAAGGGAGTTTCCCTCCTGCTCACTGAAACACAGCTGAGCCATAGCTAATATCTGCCCCAAAAATTGCCGGATTATTCCCCAGGCTCTTTTGTAAATATATAACTAAAAGGGTTTTAAAAGTCTCCACATCTGGGGACACAGATGCTAAATTAACACTGGGCGCGTTTTGAAGTGGCAGGCAAGGTTGTTTTCAAATTATCATTAATGTACATTTGTCAAGACAAATAAAACACCGGAAATATGTGGCATGATGGCAAAAACACAAATAAATGGTACTACACCATAAATACCTGCATACAGGAAGCAGTGTTAAAAGCACAATAGTGGTCCATTAAACTATTTTTTAATGATCAAAATAATAAATTGATTTACTCAACATACTTTATTAACATACTAATAATCTTCTGTAAATCAGTCATAAAGGAAGATGGGAATATTCGCCTATGAATAGGTATTATGCCACAGTAGGAAAATTTACAAAGGACCATTAAATTCTTTCATATACTTCAAAGTAGATTTTTTAAATGAGCATGTTTGGGAGCGTCTATAGTCTGTTCACTCTCTGCGGATGTTACCTAAAGTTAGATTTCCTGGTTCCAAACAAAATAATTGGATACATCACATCACATTTTCTCCCTTAACATTTTTTTTTTTTTAGGAAAAGACATAGCTGTAATGCTAGCTGTCATTTTATATAACTTATAGCCACTCAGTCCTACCATTTTACATTAGCTGTAGCCTTGTCTAACATCATTCATTTTCATCTACCACAGCTAAAAATACAGTGCACTTCTGATTAGATTTGCTGTCACCTCCACTGCTAACACCTTAACAGCATCCTCATGAGGTTTATGAGGGGGGATAGGAGTTATAATGGAGATTTTCTTTTTATAAAATTCTCCCTGTTCCTCTTTGATTGTCGTGTCTGCATGGTGTGCTCTTAGCTTGGCCTGCAGATGGGGAGTGGTCCTACAAATCATATCAATTATACCTCATTTCCATTCTAAAGTAGTCCTTACACTGCACATTGTAATTTGAGAGCACACATGGCCATTTATCCTCCCACACCTCCGGGGACAGTGCACACATCATCTCTGAGCTTTGCCATCCTGGATTTCTCGCAATCACTGTAGTGTGAATCCAAAGACAAATTGCTGCTGTCATCGCAGACAGATTCTGGGTGGTAAGGATCTCTGAGGCTCTTGAGCATAGTGTCAATATCTCAGATCTTATTAACACCGAGATGTGGGAAATGATCAATGCATTTCTGTCATGCATTCATAGTTTTCCTGATGTCTCGATTATAACTAGTTATCATTTTAATATAGCTCTTTGGCATGGCAATGGTAATTGTCCCTCTGTCACTGTTCATTTGTTTCCATTTCTCAATATTAGAATATAGGCAGAGCATTGAATGAAGACCATGTTGTAAGTGACATACTCCATAGCACTTTTCATATTAATTATCCTTAATAAAGTCAAGTGTAAAAAATATTAGATCATATAAATTGCAGTTCCAGGCAGCACAATACAATATGGTGCAATATTTTGCAGTCAAGATATTGTGTAGCTATATTGAAAGGGAATCATGCTCTGCACACTCATCCTGCAAGACATTTGTCAAAAAGATATTGTGCGCTTGTGAGAAAATAAAGCCAGCACATCTAATCTTTGAAAGGGGGGGAGGGGGTTCTTTTAAAATCACAGCTGTTGAAAAATGTGTATGTGTGCTTGCTTTCATTTATTTTTAATGGATAATATTCGGCTACTTGAGGGGCTGGATTGTCTTATTGACTTCGAAGCTTTGGGTAGAAATTTGAAGGATTAATCTATCACCGCTTGGAAAGAGTGGTTTTGTTTTTAATGCACTGGAATCTGTCTGGAATGATGGTGTTGATGGAATTGCTCCACATTATCGTTTTATACTGCACCTGCATCTAAACACATTGTAATGGAGCTATTCTATTTGCTAGAAATATACTTAACTGTATACGAATTGTGTTATAATGATTGGGAATGAGCTTCATGTGAATGTAGCCGATGTACATTGAGTTTTATCTGCCTTGTTATAACATAATACTTTGGATACAACACTGTGTGTTGGATACAATTTGTCTATGTGTGATTATTTCCAGAATTTTTTGAGCACTGCAGTCAGTTTGTGTACGGGCATTCTTTGAAAAGCCCAAAGTCAAGATTGTGTGACAGATATAGGAAGGTTTACATGCTCAAATTCGATTAGACTTTTGTTTTCCTATTTTACAATATGGATCAATGTACTGAATTATTCTTGGTCCCAGAACAGTATTGTTTATCCAAGATCCAATATGTTTATGTTGTACTGTATTTGGCACAGTGGTGCATTAAGCTAAATGCTAATCTCAACATGCTAACATGCATACAAGGTCTATGTTAATATTATGTTTTACCACTGTTACCATCCTTGTTTAGCTTGTTAGGCCTGCTAACATTTGCTAGTAGAGTACAGCTAACCAAAGTTATTACAATTCACCCCCTGAAGACCTTAAATAAATGTTCTAAATTTAATAGAAAAACCTCTTTCATTTGTTAAAGTATTAAATAAAATGTCAAAATCAAAACATGTCAACATCAGTGATCTCCAAAGTCATAAGGATTGATCCACTGGAAAGCACAAATGTCTTTACCAAATTTAATGGCAATCTATCCAATAATTAAAGTGTTTCACTTTGGCGCCAAAGTGGTGGTTCGACAGACGTCATCACTGGAGCCACTAGCTGGCGAGCACAGCGAAAAACACTCAAAATAAGACTGTGACCATGTATGATGCGCTAGTAACTGAAATTCAAATGGACTTTCAAATGTTTCTATCCTACCTGCTAGTTAATTGTGTTCCCCTGGCATCCCATGTGTAATCTAATCCCTGTTGACATGGCTGGAATACAAACTACTCCACAGGATTTAGATGAAGAACCATTTCAAACACATCTGTGGAGGACAGCTACATGGATTTCCAGATATATTGCTGTTGTCACAATCCTGACTAATGCGGAATAAAGAACCGGGCAGCTCTCCCTCTGCCCCTGCCAGTTCAACCATAATATTGCTGGAAGCCATAGAGTCTCATGTCACCTTCATTAATTAGCCATATTAGCTACCGTACAGCCGTGTGTGAGTTTATTGAGACAAGGGCACTCACAATGCAGTGTTCTCCCATGTTTGCTATTAAGGCATTTTCTCTCATTTTTCAGTCCTCTGCAACAGGGAAATAACAATAAATAAATACATGAAATTTGTCAAAGAGGCTGGGATACTGAGAGCACAATAACTTGGCTTGCTGAATGTTTGTCCTTATAGTGCTTGACCTTTAGAAGGCGATGCATATTGGTCTGCTCAGAGAGAGAGACTGAAGGAGATCAGATTTGGCCACACCATTTTTGCAGGCGAGGTCTTAATCGCCCATGGCCTTTACTCCTGAGAGGCTGCCAACACCTTGAATTTTTCCACTTGACCGTATGACCCAACAAACAGCCATATATTTGCATTTAAACCAATATAACTAACCTTTAAAGCAGTTCTAGATTCTTAAAAAGTGTCACAAAGCAGTAAAATGTTGTGTCATGAATTTAATGTAAGCCTGCAAACATCCCTTTCTTGTTCCTATTCTTTATTTTGACTTTGATAGAAATTCACCCTTTGAGGTGTAGGATCCCAAAACGACAATGTTCCTCTTCACTTCCCACATCTCCTCCTGCTTATGAACTGAGGGAGAAATGCAAAGAGGACGGATGTGTGGATGAATCTTATTGAACAATTGGGACAGCCTGGCTTTTTCTAGCATCATTACTACTAGAGACACTGACACTTCAGTGACTTGATCGATACTTTGATTACTAATGGCGCACAGCTCACCTGTCACCTGTTTTGCTTACTACTGTGACACACAGGGCTGCTGTTGTACTGACTGATGTAATACTCTGTCGCATTACTGCTACTCTCTTATTCTTTTAGTCATTTCCACCTACGAACGTGGCAGATATGAAACTAGGTTGTGAGATATTATTCCTATTTCACACCAAAATCTCGCCATAGATCTACATGCACAACAAACCGCCATAAGAGGAACTGAGGGAAATCAGTCAAGCTAGTGTATTCCACCTTGTGCAATAAGGGATTACATCTACAGGTCATCCATCAATACATGTTCAAACAATGAAATTAAACTTCAACCACATTAAAAATGTCATTGACCATCATCGGGGCTGTCCATTTTTAATCACATCAGCTGCCGTGAGTTGCAGTAATACTGCAGGTTATATTATTATAAGATCAGAAAGTCATTTGCTTTTCATATCAAATGTATAAACCTGTGTGAGAATTTGAGGCAGTGTATTGTGTCTACATTTATGTTGTTTATTTCCTTTATGTTGTATTTATCCTGAGTATGCTAAGGATGTTCCATGAATGCTGGAATGACTTACAGTTTACAGAAAAACAAATATTGGATAAGGGAAATGATATCAAAACTTTCAGCCTGACAGTGATTGATTATGTTTTCTGCTCCAAAACTGATGATAGATCCATTGCAGGCGTCACAGACTGTGACTAACTGAAAATAACATAAATGGAAAATCTTTTCATTATTATGAAAGAAAGGAAGCGACATGAGGCAGCATTCAGAACAGCTATAATGAAGTCTACAGCTTGTTTGCTTTGCAAAAGGCTACAAGTGCAGTAGGTATTCTTTTTAAGCTTTCATATTATAGGACTAATGAAGGCTGGAAGGGTAGAAAAGTGTTTTATGATTAATTTGTGATTCATATTAAAACACACCTAATACTTTTGACTTTATAATGGAGAAGTAGGAATAATGTACCACCACGGTTGGTGCTGTTGTCTATCCTGACCCCACGGGTAGCTTGATATAGTCACAGTCTTTATTCAGCCTTTCACACTTCTTTTACAGTACAATCAGATGAGCTGTAGCAACCAATCAATAAAAAGATTTCCAGTGAAATGGTGTTACTGTTAATGAGAAAACTTCAACTGTGTATCTTCCCTCCAAGACCATCTGAAAGGCTCCTCTCTCTTCCTCATCTCCTCTGAGCTGCATTTAACTGATTGGAACATCCTCCTTATCGTGGACCTTGACCGGTTCACAGGTCACAGAGTGGAGAACGAAGGAGGAGTGAGTAGATGAGGAAGCACAAATGGAGCTCATAGCGTAGGTTAAGACAGGAACGCAGTCATTGAAGCCATCTGTATCAGCTGAGCATTGGCTGATCTCCCGAAATGCCATCATTACGCCCTCACACATTTACCTATGTAATCTATTTAAAGGCCCAACACACCCGTGGTGCACCCACACAGGTGTTTTCACCTATTTGGCTCATTAGACCTCTGCATAGGACTGTTTCTCTGCAGACTGATGAAAAATATCACTGACTCCTGTTTTAATTTTACTTTTACTTATTTTGTAAGTAAAGTAAGTAAGTAAGTAAGTATTTTGTTGTACTTATTTTGTGCCACTGTAGAGGCTATAATCTCACATGATTTACCGGTTTGTGCCTTTGCATCAAATCAAGGGATATTCTGAGTCTTGTGCTATCTTACCTGTGGAAAGGTTTACATGAAGCATAGAGCCTTAAAGGTCCCACTTCACTGGTCTCTGTGGATATCTGTTGAATCTCTCACGCTTTGTATTTCTTAATTGATCTAGGTACTTAATCAATCTGATACCTGCATCACTCTTGTGTTTACATACATGTAAGTGACCTTCTGTAAAAGTCCTTTTTTTAGGCACAACAGCTGTAATCATAAATAACATTTATAATAGTTTTACTGGGGCCCGTGCTGGCTCACTGGACTTACAGCAACAATTAAATTAAATTGTTATTAGTTACACCTGTGTTTCTTCTGCGCTATCAAAATGTCTGCCATTTAAAAGATCTATTCCCAACACAGCTTCGCTTAATTTCAGCCTGAGCAAAGGCCTAATCAGCCAGAATAACTGGCAACACCTCTTTTGGTGTGTAAGGCCTTAAATGTCCTTCCACATGTGATTGCGGCTGCTGCTGCTGCTTGCAACAAGCTGTTGCTAAATGCTGTAGCTTCTGCTGTCATCTTGGCATGCAAAGCTAATTCATGAAATATGTTAAATGTAATGCTATTCCTATGGTATATTTAATCATGTAGTACAGTATGTTGTCATCTGTGCTCAGATAATTAGGGGTTTTGTTTTGCCCAATAATATGACACTTCCTGATTGAGCAGGAATGTCACTTGAAATTAGGCCACTATGCCTATTTTAATTTAATTACATTTGCCATAGTCTATATCCACAACCTTAAACTTGTGGAAATTTTGTTGGAATTCTAAACTCCGGTGGATTTATGAGGACTATGGTTAACTGCTCCTCAGATCTCTGCAGGGTAAATCCAGAGAGCTAGCTAGACTACCTGTCTAATCTGAGATTTCGGTTGCACAACTAAAACAACTTTTGGACGTACACATGTTCCACCAAAACAAGTTCCTTCCCGAGGCTATTACCCACCGGCTCCGGGGCTCCGTGTGGCGCTTAGCGCTGCCCAAGATGATTGTGATTGGTTTAAAGAAATGCCAATAAACCAGAGCACATATTTCTCCCATCCCGGAATGCTATGTGGAGTAGCCAGACCTTCCCCCGCAACTCGGCAGCATTGTGGAGGAAGGTCTGGCAAAGTGAGACTGCATTTGACATAATATTAACTGATGAGAATGTTTCTGGCTGAACTAGCTAATAGGAAAGAACCCCTCACTCTCTTGTTGGGTGACGACCTCATTAACCTCATGGGCATCTTGCATATCATTTACAAACATATTTGAGCACTGGAAGCCAAACCAAGCCACCAGAATGGTATGTGTTTTAAAGAAAGGAAGTGTAATAATAAACAAAAAGTGCATTTTAATGATCCAAATATAAAGTTCAGGGTTACAAGAAGTATAACTACCACAAAAACCACTTGCAAAATGTTCTCTGAAAGGAAATAGAATGTGGAAATCTGACTAAACAAGAGGTTTTGACAAATATGTCAAGTGGAACCTTCTTAGAATAAATACCACTAGAACTGCATGACCTGAAACCAAATATAGTGTGACACGAGATGTGACACAGCAAGTCAGACAAAATGTCAAAGAAAATGAAAAGTCACGTATCCTGGCAGAACTGAAGCACACAGATTTAAGGCCTGTATCAAATTTCATACATAACTGAGAGACAGGGAGGGATTATGCTGCTGTCCATACCATTCTGTCACTTTGAAATAAAACCAAACAGTGGCTTACCCACGCAAACATCATATTAAAATGCAGCAGTATCATTTAACCCGAGTAAAGAGTGAGCAAGCAATAAGGGATTATCAATCAAGAGAGACAAAGAGAGATTAGATTTCTAACTTTGGCCCTTCTTGAATCAACATATAAGTAATAGCTATAATAATATGATAATTAAAACCACTTCAACAATAATGACAAAGAACACTGCAGCAAGTTGAAGATGTGTGTAAAGTGCACTTCACATGAGCTGTCCTTTCAGCACCACAGAAGCCAGAACACCAACATCACAATAACAGAATTCATTTTACACACACTTTAATCTTAGTTAGCTGCTGTTCCTTTCATTCCTTATAACTAGTGTTTTGTCTTTTTTAAATGTAATTGCTTGGTATTTTTCATAGTATTTACCACCAGGTTTGGTGCAGTGCATTGTAATTAAATCTGCCAATCACACTAATTAAGTACCTGATAATGTGTTGCTTTTTGTCTGTGTACAGCGGGAATATTGTCAAAAGAAAGATGCAATAGTTAGTTACTGAGTTCCCACAGAAATCAAATAAACAACAGAAAACAATACCACAAAATCTCCAACAAGGAACTTTAACAATTCTTAAAAAAAGATGTAGCAGAGCAATACAGTACATTGGTGAAGTTCATAGTTATTCTGCACAAATCAGAACCAGGGACAAATAGATACCTAGGCACATAGAGATTTACAGATTGTCTCATGTTTCTCATAGCCACTATACAATTCTATTACTACGAAGAAAAAAAACAACTATATATTGAGGTAAATGTCCTACACAAAGGGGCTTTAACACTGGATTGGCTATTTAATCGATACAATCTATAAGTGGTGTAATATTCGTGGTTTTAATTTCAGTGAGAGTGCAGGTAGGTCATCTTACTATCCGGCTCACCTTACACTACCTCACTACTGTTTGCCATATGTGGAACTACTGCAACCTATAGCAGTTTTTATTGTGCAGTGGTCTTAAGTCAAAGTGAGGGTTATGCCTGGAGTAATAATTTCTTGAATGCAGTTGTTTTAAAAGTTAAGATTTGTATTGGGATTACAATTATTAAATGTCTTTACCTTTTTGGACAAAAAAAATACAATAGCATATTTGCTGCAGAGGAGAAGATCTTAAGTCAAAGAACTTTCCACTCTGCACTAGGCAACTTTCCTGCAGCCTTACTGTCAATAACTGGACTGTCCCATCCAAATGCACAAGCAGAATTATCCGTAAGACTAAAGCCACTGTAGCTGGCCCTGATGCATGGTGTTTAGAGATGGCAGGATGCCGTAATGAAAGGGACACCATCCCTCAACTGGAGGATCCGGGTTTAAGCTTCTGTGTTGGTAAGCATTCACCCTGCTTAAGCATCCTTGAGCAAGACACTGATCCCTGCCAGCTTTATGGTTGCTGCTGTGTAGCTGACCTTCTTGTGGAGGGTAGAAAGCAGCAAAGATAATTTTGCTTGTGTAAATGCATCACAATCATTAGTGTTATTACCTTATTTAAATTGTAATGTTAACTGTTAAAATTCTTTTGTACTCATCAGATTGGTAAACTTTGTGCATGAATATATTTGTGTAACACTAGCAGCCAAAATGCTCGATTAACATTAATGACTGAATGTGTGCCAAGTGTTGGCTTCCACCACTGTGCTGTGTTGTGCCTGTTTAGGAGGATGCCAACCACTAAAATGTATTTCAAATCAGATAAAAACCACGTAGAACAAATGCAAATCTTGTTCTGGTGGAAGTCTTCTTTTGATAAAATGGCTAGTATTACTTTTGTTCAAATGCATACAAAACGTTTTAAGAATGTGGCCTGTTAGAGTTGTCTATAGACCAACACCTTTGGTACATGTATAGCTTCCCAGGGGAAAATACAAAAACAAATAGTTAGTAGAGCTAAACCTGCTGTATTCACATGTTCCTGTTCAGAGAGGCTTTTTAAAACGACTGTTAAGAGCTCTACCCTGGCTAAAACAAATGAGCCCTGGGGAGGAGAGAGGCAGAGAGATGGGAAGGGGTGTGATGCATGAGGCCACTAGTATAAAGACTTCATGTGTGATTGAGCTAAAAGTTCCATTGAGGGAGGTCATTTTAGCATTTGTGATCTTCTGATCTTCCTTAATCTCTGTGCTGCAACAGATGCCTGACCTCACTCAAAATGGCTGCCCACACACCCACAGCACTGTTACAGTAATGAATGACAATGATACTAGATTACAGGGCTAGGCTGAGCAATAATAAAGAAGGGATTTGAAGTAAAACGCTCAGATGTTAGGAACAAATGTTGCTTGCTATCTTATGTACATGATTTCAATAGGGTAAAAGTGCAACAATAGTTCCAGTTATTACAAGAAATATACATATATTTTCATGTACCAATGAAGAAACAATTAACATGTTCTCATTTCCCCAAGGATCTATGGACACTTCTCTAAAACAGAATTTTTAAAAAGGGGTGATCAAACAGATCAGATTTTGACAAACAAGGACTCAAACTTGAAGGATTCTGGTTGATTTTGGTTTAAAAAACTTTTCTAATCGATTTTGCACCAGGATACGTTCCGGTAATAGAGGTTGTGAGCATTAGAACATTGTATTCAGTATTATTGAGGCAGCACCAGATATATTCTCACAGTGAGGTTAGTCTTGGCTTTCCAGCTTTTAGAGAAGAGCTGATAAATTTGCGAGGTCATAGGATTTCTGTTTGTAGGTTTTTGCTTTCTTATCAGGCTTTATACAAACATTCCTACATTGGACATGTTTAGGAAAGCATTCTGGATGGGGTATATACTGTAAGAGGTCAGGGGTCAATACTTTGAACACATCTAAAGAATTTTAGATGTCGACTGTGTTGAGCTCACAGTGACCTTAAATGAGAGCGGGAGCTTAGACTGTTGAATTCACAGTGGGTGACTCAGAGAATAATCTGTTCACTTTGCTAGCAGTCAGCCCCTCATCTGCATGATCCAGAATTGATTATTCATGAGGTCTTTTTCAACACTGAAAGGGTAGCACATCTCCCTCCGCTTTTGTCACAGTTACGACACAGTTACGACAATAAAGGCTAACATATGCTTCCATCTCCCTTACAAATATTATGGTGCAGTGATTATACTAAAGGAAATTACACAATTTGTATGTACGATAAACAAGAGGGTCAAATCTGCAATGTCTTCATTGCACTTGTAGCAAATTTCTTCAAAAATATGCCTCAATTTGTATATTTCCATCATACTTAAATGTGGTTTAGTTTATTTTTTGCACTGAAGTTAATCGGAAAACTAATTCATACCTTGTTTTTTCTGTATACTTAACACCATACCATCTACATGAGTTGTGTGTGTGCTTACATATGTGTTTGAACTGTAAAACATCTTCCTATTTCTCTCTTTGTAGTCTGTATTCTTATGTACAGTACTGTTCCAAATAATGAAGCTACACTGACTAACAATATAGTAAATGCCCTCCTATGGGAACTCCTTTATAATAAATTTTGTTTGTGTCTCAATGTTATTTGTCGGATTTACTCCCAATGCACAGTTACTATTCATACGATAAAATGTAATAAAATGTGCATTTGTTGGGAGAATAGGAGAGCTGTCGTACTGCAAAACAAGCGTATTATACCATGATATGAATGTCCTGTAATGTAAGCTGCATGCAGAGCAATATTGGAACAAGGCAGGGAGCTGTTTGCGTTGCGAAAACATAGATGTTGCATAATGCACGTGCAGCCATTGAAATACCAAATATTTTGCAAAACAAATTATCTTTTTAGGTAACCTTATAAAGTGGGGGAAAGGTGTGAGGAGCAGTATTTTAATTTTCTTTATTATCAATTAATCTGCTGATTATTATCTCAATTAAGTGAGCGAAAAATGTTCATTACATGCCAGATTGCTTGTTTTGTCTGAGCAGGACTCCAAAATCTAAAGATATTTAGATTATCATAACTAAATACAAAGAATAGCAGCACATTTTCACAATTCAGAAACTGGAAGTGGGAATGTTCCTCTTGGCTTTGTTAATTGTTTCAGCTCAAATGCATTAATTTCATTCTAGTAAACAACAACTGCATTTATAACATTTAGAAATATTGACCAAAAACACAAGATGAAGAAATAGAGCGTTTAACAAGGTTGTCTTTGTGTTTAAACAGATATACAGTATGAGTTGTTGAGGTGAATGTATGTGCTTTAGACTTGGTTTTCAATGGTAGCTTTCATCTCATGCCCCGAGCATGTCTTACAACTGTTTCATTGCTGCACTTGAGTGAAAGTTCTTGGGTGGACTTACTGTGAATATTTCTGCTGCTTCATATACTGTAGAAACCATGCTATTTCTGTATTTTTCTGTTGAACTGCCCACACATTGGCTGGATGACTCAGAGAGGCATTTAAATATAACACATGCATCTGTAAGATAATGATCCGCCAAACACTGGAAAAATGGATGTTTCCTACAGTGGTCAGATTTTTATTCTGGATCCTCTCGAGGCCCAAATGTGTTGGAGCCCTTTTGTTTAATAGGTTGTTTATTAGGTCATTATTTTCAGCCATTAACAAGAATAGTTGCCTAAGTGTTTTTTGTTTTGTAATTTTAACTGTACAATATTATATTTCTAAAAACATGTTTCTTTACTACTTACTCAGACTCACTGATTTCCACTTGTATTGCTACTAAATTCCTATGTTTCACTCCCTGCTAAAAGCCAAACACAAATGCTTTTAACATGAACCAAAGGGAATCCCAGCTCATGATTAATTTGAATGCCCTAAAAAACAAGAAAAAATGCCCTTTAAGTGAAGTTTTAAATGTAGCAATGCTGCAATCATTCAAGGATTACTGCTACCATTTTTACAGTGTGCAGCAAAAGGCTGCCTGAGGTAAGATTAACTTGCAGGGTTATGTAATCCAGATGTTAGAAGATGTTCTCGCTGCTCTCCGTGTTGTCCCTTTTCTGTTAACTGCACTGAAATATCTTCATAAGCTTGTTTCATTTTCAGTTTCTTTTCATTTCCGTTTGGTCTTTGTCTGCTTCCTTGACTTTAACATTATCTAACAAGTGACAGAGTGTATGAGTGCATGTTTGTGTGTTTGTGTACGCAGATGTGTTCTTCATCCATCTGTGTGTATACAGGTTATGTATCTCATATAGATGCATTTTTCATGCCCTATTGATTATTAATTTGTTTTTATTTCAGTATGCAGCCATACAAATCTCAGGGAAATCTAGTGAATTCTGTTTGAAATCTTGGTGGGGCTTTGCCAGCCATTTGCTGAGTTTACAGAGCTTATGAGAGGCACGTCTTACAGCTGGCACATCCGCCCATAATGTGTCCTTCACAGTTTACGAGCTGGCAGAACTGCAATGAAATGTAAGCAGAGATAAACAAAATAGCAATACTGCTTTTTAGTGGACAATATATATAAAACCCACACACAGTGTAAAGCTTACAGTGCAAGCATATGCTGATTACCACATTTAATAGAAAATCTCCAATCAGCGTGCACATAAACTCCAGTAGGTTTTGAGGTGGAGGGAAATTACTATGCAGAGTAGAGAAAATGCTCTTTGATCATACGCCTCACAGCTTTAACCACTACTTAAATAACTCCTAACCCCTCTCTCTCTCCGACACACACGCACATACATACACAACATAATCTATAATGTAGTGGTGAAGAGTGTGATGGAGGGAATGTGAATAGGCAGCAGGAGCGGATACACATCCAGCATCTTAGAGCCCGGCCTAATCAAAGTGTCTGCAGGTCAGAAGGTTAGATATGCACAAATCATAGGTGGTGTGAGAAGAAGGCATCTAGAGGCCCCTGTGGGCTCACAGCAAAGCTGACTGCAAAGCTCACAGTCAGAGACCTGTTCATGCCTACTACAGTGTCTTAAGACATTATTATGGCACATTTGCTTAATTTAAATATCCCATTATCCAAGAGACTTCCGGTTAGCAGTGACCTGGATTCCTCTGGGATTGTATGTGGAGTAGTAGGCATTGCAGGCCGCTTTTGACCCATATGTATGAGTCTGACTCTGGACTTTTCACGTGTGTGTGTGTGTGTGTGTGTGTGTGTGTGTGTGTGTGTGTGTGTGTGTGTGTGTGTGTGTGTGTGTGTGTGTGTGTGTGTGTGTGTGTGTGTTGTTAAAATATAAAAATAAAAATAGGCACGTGATGTGTTAAATACAGTACATCTAGCAAAGAAATTACCACTTTTGCAGGCATATTGGCTGTATTTTCCCAGAAAACAGAAATATCATGCTATGAGATGTGTTAGCCTGTTAGCATTTTAGGATGCTGTGTGAGTTTTTCAAACTTGTGAATAAAGTTTAAAATGGTAATGTTTAATGACTCAAATAAGAAAGTCCTGGCACCCAAGGTAAGATGCATTCCGTTGCAAGTGTAACCCGCACATTTGAAAATGGGTTTTAATGATTCAAAAATATCACACAAACACAATTGTTTCACATACGGTATGACATTGTCTCGAAAGTTGTAACTCATGTTACAGCCTCAATTATGTCCAGTTTGGACAATTAAATCATGCAGGTGAGTGTATGCCAATCATGCCACTACGTGGTGATCTTCCTAGCCAGATTCTGGCAAGAAATCACCAATCTCATGTAGAACGAGTGGTTGAAAACATTAAGGGAGAGTTACCTTTCAGATGGTCTAACTAACAATTTCTGCTGTAAATGTTGGATCTAGCAGTAAGCCCCGCAAAGTAG
This sequence comes from Sander lucioperca, assembly GCF_008315115.2. Taxonomy (NCBI): domain Eukaryota; kingdom Metazoa; phylum Chordata; class Actinopteri; order Perciformes; family Percidae; genus Sander; species Sander lucioperca. Next base: position 15,325,914 of record NC_050194.1, on the reverse strand, counting down.
CTGTTTGTTGGAGTGGCCTCTTTGGACTCCATCTCTCCAGGTTAAGAGAGACGAGTCAATATAAAGTAATCAGAAAGTGTCATGCCCTCCGGTTTGCCTGTGGAAAAGCCTAAATTAATGTTGAGTCTGGTTAGTCTTGGTTGGTGGCTGCATCGTTTGTCATTGAAGCACTGAGGGGGCATGTCTGAGGCCTTTCTCAAGGGTCATTGACTGGTTTGTAATCAAAGAGCTTATTCTGTTAATGCACCAGTGTGACAAAGGACCATGCAATGTGAATCATAATGGCACCAGCCCAATAACAAAAAGAAGACAAAGAAATAAACTTAAAGAAATTTCTCAAAGTTAAAAAGTTCCACGCCTGCATGCAGTACATGACGATGTGCCACTTGCTTTATGTAAAACCATCTTTGATGCATCATACTTCACATAAAGTTGCCAAGGTATCATTTGACCATAAATTGACATAAAATGCGATTAAAATGTCTGTGCAACATGAACAGGGCCCTTACGTGACAACAAGATGTGTTTTCAACTCAGACATTGTTTAAATTCTCCTGCCCTGGTCCCTGTCTCGATCCTGCTGGTAGCTGCTAGCTGCTAGCTGCTAGCTGCCGTCCGGTGAGTGTGTTCAGCCAGGCTTCTGTGATAATCATCCCGACAACAATCCACGGAGCGGCGGTGGTGTGGCTATGTCCTCCAGAGAACAGGTCATGTCACGTCACGTCAAGAAGTTTATTCCCCCCTAAAAAAAATGGTAGTGCAGAGCAATCTGCACACTGTTTCCCTTTTCCTGCTACAACGGGACTTCAGCGCAAGACTACAGCTACCTTCTCTAACGCTATTACTGTGCAAGCCACAGACATCATTTAGCCCATTTCCATGTAGTTACATAGTCACTGATATGGTCATAACCACTACAGTGGTTTGAGGGGGAATAAACTTCAGGTTTTCGTCGCGAAGGCATGACCTGTCCTCTGGAGGACATAGTCACAGCACCGCCGCTCCGTGGATTGTTGTGTTGGCTGAACACACTCACCAGACGGCAGCTAGCAGCTACTACCAAACTACTCTTTTCTTTTTAGCAGCTAGCAGCTACCAGCTACTGGCAGGATCGAGACAGGGACCAGGGTAGGAGAGTTTAAACAATGTCTGAGTTGAAAACGCATGTTGTTGTCACGTAAGGGCCCTCTTCATGTTGCACAGACATTTTAATTGCATTTTATGTCTGTTAAGAGGCACAAAGGCACTCTAAAACTTGCCCTGACAACTGCCGTTTTAGCTCAGTGGAAGCTCATACACGTAGCTACTCCGTGTTGCCTGCACCGATTCGGGTCGGGTTTTTTTCAATCGAATGTACACACATATTTATAGCGATCAAGATTAATGTAAAAATTGGCCGGAATTCTCCTTTAAGTCCAGTATACAGTAAGCACACCGATATTTTTTGCAGTGCATCCCATGTTAAGCATTTCATTTGAGTGCTCTTTAAAGCCTCAGCTGTAATCTCCTTGGTGTGGATAAAGATTAATGTGATACGGTTTGGGGTAAAATTTCCTATTTTTTGCATTGACTGAAAATTTATGGACAGTGGGACTGCGAAAAAAAAAAAGGTGATTTGGCTCCCTCCAAGTCTCAATTCTGTGATGCTTCATAAGTTAACTTAAAAGGCAGGAAATCAGCCTGGCCCCGGGTTAAGTTTGGGAGCAGACAAGTTCAGAAATAATAAAACCCACCCAAATGTCAAATGAGGTTCTCTAGAAGTACCATCAACTTTCAGCCAATTGACTACATTTTCAAAAATACTTTTCCCCTGCCTCTGTCCAGCCAATCAGAATGTTCTATCCTGTACTGTATCTACATAGAGGGCACCATCCTACCTCCACCGTCACCTCTAGCTGTCCAAAAACAACAAGGAGGTAAAATAAGAATTTGTGTTTTTCTGAGACAGCTAGCAGGTGGAGGGAGAGGACTGTGTGTGTTGACAAGCTTGTGGTGTGGTGTTCTGTCTGTTGGACACACATCAGAACTTTTAAGGAGCCATGGAAATCCAAACATCCTGTTTTTAAATTTACACAAAGAAGAAGAGCATAGGGGATTGCACGAAGTAAAGAAATGTAAAGGATAAACAGACTACAATTCAGGACTTGTACTTTATTTCCTATCTACAACTGCTGCTTGTTTTTTAATACAGTATAAAGTGTAGCTATTCTTCTCTTTGTCTTAAAATGGACTGTAAGGGCGGAAACAATCAGTTCAAACAGTACAAACTGCAAGGAAGTCGAAACAGGTCTAAAGATGATTATTTAAATACACAAGAGAGGCAACTTTATGTATTCAGGGAGACCGTTTCATTCTTAGTGCCGCTATGGTGAAAGTCCTATCAGCAGACTTTTTCAGCTGAGAACGGATAGCCAGCAATCCATGGTGGGAGGATCTGAGGGGCCCCACAGTGCTGCAGGGGAATGTAGTTTGCTGTGGGGGGAGTTTCCAGAGACCATGCAGAGGTGTGAAAACAAACAAGAGAGTTTTAAGAGTTTGAAACTAGTGTAAAGAGGCTAATATTGGTATAATATGGTGCTTATTTTTTATTTGAACAATAATTAATACCTGATTCATATGAAAATAGAGAAAACTGCAGTAGCCTGGAGGACATTAATGGGTTAAAAGACAGACAGGTGCTAATTTTGGAGATAATCCTCAATTGGAAAAAGCAAGATTTCACAACTGAGCTGATCTGTTTGTCAAACTTCCTAACAAAAACCTTTGGGAAATTTCACCCAAAGGTTTTTGCCATGTGGCCTGACATCAGTGGATAACAGATCCAAGCTCTGGGCAATGACAGAAGCTGCAGGGCCAAACAATATTCAATAGAAAGTTGTGTTTTAATCCAACTTTTAATGTTGTGTTAACAATACACTTCAAAGGCTTGCACCATTTGGTCCCTGTGGGTCATAATTAAAGTTCATTGGATTTGGACAGGGAAATCAATTTACCTGTAACAGTACCTTTTTTTTTTTTAAATTTTGAATCAAATGGTGCCCGTACCAGGGTAACTGTTATGGTTATTTTATTTTATATTATTTGAATTAAATGACACATTGGTAAATACAACTAGGGTCTAGGTGACCGTAATTAAACCAGGAGGAAACTTAAATTTTAGTAAGATCTTTTAGTCCTTGTATCTCATGCATTCAGGGTGATATAACCTGTCCTGTAAACTGTTCTCTGTACATCATACATGATTTCTGTACAGTGCATCACTACAGCCCTCATATGACTTCATGCAGCATATGATGATCATCATGCAGCAGCATGGAACAAAATGTTTACTCAGTTGTAACTCGAGCTTAGCAGAAATAAGCAGCACTTTCAGACGTAATTGCATGAAATGAAAAGCTGCCAAGTGGCAGGTCTTTCAAATCAGTGTGGCGTGATTGAGAGGGAGGGAGGAATCTTCTGAGCGCAGCTGGAGTCTGGGTGTATGCAGCCTGCGGCTCTAGCTGTGTGTGTAGGTTGATGGCTTTGTGGTAGTATTTGCACATTTGTGTTATGTCTGGGTATATTACTGAATATTACTTGTTGTGGGTACTACCGCAGGTCTGTGGTTATATGTTTGTGGCTTTGATTGCGTTGCCGTGCGCATACATGCACAGTGAGTGTACTGTCCATGTGGGATGAGTGAAAAAACACGCGAGTCCTCAGGGTAAATTCAATGTGACGTGATAATGAACATACACAGTAATGTCATTGAGGAGGCAGGTGAAAGCCCCATCACTCAGCAGATCTTAATAACATCTCAGCCAGTGCTGATGTGCTTGGGTGAATACTGCTGGCGTAGCAGGTATTGGCTGAAGTTGGCATGGTAATATGGCTTGGGAGTGTATAGCCCATTTCACTCAAAGTAGCATGTGACCAAATGTTCATGTTGGAGTCCAAATGTCACAAATGTTTGAACTTTGACTCTTAACTCTATCACAAGTCTTTTTTATTTGATGAGAGTTGAGCCTTATATAGTATATTGATAATACCAAAGTCTGGAAGGCACAAAGCCACATTAGTAATATACTGGGACTTTACCCTCTCTGAATAAGGTAGTTGGTTCATTTCAAATGCTGGTGAGTGGGGAGGTTTCACAACCTGCAAGCCAAACGCAATTCAAAGTGGGAGTTGTGAATGATCTTAAGTCACACCATAACAGAAGTATGCCTTTACTATATGGAGCTGGTCAATTACTTAGAGCTTCAGAAATAACTTCTGCCTGCACCACAGGCTGGTCTACCACATCATCAGTGGGCCACTCTGCATTGTTTAACTCCCGGGCTGAAAGTGAGTCCCACTCCACCCCTGGGTGTACAGCTGAAGCTTATTACCAAAATGTCCAACAGCAGTTTACAAAAAGCATCTCTATATATTCGCTCTTTGGTTTTACTACACAGGCACACATACAGACTTAACACTTCCTGTAACCATAGAAACAGAGAAGACAAGATCTGTATAGTATGTAAAGAATTAATGACTCATAGACTAGGAAAATAATATTTTAGATTATTTTCAAAAAAAGAATGTGGTGTAATGACATTTATATTTTGTTACAAGACAAATGGTGGAAGTTAAGGAGCTGTCCCAAACAAATCAGGACGTTTGTTCACCCTATTCCCTGTGCATATTTATTTTTATTATTATTTATTATTATTATTTATTATTTAGTTATTTTCATACATTCCATTTAAAAAAAATCGTATTTATATTTAAATATTACATTTTTTACAGTACACGTTTTTTGTATATCACAATGTTTTTCCTAGTAAAGGCACGGTTTACAAACCTGAATGTCACATCACATCCTTATGTATACCAGAGGATTTTCCACATCTTTCCTTCCCTGCATGTAACCTATCCAGCAGGCCATTTTAAAATTTAACAAAACACGGGTATAACACACACTTACCACGATTTCTCATTTGAATGCACTCTGCACATCTGCATGCTCGCTCACAGTAACTACAAACTTGAACCCACTTTGCCTGCAAAGGTGAAAAACAAACCTCGAAGCACAATCTCTCCTGTAAATACAAGTTGAATTTTGCCCACACTCTGTTGGAAAACGCAGAGGCCATCTCATAAATTGTTATGGTGGCTAAATTAGGGAGTAGACTCATTACTTGCTTTGTAGAGTAGCATAGACAGTGCCTGGAGCAAGAGCCGTAAACACACCATTACTACAACACTGCAGTCTACTGCTGCACTCTGTCCCAACACTCTTATGAGATCCTTGCTGTCTTTCTTGCTGATCTCCAGTCAGCCTCATTCATAAAATGTTTCTATGATATTATTCTCTCCTGTGCCAGTTTATTTTGACGCCTTGTCCATTTAAAACCTTTCACAGGTATCAATATTTTATTTATAAATAGACCGTACAGCATCTCAGAAAAAGAGTAATCATCTAAAAGGTATAAGTAGCTATTTTTGAATTTTTTTGGGGTTTTCTTGCAAGGAGTAGATGATGGGAAGATGTATGTTTAAACCACTGGTTTTATTGGGGGTTATGCTAGCTGCTTCCACCTGTTTCAAGTCTTTGTGCTAAGCTAAGCTGCTGCTGGCAGTAGCTTCAAATTTACTGTACAGATATGATAGTGGTATCAATCTTCTAACTCTCGGCAAAAAAGCAAATATGCGTATTTTCCCGAATGTTAAACTAGTCATTAAATAATTGTTTGCAAACACATATAAATTGGTAAAATCTAGGGTTATTTTTAAAATAAAATAGGAAAGCAAAACCTCTTAGGAGGAGCTGTAACTAATAGTACCTGATTAATGCATGATATATGCCCGCTGACTGGACACATTCCAACGACACTAGCCTCAAATGCTTCAAATTTGCAGAACTTTTTCTGTAATCAAGAATAAATAAAGAATAAACAAAAACATTCTGTGTGTAGCCCTTAGGTATCATTACAAGTAGCTCATTACAAGTCTCAAGTAGCTTCCCCTTGCCAACATTGTGAATAAAGTAAATAAATGAATGTACAGTAGATTACAGAGCCAGACCCTGAAGAACAAGGAAAAACATTTAAAGCATGATGTGATGGCTGAAGTTAATTCAGAATTTGCTAAATAAAAACATATATTTGGATGTTAACCAATTTTAGATAATTTATGTTTGTATACTAATTGTATGTGAATACTTATAATGGGGGCCTTTTTTGGTCTAGTCCATACCACCTGTGCATAGATGTTTTTCTGGGCCTTTATGCAATTTTGAAGGCTGCCAAAAGGGTCGATGTAAATTCAATATCATTATGCACCACACAAGATAATATAGGGCTGGAGAGGGCCATGCCAGTGCTTCTTAAAATGTAGAGCACGCACAGTATTACCATTACAAGATCTCTTTACTTGTCTCATAGGCTACCACACCGTCAACACACTTGGCATGCAGAACAGAGAAGTAAATCCGGTTGAATCCAGCTGGAGAACTGTGTATTTTGACTGAAGAAGGTCTATAACAGTGGGCTTATTTCCCTTATTTACAATATATACACACCCATTTTCACATTGTGTTTGGTTACTTGTGAGCTTAAATCTCTTGTCATTTCAAAGCTAAAGTCAAACCCCTTGGAAAAAGAACATTGAAGTAAAATATATGTAGCTGTACAGTTTAACTAGCTGAATAATGATTGTGAATGCTTGGCTGCATGTACGCTCCCTTCATCTGATTAAATCTGTCCACTTTAATTACAGCAGTCATTGATTTAAGGACTGTTACTACATTTTTCATCAGGTGATGAAAAAGGTAATAACCTGTCTTTAGTTATGCTCGGTTACTGACCAGGTCAGAAACCTTAATTCAGGATTAGTTATGCTTTGTTGCAGAGAGGACTGGCGTACGTCTCCGACTATTAGACACAAAACACATCGTAGTGACTCTTTAATAGTGCACAGCAGGAGGCCAATGGCTGCTTTTTTGTTCCAATTTGATTGTCGGGGATGAAATGTCCATCCTTTTTAAATGCAAGGCAGGAGAGGCATCACTGATAAGATATAGAGTATGCTAAGGAGGATTCAAGAAATGACATTGAGCTGATCGCAGAAGGATTGGCCTGACAGTTTCACAGTTTTTTAGAATGAAGATTAGCAGCTTTGAAAATTATCCTGTGACATGCAAATGTTTTTTTTCTAACCAAGGTCATCCTCAGTTGCAGGTGATAGGATGTTTTGGCATCTTATACACGCAGCAAATGCAGAAACTATGTAGCCTAGAGAATTGTCCTATAGTTTGTGAAATGGATTGTAAAATAAAGCACTCTGTATCTTTGTATCCTAATACGGCATTCCAACAGCCTTTTTTGTGATCTTTGATTTCCAATCATGCCTTGAAAAGACCACAACAATACACTGATGTTTCAGGAAACCATTTCAAAAATGAGTTTAACATAATCTCATTTGTAGATTGTGTGGAACAAGACTGATCTTGAGAAGAAAACAATATCTCAACGATTTTAGGGAAGGTCGTCTCTATGAATTGCAAATAGTTGCTTAGTTGTGCAGATCCAGATCTAAAATGTGTTAGTACCAAGTTTTACTCAGTGTTTTGCTTCTAGGGGGCGATGCTAGTCTGACTATCACCAGACTAAGCTCAATCTTTTAAGATTGAACAACAGTCTGGGGAGTCTGCTCTGTATGTTCTACTGCACAAGAGGCGTGATCAACGGGTAGTGTTCAAATGACTCTGTACGCAATTGGATAGTCTTTCAACCAATCAGACCAACGATCCGGGTGATGTAGCAGCAACATCAACGGGTTGCTGTTTTTCGGTGGCCGCTATGTTGAATGTAAACAAAAAGCTGCTTGGTCGCGCCAGGTGGATAAGCCAGTTTGTGATTGGCCCCCGCAAAATTGTAACGGAAGCAGGATAGAATAATGTACAGGTTTCCAGACTGAGATGCAGGGCGAAATCAAATCGCCGGCAGATCGGGCTGGGTTTACCCAGTCTAGGGCCATGCAGTAGTTAGAGCTGATTTAATGCTGTGTGATGTCTTGGGTGTTCTGTGGAGGGTCTACTTTATTTCTGGCATCGGCATTAAATGCGTGTTTAAATCCCTTTATTTGTTTTGAACTATAGCGATTGACATTGTTAACATATATATATCAAACATATAATTGTTTTTTTAATTATTCTAGGTGAATGCACATATACACTGAACAGATACACAGATGGAATCCAGGGAAGGGTTGAGGATCATGTGCAAAGACAAAGCAAATAAATAATAAAGTGTGCACCCACAGAATGACCTTTCTCCAATCCAAACTGGCACACGCACCAATTTCTTTATCAGGTTATGAGCCTCTAGAGCAGAATACTGCTTCATTAACGGGATACTTCTTTAGCTTTAATCAGTTCAGACCAAGTCAGAGATCCTTGAATGCTATTTCCTTGCCTTGATATCAGTAGTTCTGTTGCAAAGCACTAATCCTGTTAATGCGAGCAATAAATGAATAGCTTAAAGAGTGGGATTGCTGTGGGTTTTGGAGAGAAAATAAAAAACAAGGGTTTTCTTTTTGAAGCTCTCGTCCAAATCACCCAGACACAGAAGAGAGAGATGTGATTTTAGTGAAAATGTTTATAGTTAAAAACTATTAATATTTCAATAATCCTCAAATTAGTTCATTTCTTGCACACTGCTCGCCTTTGCAGAGGCCTTTCATATCGAGATAGAAATGTGCTCTTTCAGAATAAATGAATTAGAGCCCTTTGAAAAAAAATTTTTTTATTCTATAATGCCTCTTGGCGAGACTTCAAAAAAGGTAGTGTAAATTCAAATAGGCCCCCGGAAAAAAAAACATCACCGTGATGAAAGGAGGGGTCATGTTCTCTTCTCACTTGTCTCGATTAGACCGGATGAAGTGACATTCCTGAAAATGAAGTCCGATTCTTCAAATTGCGGTTTCATCATACCGTAGGACGAGCAGTTTCCAAATGTCATTAGAATTTCAAATTTGATGGCGTCGTTTTGTATGTGCAGCGCAGCAAACTTTATTTAATTTAACATACAACGCCATGGTGGTGAATAAATGCCTGGCAGTGAATGTCTTAACACACATTTTCAGGTGATCAGATGTGAGGTTGCAGCTCATTACATGTAAGGCAATGTAACGTAGCTGTTGGAGGTTGTATTTCTTTTATCATCTTCGTATGCCCTGAACGATTCTCTTGACAGCAGGTGTAATCATTGGCAATTGAGCTCACATGGTTTCTGGTTATTTGTAGCACTTCGCACTCCCATGCAAAGTAAACACTCATGGGTCTCTCTCTCAACATGTCATATCCGCTATTTATGTTTGCCTCGCACATCTATTACCAGTGAAGATATAACAAACGCGGGCAGCTGATGTCATGTTGGGTATCAGTGATGCTGAGACGATGAAAAGCCAAAGCAATACCGTATCTCTTTGGCTCAGACACAAGGATAAGAGACGATGTGTAATGATGCTCCAAAATAAGAGAGTGAGCTTTTGACTCACACAGTGCTGTGGCCACATTACCTTCTGTGACTCATTTCTGTCTCCAGCTTTTTTATTTATTTGACCTATGGCTAGAGCCACGCTGGTATTCCCAGTCGTCTTTTAAGCGATCACATGCAGCCTGATAGGTAGGATTAAGGATTTTACTTTCTTTGTTACATTAATGAAAAATATCCAAAGCTGTGCAAAACATGGTGACCCTCCGCTTTTAATGCGCTGTTTTTCATTTTACATTTAAAATATGTTTGACTTCCTCGCGTGGAAACGTTAAGTGAAATCCCTTATTTAATACTAAAGACAATCGTCTTTAAATTGAAGTCTTCTTTATTTCACAGTGGGAGTTTGAAAGCACTGTTTTTATTCATAGAGTTACTAAACATAGGATTCATAGTGGAAGACCTAGTTGAAACCCAGTCTTCCACAGTTGGCCACTGAGCAGCTCCAATGAAGCGGCTGGAGGTTAAATGGTTCACTCAAGTGCTTATCAATGTTGTTGAGGCATGCAAGAATGTAACGGAGCCATTGCATGAATCCATTTCTGGGTCGTATGTATCCCATCATCTTCTTGTGCTTGGTTATTTATCTGATGATCAGATTATTCAAAAAAGAGCAAAATACTGTATTTGGGTAATACAAAAACAAGTTTGCCACGGGCAATGAGTCACTAGTGGGCACTTTCAAATATACAAAATACTCAAATGATGATTGAAGAGTAAGTATTGAAATAAACAACATTATAATAATTTCTGCTTGGTTGAGAACAACAGCCTTGCAATTCTAAGTTGGTGAACTTGAAAGCTGCCATTCAATATTTTATAGCAATGCCCGCACAGTATAGGTCAGAAATGGTCAGAAAAACTAGGCATTTCTTTAGGTAAAATATTTCCCTGCAGCAGCAACAACAATAAACTGAATTTGAGAGTGTGAAAAGCATTTAAAGTGAGTTTTAAGTTACAGGCATTGATAACATAATTGTTCTGTTCATAGTTGTTGTTGAACTGTAAAAGGGCAGATGTCATTTGATGCAGATAATGAAAGTTGTGAACAAATTACATTTTTAGGCAGTACAGTTGCATAGGTAGGAGAACAGAGAGGGCCAAAAGTGCGGACTTGGCTCAGGAAAAGTTCTGGCTTGTCCTATGGTGCTGCAGCTGCCAGCAGGTTGGGTTCCACTATGCTGGATGGAGTAGCCCTCCTCTTACAATTGGATGGTAATGAGAGTGACGGGGATGCTTGAAGAGGCAGACAAAAATAATGGTTTGTGTTTCTCTTGCTCGCTATGCCTCTATGTTGTGCTGTTTTTTGGTGTACCTCATGTCTGCCGCTCCTTATTTAAATTAGGAGTCAGACAAAATGTAGGAAATTCAAATTTTAAGATTACAATTAGTGTTTGCTGCAGGGGAATTTAGTCATTGCAGCAGACAATTTGGAAAGAAAAAATAGAGCAGATGTCTTTAATATAATAATTAACTGTTTTTACACCACTGAAATGAGAAGCTAGGAAGTATAATGCACAAATGTGCATTGTTTGTTATATAAACATGATCAGATTCACTGTGATTACCGAATGTGCAACATTACATGGCACATCTGCATGAGCTGAATGCAGAATGGTAACAGTGAGAGCAATGGCTTGTGAAAGTGATGTTTTTTTAAACCCCTGGTCAGCGGTTCAACATCCTGACCCCAGATATGTGCCTTCAATATTATACAGCCGGGATTACAACATCTGTTGTTGACACACACAAAAAAGGCAAGACCACATCACTTTTTCCCTTGCCAGTCTCACTCTCCCTGTAAGCCTGCACTCTGCGACATGTCTTAGTGAGGCACATTAAGCCTCACAATTATTCCCTGGTCTCGCTCACCATTCCCTCTGAATACTGATCAAAAAGGAAGGAGAGCTCACCCTTCTAATTCAACAGTGTTCTTATGTCTCCCATAATGATACATTGAAGATAAAAGTTGCTTCTCCTTCCTCCAGTTGTCACCTTATCCCCCCCCCAGGGCTTGCCTATCCTGCACCTTTTAATGATGTGATAAAAACAGAGATAACACTCTCAAGACCTAAGAAGAAAACATATTTAAAAATAATCATATTTTGATCTTACGACTTAAACCAGATGCCTATCTGTGTTGCACCTCTGTTATCAGAACTGTTGTGTACCTTTGGGCTTCTCTAGTCCCAAATGTTTCATTTATTCACACTGATTTTTGGTTCGACAACATTTCGACACACAAAGACCATGTTTAAGGGAGGAAGATGAAAAAGCAAACTGTTCCTCCAATGTAGTACCTTTCACAACCACTCAGACCTTTGTTTTGTCCAATTGTTGGAGTGTCATTTTGAAAATGGCACAGTGCAGTAGTGAAAAGTATGGAAGCAAAGAAGAGACACAAGTCTTTGAACTTTAACAGCCACTACATATTTAATATTTAAATATTTTACTTTGAAAACCATGTATCTGAATTTATTTCTTCTGAATTCACCTCTTTGAAATTAATATATGAAAATTCTTGATTTAACATTTTAAAAACCAGAATTTCAATATATTTTTTCAATGGTCACATATTCAGATACAAAAAAATCTCAGGTTGCTCAAATTCGATTGGTCAAATCCAGATCTAAAAATTCTAGTTTAAATTTTACAAAGAAAACCAGTCAAATTCAACTGGTCAAATTCAAATTGTAAAATTCAAGTTGAATATTCCTAAGTAACATCCTGGCTACCCAGGATAGGAGAGGCAATCGAGCCTGCATGCAATCAAACCGACTTCTGGCCTATCAGAGCACGGCCTGTCAGTCATGTGATCCAAGAAAGACTGTGCTGTTTGAATTTTTAGATCTGAATTTGACCAATCGAATTTGAGCAACCTGAATCTATTTTTGGAAATTCTGAAAGTTGATTTCTTTTGTATCTGAATTTGTGACCATTGAAAAATATATATTGAAAGTCAGGTACAATGTAAAATCAAGAATTGAGGTGAATTCAGAACAAATACATTCAGATACATGGTTTTAAGTATTCAGTGGCTGTTAAAGTTCAAAGACTTATGTCCCTTATTTGCTTCCATAGAAAAGCATCCCCCAAGTCACAAATACACTCACAGGTGTCTGTAACACTGACTGTGATGGGAGGGTGAATAAACTAAGGACCAAAGACGTATGTCTGATTTCATTACACAGGATGGACTGCCACTTTCTTCCATTTTAGATGTGACTTCTGGCAGGACTGATGTGGGAAAAATACATTTTGAATAAGAATCATTTTTACAGGAAAGTGGCAAAGGATGTATAAGTATTTTTTATTATTATTTGTTTTACTTTAGCTTAGATTGGCCTTTTCCTATTACTGAAAAAAAGTTAAGGCTTTCCTGTAAATATTACTGTAATGATCATTATTCATTTGCATACAGAAGTCAGGTCATACTTTAAAAACAAAAAAAGTCTGTGCTGTAACTGTGTATTGTATTCTTCAACTAATCAAATCACAAGCGTCTTGGTCTAAGCTCCGTACGCAGCTACGGTGGCTCTGCAAAATGGTCTCGGGAAGGAACTTGTTTTGGTGGAACATTTGCACCCTGCAAAAGAAAACACCACGTACAGTATTAAATGAAGTTAACTGTTCACACAATACAGTAATGTGAGCTATTTAAATTAGCTGGATACATTTAAAACGTAATTTTTAAACGTACGGTTAAACGTAATTTGCTCTTACCGGTGTATCGCCTTGTGTATTTTGTCCGTAGCAAATTCCTGCCAATCGGTCCCAAAACGTCCCAGTTAGAGAGTAAATGCCCTAAACATATTCTTTGTAAATCTTTACAATCATTCCCCGAAGGAACCAAGCGGTGTTTGGTGTTTTAAACCCCCAACGTTATCTTCCAGGCAATTTTCTTTAAAACTTGCCATTTTCAGGGTGTAGCTTGCTAGCTCGAAGTTTGTTGTTGTTTCCCGAAGGGAACAGAGTTTGTGAACAGCAACACACAGAGAGAGGAAGGTGAGGGACATCTGGCAGTCGTTGATCCAGACTACATATCCCTTGATTGATACATGTCAGAGAATCTTTAGAAGGAAACTACACTGTGGTCTAAAGTGTGATTTGATTTACCCCAACATAAAAGGTAACACTCATTTAATAGCAATACCTATGTGATTTCACTGAAATTACATCAAAATCTCAAATATTCTTAGCGTACCAATGGGGGAATACCCTTGCAAATTTACCATATGGAAACAACGTTTTGCCTTTTGTAGTTGTTTGCTTCTGCTTCGGTGGTTTGTAAAACCAATATGATTCATTTACAGCCTATATTTTTACCCCTTTTTACGCTTCGATATCTTTATTCTCTTTATCCTTTTGTTGTCTTGTTTTATCTGCACCGCTGTGATCATTTTATGCAGTTCAGTTCAGTACACAGTCAACAATTTGAAATCACATAGGGATGTTTGATCTATGCTGCAAGGGTTAGGGGTTGCTTTACCTGTGTGACCCAGTGGGTAAAGCACAAAGAAGGGAGGAGAAGAACAAAGTAGACATAGCTCATAAATAGGAAATGGCATGAAGAAAAGAAAGTCAATGGAAGGAGGGCTAGAAAAAAAGAGAGGAGTTGAGGGAGGGAGATATACAGCGCAGGATTGAAAGTTGAGGAATGGGGGATGGGAGGTAAGGAGGGCATGTGAGCTACTAGGGATCAGAGATTAAGCCACTGTCGTTACAGTGAAGTCCGCCAGCTGTCCTATCCCAGATGACTTACTTTGTGGTTTAGGATGGGTGGTCTCTTACTCATATAAAAGTTCAGCCAAATGTCAAGAAAAGTCAGGAAAATAAAATAGACTTAGGTCTACTGGCTGCATAGAAAGACAATCAATACACAATTGTGTATTTCTGGTTTATTGTGTCCATTTACAGTTTGTACCAGGCTTTATAAAATGATGTTACACAAATGTGTTACACAAATTTCACAACTACACACACTGTTTGCAGGAATACCTGTGAGGTAATGATGTAAGTTGGTGGCTGAATCGTGTAGGATCATTGTTCAGTAGCAAGTGTTCACGTTAGTTCTCCAGAGTATAGGAGATTTCCTTATATATAGCTGATAATGCTCGATGCAGTGCAGTTAGAAATTGAAAAAACAAGACTTTTTATCAAATTGTAGCCACACTTGCAATCTCTTCTTTCGATCTTTTGCAGTGCTCCGCTGTGCTGCTGTGTGCTTCGGTTAGATGTCGTACAAAAATGAACAGATTGTGCTGTCTGAGCCTCGCTGTCCCACATTGTGTCATACTGCACAACTGGGAAGAATGGAGACTGTAGTGAAAAAAAAACATCAACCTCTGGATGTCCTGGGGATGCTTTGAGTGAATTCAAGGCCCATTGTGAAGAAAACTCCACTCACCCAAGTTTCAGGCAGAATAGACATAGTTGCTCTCAACAGCCAAATTGTGCCCACAGTTGGCGGCATCAATGGTGTTAATTTCAAGCCTTGATTGGTGGTATTTCATGCTGTTCAAAGACAAAAACAAAGAAATGTTGGCAGAAGTAATAATGACTAGCCAGCTGTGGTGGGCATTGCAGCAGCTGCAACCCACTTGCCAAAGAAAACATTAGTGTTGGACAAAACCCTGAATTATGTCCAATGATAATGTTTTTAACCCATCATTCGTACAATATGTGCATGGCAGCTACTAACAGTCCAGTGCGGTAAAAGTAAGTTGGAGAACTAATTGGTTCATGTTAGGGAACAATTATTGTTTGATCATAATGGTTAGCAATAGAGGCGAAGTGAACCTTTGTATCCGGTGTTTAACCCAAACTCATTATAAACTCTTCCACCCCCATTGATCACCATATCTACATGTATCTACATACACACTATTTCTCTACAATGGCACTCCATAGCATCGACATGAATCTAGCTATTTAGAGTCTACGTTACAAATATTATTCCTATGGAGACTTGAGCTGTCTTGACCAAGACAAGCTGATTTCAATGATCACCTCGTTATCAAGCAGCTTCAGGAGTTCATAACATTTGAATCAGCTGTGTTGGAGCAGAAAGCGATCTTAAACATGCATGACTCCAGAAGAGGTTTGACAGAAAAATAATCACCAACTATTTTTGATAATTAAATAATCGTAGTAAGTAATTTTTCATGCAAAAAATTGCAGAAAATGCTGTTTTCATCCTCTCAAATAAGGACATTTCTTGCTTTTCTCTGTTTTGTATCATATTAAACTGAATATCTTTGGGTTTTGGACTGACAAAACAAGACATTTAAAGACATCGCCTTGGACTTTGAGAAACTGGGATGGACATTTTTCACTATTTTCTAACATTTTATAGACTAAAAGATAAATAACTTAATCTAGGAAATAATCTACACATTAATCGATCATAAAGATAATAGTAAGTTTTAGCCCTAATGGAGATGGGACTGGGCATCCGTGGATGACCAACTGCACATATGATATGATGTATAATTCATAAAACTTAATAAATCATGCACTACACAACAACCATGCACTTTTACACAGTTTTACATTGAGATTTTACTATTTAATAGATGATGATGCAAAACCTTCAAACATTACAGCATATAATACTGCATTATTTACAGTATTATCAATGTAAACAGTTCAAGCATTTCTGTTAAATCTTCAGTCGAAACATTATTTTTTTCATTGAAAATAAAAAGGAAGCCAACTTTTTTAGAACAAGCACTTATTGCACCATTTTATTTTTTAAGTGTTTTTATTAGGTGCTATTTTCGTAGTTTTGGCCATTGTTTATATTGATTATGACTCAGCAACATTTTACTCAGTAATTTTAGTATGAGGATGTAGGGACACTGCTTGACACAGCTGTACAACGGACTCTATTAGCTATATTAAGCAATACGAGTGATCCGACGGGTTTTGAACAAGTGCCTTTTTAACCTTCACCTTCATTTCCACTTGTTTAGATAATGTGGTTAAAATATTGTGAGGAAATGGTGATGATTTGCAGAGCAACTTCCTATGTTAAATTAGACCTACTAAACTTGGAGAACTTAAGCAATTTCAACATAAAAGTTATACGGTTAAACGTTGAATTTGTTTAAAACCTGGCCTGATGGACTCCATATGGACAACTGTCAAGTTGTCTTTAGCTTTTGTGTTGTACATGGAGTGTAGGTGTTTTCTCTTTTGAGGACAAACCACTTATGTTGTTTGCGATTAAGGAGCGTCCAATTTCTTCCTAGAAGTGTTTTCAAATCCTTCCCAACAACATTGACTGTTTGCCCAGGTACATCCCTCAGAGAAGCCAGCAGAGGGCTCAACTGCTGGTGGGAGAGGAGGGATTTAGATACTCTCGTTTGAGGACAGCCAAACCCCTGTGATTACTGCTTAATCCTCTCTGGCATATCATGTGCATCATGGCAGCACAGTGAGCCTTTGTGACATCACGGGGAAGGCTGATGTGGGGCTGCTTAGTCTATATTTCTCTCTGTATCTGTCCCTTTAATGCTGTCTCTTCTAACCTCTCTCTTACTATCTTACTCTCTTACACCATTTCCTTACTCTGTATTTTCTCTATTTGTCCCTTTCTGTCCCTCCCTCCCTCTTTATTGACGGGGCGGGACGTGTGTGTGTGTGTGTGTGTGTGTGTGTGTGGGGGGGGGGGATCAGTGGGGATTATCACTGTCTGGAGAACACGGCTGGATTTGTTCGCCATCTCTGTAGTTGCATTTTGTGCCAACCTGCCCTCGACTAATGGGACAGCAGTGCACTGTCATAGCACAAGTTGATATCAGTCAAATGCTCTTAAACAACAAAACTGTCCCTTTAGTGACTCATGTGGTTTCTCAGCATGGCTCCATGTGAGCAATCCATTCGTGAACAAACATGACTAACAGATAACAACAGAACATTATGTGGGAAATTGGGATAGGGAACCAGCAGGAGGTGCATCAATGTTAAATCCAAAAATTAAACCTGAATCCTCTTATTAAAAAGGAGTAAGCCCCTGGCTCCCTTTCTCTAGTTCAATATGCCTCTCTGATATCTGTTTTGTGTCCTGCTCTTTATCATTCTTAGTCAGTCTTTCAATCACGGCAACTTTCTGCTCTGGTCAACGCCGTTGAGAGTTTGATGAGGATCTTAAGAAATGCAGCTGCAATCAGAATTCTGTGCAGAACGGGCACTTCCCAGGTCTAGATGGCAGTCAGCGACTGAGGGTCCCACAGTATATTTTTAAATAAGCCTTTGCGTTTCTCCACTTTTGAGAATCAAGCTTTTTATATTTCATGCCAGTAACCCAGTGCATGTTCGAGGACTTTGAAGTGATACTCCGAAATGTAGCATTGAGAAATATGTCTGCTTACATTGCAGGCTCATGAAACATTATCATTGGTATATTTATTTAGACTTTTTTATGTCAGCGTTGAAACAAAACAAACAAACAAATTGGACAATCATAGCTTTTGAAAATGACATCTGAAATTTGGCCCGTGGGGTTTTAAGTACTACTGTCTGAGCTGAGCCACTGATTCTCTTCTAGAAAGCAAGCATACGATGTTTGTCATGTCTATTTCAGGAAATCTACAGTTATGTGTATGTGCTTTTCTGTCATATTTGTTAGTCTTTTTTAGAGATGCACCGATTACAACTTTCTAGGCCAATTCCGATTTCCGATTTTCTTTGAGTTAGGCCAGCCGATACCGATTTTAGCCGATTCCGATTTCATTTTTTCTAACCACTTTACAGCACACACAAATATTTTTTTTCTATCTTTTCTTTAATAGAATATTTTACACAGAACATAGAACATAGTCTTTTTTTCTTTCTTTTTTTAATCTTTTAAAAAGCCAGATTGTGCAAATCAATGATTCCTCGCTGCAGGTGCCAGCTACTGCGGGCTACTCTGCGTTTTTGCAGTCCGAGCGTTATATTGTAAACCATCACTTTGTGAATGTTCATACTACAGTGAGGATGACTTGTGTTGCATTTGTAAAGTTGTTTCACATTCTTACTGTATGGTTGACTACATTTAAACATATTATTTTTACTGAAGAGATGAAGACAGCACTGCCATTCCTAACTAGGCAGTTGTGACGACAGCAGAGACTGTCCCCATCGCATATATAAGCACCATTATTAGTGTAATTTCATGTCATTTCATTGTACAGACAGATACTATATTCTTAAAATATATCAGGGATAGTTTACCATTTTGGTATAAACAGTTATTTGCTTTCCTACTGAGAGTTAGATGGAATGAACAAGTTTCAAGTTTGTGTGCTTACTGTAATATGAAGCTACAAGGAGCAGGTGGTTAGCTTAGCTAACATAAAACACTAGAAGCAGGGAACAGCTAGCCTGGCTCTAAAAATGACAAATTGTCATATTTACACTGTTTCTTTTGTGGATTAAATGAACAAGATTTAATGTGGTAATTTGTGAGCTTTAGAGGTGTTGGTAGGCAGATTTTTTCCCCCTCTGGACAGAGTCAAGCTAGCTGTTTGTTACTGCTTCTAGTCTTTATGCTAAGCTAAGAACTGGCTGCTGGCTTCAGCTACATATTTACCGTACAGACATGAGAATGGTATCTATCTTTTCATGTAACTCTAAGCGTATTTGTTCCTTTAAAAAAACATTACAGATTTAAATGTGCTTCAAAAGACTATGGCCTTTAGCTCAAACAGCTATAGCCTGCCTTCTTCATGAATTCCTCAGAGACACAACACCTTTGTGATGTGATTCTGAAAGAAGTGTTAATCTGTTGCAGCAAATTTGATTTGAACCCTTGTGAAGAGGAACGTGTGATACTATGATGTCTAAAAAAGTCAAGCAAAACCACTCTGTAAAGTGCATTTCTGTCCACTGAAATGCAAGGAGAGATGTCTCCCAGCTTGTAGGCTATTGCTGAATAATAATGACAATCTCTGGCATTTGAGTTGTCAATCAACATGTCAATTAATCACAGCCGTCAGCGAGGGATTAATGGCGTGATTAGACATATCCCGGCATGCTCTCACAAATGAAAGAATTGTCCACGCTATTGACAGAGCCATTTCTTCTCTGCTTCACCAAACCTTGATAGGAAATACTTTATGTCTGTATGGAGGCACAGTGGTATTTCACAAGAGGATGGCTGAACAAAATCATTACTGGATGTTCAAAAAACAACTTTTTATCAAGCAAGAATCAGTATTAATATTTCTTTGCTCGTGAAGCATTCACAAAACTAGATTTGATTGTGTGTGATTCTGCTTGTCAAAACAAAAGTGGAGTTAAAGTCTACTGGTAAGATTCGGTATGTCTTTCCAATAACCACATAGTACAACAAGACTGAATCTGAGTTAATCTGCTGTTGATTTATTCTAGATGTAAACGTAGGACAGTACTAGTAGTACTTTTTCTTGCCATGTATTTTATAAAATGCATCCCCCTATTGATATAGTAGGCCATTTGAATGCATATTTTATGAGACTGCTGTCTTCTTACATCAAGAAACCCACTGGTTCCGCTTTTAATGACTGCCCCCTGGCTCTTCCTAATGGGTGCTGCTGAACCTCAAACCCACATTCACATATGTGCACAGTCTTGCATGTAAACCATAACAATAACACACTCAGTTCACACTGTCACAATGTAAACAAATGTGCATCTAGTGAATAATGGGAGTGAACACATTAGACGGAGCCACATAAGATAAATGTCAGGTTTCGTAGAGTAAATAATAAGCATCCATCATCGAGGATCAGTTCCTGAGCAGTGAAAGACCGAAGAGAGTATTGGAAAATAAATACCGTGGTTAAGTTTCCAGTGATTTATCTGATCTTTTGGTGCACAATCGTTCTGCTTCTTTCCTCCTCATCTCATGTGATATGCAGGAGTCAGTGCTCTAGGAGGGCAGATGAGCTGATGCAAAAAAAGAGTTGCAAGCAGTGGGCAGGCGCTGGTGATGAAGAGAAAAGGATGTGAGATGAGATTTTATGAGTGTTGTTCTTGGACAGGGAATAAAGTATCAAGTAGAACATGAGTGGTACGATGGGAAACACTCAGAATTTACTCACTTGCTTCTTTCAGATATCCCCTGCATTCACTAATACATTTACAAGCAAGCATACAGTAATGTACTGTATGAGCAACTGCCTGCTATAAATGCAGCATCAGGCTCAATATTTTGAGTTTAAGGTTAAGTCTGTCAAGTTAGCAATTTGCAATTTCGCCCAATCTCTTCCATTCGCTTTTCGTACCTGAATATTTTCTGAGCTGTCCTGTTTACAAGAGGATCTCATTGACTGTAAAATACAGTGCTCAGCATCTTCTTGCAAGAGACAACACAACTCCAGTTGTATGAAGACATAAACTCTGTATGAAAAGGGGGAGGAAGAGATCTGGAAAAACAAAACAAAACAAAAAACCCAGAAAATGCGATATGTCATAAGCACACAATACAAACATGAGCACACATGCCATAATATGATTGTCATGATCCTGGGTTTTGTTTAGTTTCCTGTTTTATTTTGTAGGTTTTATGTGTCACGTCTTGTTTTACTTCCTGCCTTCTATATTTTTTTCGCCTTTGTGATTGTCTGCCAAATGTGTTTCACCTGTTCCTCGTCAGCCCTCATGTCATCTGTTCCTCGTTACCACCCTCCTTTCCTTGTGTATATTAGTATTGGTGTTCTTTTGTTTCAGTGTCTGATTGTCTGCTTTTGTTTCTGTCTCTCATTGTTATTTGTCCTAGTGTTTACTTCTCCAGTGTTTAGTATTTCTTGTCTTTTTGAATTAAGCTTTTGTTATTAAAGCTCCTTTCTTGTTTCATCAACCTGCCTGACTGGTCTCCTGCATTTGGGTCCTTTCTGGCGTGACATTAATATTCTTGTGCCTCCATAGAATCATCACAGACCTAAGTTGACACTTTATTATGCAGGAAATATCATTGGGAATAGAATTCTGCACTGTCATACATACATCGGTAAACTCAGGCGTGCTAGCAATAGTCTCGCATTGCCAGACCTTCCTTTCCAACACAAAGAAAGTGGAAGGTAACGGACATCCGGCCGAAATAAAAGACATTCGGCGGAATTTCTGTCGGCACCTGAACAATCCCGGAAGTGGAACGTCGTGGATATAGACAATGGTAGCAAAGACCTTGTAAATCATGAAGTAGTTGTCAGAAAAATGTTGAAATCTTTGCATGCCAAAACACATTCCTCTTTTGCATCAAAAGCAAAGTCGCCTGTATTTATGAAATGCTCAGTGATTATTATTTTTTGGTGCTGAGCAGCGGAATTGCATCCTATAACAGGGAGATAATGAGAACACAGGGGAACACACAGGAAATGTCGGCACCAAATTATCTAGTACTGATAGTAACTGTGAAGGAGATGGTAACGGTCAAATAAGGATGCAGCGATGGTGCACTAATTTGGCTTGCATGTGTGCCAACCTTTGTGTCGATTCCATTAAAACTGCAGCAAAAGCAAATGAGAAAGAGAAAAAATTGACAATAGATGCTCAAAGCAGTCAAGTGTCTCTTCACACTCGAACGGCGAGGTCTGAAGTGGCTATTGGTAAGAGCACATTGGCTAGTTGGCTGGTGTGCTGTCAAAATTTCTGGGGATGATGGCGCCAATAGATCTATTGACAGAATGATCAAAGTGACCAGAAAAGCAGGGATCTGTCCGTGGGACTGGAGTGCAAAGCCACGGTAGCATATTTGTATACTTTGGTGTTGTATGGCAGTGGTTGTAGTATTGTGTTTCCAAAAGTAATCTCTGCTTTGGTTATGTGTTTGGAAGGTTTAGGCCTGCTGCAGAGTGTGAATGATAGACGGGCTGCCAGTGTGGATGGATGAAGAGTGTTGGCAGTACTGACGCTTGTCTGTGCCAGAGCCTGGTGCACATTGTTCATTCTTGGCCTCTAATCCATTTGATCTGAAACAGAGGTGCTGACTCCAGTCAAAAAGCAGAGCACCGTCATTAAAGAAAGCTACCCCCTGCTCACCACTAGACGTCATGGTTTAAAAATAGCTCCTCTGTGAAAGAACACACTCTCTTGTCCACCAAATGCATTTCATATTCAGTCTGTGCTCAAATTTGTTCCCTTTTTATTAGCCCTCAGGATTATGATTACTCTCCAATTTCGAAATTGTGCCAACCCAACCCAGACGGTTTTCCATCTGATGAAAACCGTCGTTGCTTAAACCCAGATAAATCATATTTCCATGTGCAGCCGCTCAGTAATGCTCTCCTAGGTACAACCTTTTCTTTGAACAGTGGGTCTTAGCCACAGTAACAAAAACAAAGATGAGGCCCTGTGAAATCTCTCTACCAACAGCAGAATCTAAGACAGTCATTATTTGTGTTACACCAGGGAATAATTCCCAGCACTGGTCTGCATAGCCCTACTTTGAATGAATATTAACAGGTAGAGGGTAAACGAAGCACTTTAATATGCATTTTGTAAGCCCAACAAAATGACTTTTTGAATCATTTGAAAAAAAGGTTTTCCTACATATTATATCCCAAATCCTGGAGCTGACTTTCATTTTATCTAAATCTTACTTGTACCTGTATAGAAAAATTATTTAATCTTGGATGAGAAAAGTTTTGGCTGTTCATTTTTATATGCCCTCCAGCAAAAATCTGAAATTGAAATCTATCCGAGCTACAAGTCAATTTAAATCAAGTTTAATGTTGGCAGTGGAAAGTATACGCAACTACAATCTCAGTGAATATGACCATGCGAACAATGGGAATTCGTGATAAACACTGCAGAGCTCTCTGTTGTTAAAGGATATGAATCCAGGTCATGACTCTGCATGTTCTGTCCACATGGCCAGGGGAGACATCACATCGCATCATCTGGCCATAAGCGGACATGTCCCAGCCACAGATAGCCCACGCTTCAACTCTGTTTTAAAGAGATCTGAGTGGCTGCTCCTGTCAATGTCATTAATACCTACCAGAGTGAGATCATGTCTCATCTACCCACCATGCAAGCAGCGATCTCACTTGAGAGGAGTGTGAAAGTGCTAGGGAGAGACATTTTCAGATTCGAAAGGGCAGAGACAGCAGCATCCATGCAGGGCAACTGGCATGGCTGATGTGATGTGCCACTGCTGATTCTGTCACTCAGTGAATCAAAGAAAACAGTGATGCTGATGTCAAACCAGAAGGGGCTCCGTGTTTTCTTGATCCTTACATCTTCATGGTCGTGAGAGCACAAACTGTAAACAGAAGAATCATAACCTTCTCTCCCAGCCCCTCAGTGTTAACTAATTTCTATGCTCAATTACAGTTTATGTCAAATGAAAGATGCCACAATTAATGTTTATGACTGATTAGGTATTTAAGTGTGGGTTATTGTTTCACGGGGCATTGAGTCTGATGTTTGTTTAAGGGCTGTAAAGACAGAGCATGTCTTGCCATTGTCATGCATTTTAATTACCGCTTGATTGTTTGATTATTTTGTGAAGGACATTTGTTTTTGCATAAGGAAAAATCAATGTGACTCAGTTAGCGAACACCAGAAAGACTCTGCCATATGACCGTGTGTCTTAAGCAAGCGTGATTGTAACTGTCTTGAAATTGTATAAGGCCAGCCATAAAAGCAGTCATATTTACTCTTAAGGCCGGCCACACACTGGCTGCGTCGCGTGAGTGTGCCAGCTGCGTGGCGTGTCCGTTTTTATTTCGGCTCCCATGTTAACAGGTTAGAGCTTGCACACTGCCTGCGTGACACGCACGTCTGAGGCGCAGCTCGAGCCGAAAATGCATGCATGCTAGAAATAGGACCGACGCCTATTTTTCACGCGACACGCAAGCGTGTTGGAAGCATTTCCAGGCAAAATAGAATAGGAAAAGATGTTTATATGTCATTTTGACAGAAATACATATTAATAAATGACATGTTGATGTTTGAAAGTCTCTAGGTTTTGACATAAATGCAGATATAAATGTAATTTAAAAAAATTATAAATAATTATTGATTTTCAAATATTGCACCTGTCAATACAGAACAAAATATTCTGTAGCCTACTTTGCCGTCAATACTGCCGACGTTGTCTTTGCTGTAATCAAATCAGTATATATTTATGTTTAACATGAAATATACTGCTTGAGTGCAGTAAATCAATGGGAAACATACATGTGTACAGACAAGGCTAGCAGCAGCAGCGCCGCATCAGACACGTTTCTGGTGTGTAAAGACATAGAAAAACAACAGAAACGCCACGCTCACGCGACACAGCCAGTGTGTGGCCGGCCTTAGATACCATATTTGCGAGTACTGGTGCAATCACACCTCATTAATGAGCGAAATTCATCACAGCCTAGGACCCTGCAATACATTTTGTGCCTGCACACTGGTGATAATGCCATTTGTCTTTTCAGAGGAGTTAATAGAGAGTGAGATTTACCAAAATGAATGTCTTGCAGACAAACGTATTGTACTGTATGTCGCACACAGTGTGTAGTCCATGCTACCGAACAAATTAAATTATACTCGTCTTTACAACAGGTCCCAGGCATGACTTCAAAATGAGTTTAACCCCTGGGTGCACTATGTCAAAGTAGATTATCTGATCTGTTCTCTTGTATAAGGCGTGTCGTGTCATTGGGTTAGTTTGTTTTACTTACACATACAGTTAAGCCCCATGGTTGCTATTGTCATAACGTTTTTCTTTTATTTGCAGTATATGCTGAAAATGCTATTATGCATTTCCCGATACACCTGACCAAGAACAATCAATCTTACACAGCAGATTAAGCATAATACCAAAGTGGTCTCACCCTTATGTGAACAATGACAAAAGCTACATTTTCAAAGTTCAGAAACTATCTGTCATTAACAGCAGCACTGTGAAAGCTGCACAGAACCAAGGACACTGCTTCTGGTTCTCTCTGTGTTTGATTCAACACCAATGAAACAAAACATACAGCTAAAGGGAAAGCTCAAGTACTCACAGTACAGTACTCTGTATTCAATAACTTTTCCTCTCCAGTCTTTTCTGGCTGCTTCACACTTAATTAAATCACTTTATGTCTCCATAGCTCATTTGCCCACACCTACTAAGATAGGGTCAGATTTAAAGAAGGGTTAATTGAGTGCAGGTACCTTTGTACCCACTATTCCACTTCCTACTCTCCACCTCTTGACCAGTGCTTGCTGAAAAGACACACACTTGGCATTTCGGTGCCCTCTTGGGTTGTATTTCTGAAACCTCTTAAACAATATCTAACAGCAAACATACAATTTCAGAACAAAAGCACAGCGAGCAGAGAGAATCCATTTTCTATCACTTGGCAGATGTAAACAAATAGGAAGCCCCAGTTTTCATTGTGAGAAAAAATCTACTGAAGTCTATTGAATCTGCTAGAAAATAAACAGTCGTGTGTTCTAAGTGACTCCACAACCTCAAACACATAGTTCCTCTCCAACTGTGACATGACAGTGTGTTCTCAATTCTTGACAAGTTTGCTATCTCTCCACAGTGCTATGTAGAGTATAGTCTGCACATCCTATCTATTCTGGGATAGGGAAAAAAGGCTCTTGTTTGTTTGTATTTCTTTAAACCAATCACAACCGACCTGGGTGACGCTAACACCCGATAGTGGAGATAGCAAGAAGGGGGAGGGACAGCAGCAGATGTCAGGCTTTATCCCAGCAATATACATCCATTGAGCCAGACTAGCTATCTCTAAACTGCAGAATATCTTCGACAAATTCACCTTCTTGTGTTTGTACTAAGTCAATGTTATAATTTGCCTGTTAAGTCTGTTAGTCATTGTCTTATTGTTTGTGCTGTTTTGCATTTTTGCTTAAAAGTATTTATGTTGACTCTTGACTAGGATATACTGTACGTTTATTTTTTGGAGCTGAGAGAACAAGCAGAAGCTGAAAAGTCAGACGGAAATATCAAGGGAAATATAAGGGTGATGGATGGCAGTCTTTGAATTGCTGTCTATCACAGCCACATTCTTTGGCAACTCCATTTAAAAAGGAAACTAATTTCCAAAAGATTTACTTTATTCATTTCTGTCATTTTAAGATATTCCCATTTTGCATACAGTGTGTTAATTGTAGCATACTTCAGTTGAGGAAGGGGTAGATGCTCATTTGCCTTCCTACACAATCAGGCCTCTTGCTTGTGACCTGTTATCTTTCATTTCCACCCACAGCATGGAAAAAAATGAGCTCAAGGGTAAGCAGTCTGGCCAAAGCTTCTGGAAATAGATTAAGACATGCCCTGCACATCCACCCCTCTACCTACACTCCCCACTTCAGTGGGATTCATTTTCCTTTTCATTTCCCAGGCCACTTCTTCACTACGTCAAATCTCTGTGTGTATTGTCTCATCCGTTCTGCAACTCGCAGACTGTTTTCCGTAAGGGCCTAAAGGTGCAATCGGCAGTAGCAATTACCAATAGTGACTGTTTAAAAAAACAAGTCACATGCTATTAATATTTGTAGCATCACTAATATTTCCTGTGAAGTGTTAAGTTGTAATCCTTTTCGGATTTCAGTTCTGGTTGACTTGGCAACAGCCGTAGTTACTATGGTAACAGCAAGTGCGGTTTAATACTCAAGGTCTTGAAATTCTCAATTTCTTTATTGTATTCACTTTCTTTAATACAACAAAGAAAGTGAACAGTAAACAGCAGCTGTTATCACTTAGATAGAATTACGCTGAATTACGTACATGTGTGCATCATTTCCTTTGAATCCCTTGTTCCGGTCAAGGCGATATGAATCCTGCACAGTAATGACGGACTCCGTAACTAACAATGAAAACTACTATTTGGATAATTACATAATGTAAATGTACATTGAAAGGCTATGGCAGAAAAGTATGCAGACTGAAAATAGTATCATAAATGGGTTCATGACATTCACTGAAAATCTTAAATATTATAAGCTAATGCTGGCATGATTTGTCAAAGCTCTGGGATGATTAGGGGTCAAACATCTTCTGAAGCGTTTATTTCCCCAATATATTTGAAATAACTAACTAAACAACGTAAAAGTTTTTTGAACATTTGTGGTTATCAGATTTATGCAGATTCCAAGTGAAACACTATATATTATATTATATATATATATATATATATATATATATATATATATATATATATATATATATATATATATATATATATATATATATATATATATATATATATATATATATATATATGTATGTATATATATGTATGTATGTGTATATATATATATATAATATTAGTACAGAGTTACATATAAGAGATGAAAAGGGAACAACAGTATGCCCACAGTTTCCTCAAGCTAAATGCTGAGTTGATGACACACACTCAGAGCTCATGAATTATTCAATAGCCTAGTTTCATTTTTGCGAAAAACTTGGGCTGGAGGTGATTATTGTATCTACTGTCTTCAGGGTGAATAAACACGGCTGCTTTTGCTCACCCCCCTATTGTATATTCTTGGGCTTGAATAGGATGAATATATCCACTACAATATAAAGTAGCTGCAAGCTCTGTTCACAAACTGTATGGTGTTATTTCAAATGTGTAAAAGTGGAGAAATGACCATGCAGTTGGGTTTTTTGGGTCACTCTGCTTTGACTCTGTTTGTTTGCCAAATTTAGGATTGTTTATCAAGCGTGAACATACTGTATAGCTGGTTGAGCTATATTGACTAATCTGCCTGATTTAATCTAATTTGATATTATATCCCAAGCATTATCCCGTTTTCCCATCGGCAAAACTAAAGGCCTACATTAATTAAAGGCTTAGCATCTTACACATCTGACTTTAAAGTAAGCATTACGCAGAGCTGCTTCAACTATTTTTTATAGACGTATTCCACTATATACACGCAGGTTTTGTTTTTGAAATTTAGGTTCGAGCCTCTTGCTGTCTTTTACATTTCATTTTTGTGAACAAATGCATGCAAGTCTTCTGTGCAAACTGTTGTGTACATGCTCTTCACCTAAATGAAGACCCTGCACACATTGTGTGTTGTTTACAGCTTGAACATCTCTGCATTACAGTTTTAAATGAGGAAGTTGATAATTTGAGGATTTAACATGGCAGATGTGGGGGGGAAAAACATAGGTGAAAAAGCACTAGCTAAAATATGGGATGTTTTAAAGAGTACATTAAATTTGAAATTCAAAACAACTTCAGTGTTAATAAAGCATGTTTATTTATGGTTTAATAAGTTGACAACTGAGCTGAGTGATAACAGGTTGTAACACTTTTTCATACAGCAAGTAACATATAATTTAGCTTAATGACAATGGGTTTAAATTATATATATTTTAAGTTTGCTTTCCTGTGCAGGGTGATAGTAAACCATTTATGGTAATGTGCTTGGTTGGTTCATGAGTGGCCAGCTCTGATAAAGCACTGTGTCTAATTAACACGCTGACAGCAGCACTGTCTGGGCAATCACACTCTTCCAGTTTATTAAAGTGGTTAAGGAAGTCACTCTGGCCCTTGGGGGACTGGTACAGTAATTTTCCCCCTGCAAGCCAGATGATACGCCCAGAGATGAAGCCAACCAAGTGTCACTGTCTCTCTTGCTTTCCTTCTCTCTTATCTGTTCTTTTTTCTCTCCATTTTCTCGGCCTTGCTCCCCATGCCTCTCTTGCACAGCAATATCTCTCCTCCCCATCCCTTTTTCATCTCCCCCCCCCCCCCCCTCTCTGTGCGGGTCGGAAATGTAATATCACATGCATTTTTCTGGTCTTTTTTCCCTACAGTGGAGTCTAAAAATAACTCTCACAGCGGGAAATGCTGACTTTTGCTTCCCACACCACTTTAGTGTAAACAACGAGACATTTTTATTGGTCAAGACAGGCTTGTGTTAGCAGCACAGGAGAGTTGAGCTTGATTGGTGTCTAGTCAGCAGCAGTAAACGGCAAAAGCACAACACAGAAGCACTTTGAAGCTGCAAACAATAATTAGCATTAGAGATGAGGGCGATGTGGTTATTGTATTTACTACTTGGCATGCTGAACTGTAATGCTTAATACAAGCCATGCTCTTTCAAATGTACGTTAAATTATGTTTTATTCCTGATAATTGCAGTTGACCTTTTTTTTTTTCCTGAAATAAATCAGTTCATGAGATTCTGCACCTTTTGCCAACTATTCTGATGTTCGTTCGAGTCAGAGATGCATGCATTCCTTTGTAGTGAGACAACAAACATGAAACTTGTGAGGCTAAATAATACAAAGTCCAGCAGAGACATCAGTGCAGAAATACTTGGGTGAACATCCTTTTTGGCTGCAACTGGGGGATCAGTGTTGTACCTTCTTGCTTGTTGCTGAAGACGGGATATCAGCTGGCCCGATTATGTGCAATGGGAATTCAAACAGCATCTTAGGTGAAATAGATACATCTCTGTTTCCTGCCAGCAGTCCCTTTGTAGAGAGTGAGACCAGTGTTTTTTTTAACAAAGTGGTTAAAGCACAACAGAGCAGGAGCCCATTGACTAAAACATATCTGTTTTAAAGGAAATCCAATTCCAGAAAAAAAAAAAGTTATCTTCACTATAGCCACCATAATATTTTTCCTTTGTAAAATTTATAGTAGCTCAGAGACATCAAAGGAATTGTTTTTGCAATATGTATAGTATGTGATAGGACTCACTGGCCAAAATTATAGCTCTCTGAATTCAGTATTTTCCACACAGGTAATACTGAATGAAAATATCCAGCATTTGGCTCACTGTTTAACTGTTTCTGATTTTAGATTTGTGCAATACTTTCAAAGATTTTGCATTTGGCTCATGTTGTATTTAGCTTTAGAGTGATTCTGTATGTTGACAAAGCAATGTTTTTACAGGCAAGGAAAGTCTTGCTGGGATAGTTTAGGGCTGTTGTCGTTGTCCTTTGCTTCCTCTGCTCCTAGATATCCCCAAAGAGACCTTTGGGCAGTTTTTAGCACTGCACTAACTGATCAAAGGTCAACACTTGGCAGGGTAGTGACACTGACCTTAGGCATGTGTGTCGTGTGAGGTGGCGAAGTCTAAGGCTTTCTGACATGAGCCATAGTGACTCAGTCCGGCTTTAACCCTCAGTGCACGCTGACTAAACAGCGCCATGTACTTTTTGCTCACCTAGCATTCCAAATGTTCACATCAGTGAGCAGCTCTTGTGTTTTTCTTTTTTTTTTTCAATAAGCTTCACTCAGGGAATCAGTAAGGTTATGCTGGACATGGTTCAGAGAATCTCATGATTATTCATGTTCAAACAACCTAAGGATGGAAAGCACCCCAAGCAATTGGCAAGGTATGAAGTCACTGAAAGGATGTGTTGAGTGTTCTTTAACTGCTACTGTAAATGTACAAGATACACAAAAATAGAAATGACTTAATGCAATTCAGTTTCTAATTGAATAGTAATAAAACACTTTCTCATCGGAACCATATTGGACATTGGCAATAAATACCATAGGTAAGCAATTTTTGTGAAATTAGCATTCTTCATGACTTATAACATTGGCACTTATATTCAATTTCTCCCCAAAAATACAAAGAATATACCAAATACATTGGCTTTGCTGTTGAAGGTTGACACTTTATTATTTATTTTTTTCATTTTTCCATATCACCCAAACCTGCTGCAGCGTTTCTTACAGTGTATTATAGTGGAGACGCTGCATCACAAAAATGTATACCACTCACATGTTTGTCTATTTAATATAAAGCTGGAACCAGTAGACGGTTATCTTAGATTCACACAAAGACCAGAAACAAGTGAAATAATTGCTAGCTTCGCTTTGTCCAAAGGCAAAAAAAGAAAATCAGCCAAGCAGTGCCACTAAAGCTGGCTTAATATCCCACTATATATATTGTGTTTGTTTCCGAAGTGTAAAATCATAAGTTGCGGTTTTACTGAGAGGTAAGTGCGGGACCATTTCTTGGCCAGATGCATTGACTTCAGTCGCTATAAAATCACAACTTGTGGTTTTTAAATTTTGTTTTTGTACAGTGTCTTCTTCCACCTCCATTACCTAATTTCCAAAGGGAAACCCTGTAGCTGTGAACCCTGACACTGCACAATAAAGTTTGTTTATGTTGCTTCATCTCACTTCCTAGAAGAGCTTTAGGAATAGATTAACTGTGTTTTAATAGACCGTGTTTTTCATAGCTGGAGTACCTACAGCCTAGTGGATTACAACAAAGACATAATTTAAATGGATCGGACTCTATGTAACTAATATTGATCCACTGAATTTAGCCCCAATCTCAATCTCTACGGATCCGCTTGAGACTTCCTTAATTCTTTAAATGCAAATTCAGTGTCTCCCACACACAAAACAATTTACACACAGTAGGAGAAAGGTGGAAAAAAATCCCAGTATTTTAAAACAATCCCTTCTTCAAATGTACTTGAACATTGTAAAAGCAGAATATCAATGTTACCCTGTTGTGCCAGTAGGTGTAATTAAGCTCATTTTTTTCACCCTGCCTCTAAAGGTTAGACTTATCAAAAGCTAATGATGAGTGGAAGGAAAATTACCATCATGCTTTTGTATATGTAGGGAAGCAACACATAAAGGAAGCAACCAATCGACTTCCTGTTATTTGAATTATGAATATGTTAGTGGTGTTCCTGTTTAATGATAATAAGGCAATACCTCTATGATAGTGATTATTATATTGTGGATTGGGGAGGATTGCAACCACAAGAAAGTATTGATTTTGTAATCTCTTTAAATGCAGCCAATATAAGACATTTACCTGTTTTTCTTAGAAACAGGAGTAGCCAAAAAAACAACTGATCTTACTTCATGATATAACAAAAAACAACCGGGTATATTTTGTGTCCTTTAGAAGCAGCTTGTACAATTGACTGTACTGTACAGCATGTTAATCTTTTATTAAGTATTGTTTGCTTATTGTGAAGATGTGGTATCTCTTTTGCAGCAAATGGATGTGTCTGTGTGCCTTTTGTCCGCTAAGGATCGCATAGCTATTATCATAAATTTCTACAAGTAAATATGTGTAAAAAGGGGATTCAGGCTGATGCAGGCTACTTCCCTCTTTCCCAGTGGTAATCAGTCAAGCACAAAACAAGTCATTGTGATTGTAATAGCTTCAAAACCTTGGTATTGTAGTGTTGCGTACAACATGCCCTCTTGACACCCCATCCCAAAGGTCTTTTTTCAAGAGATCCAATTCGTCTTGGGGAAATGCAAATGCGTACCACGCAGGCAGAGTATTGGAGGCCTGTGCTGTCAAGTGTTTCCTCAGTCAACAACCACAGCCTGACCAAGTAAACACATAGAATCCTGTTGCAGGCTGACTGTTCTTCCACCAGCCCCCCGCCCCCGAGGCTGTCGGTTTCTGCCCGTCCCCCTGCACTGGTAGTAACAGTGAATGAGGAGGCAGGACTACCTCTACCAAACACAGGAGAGGGAAGCCTCCTTCATGCCTCATTGACTTTGTTTTCTCAGGCTAATTTTTCCTTTCTCCTCGCCGGCCGCCTCCCAAGAACACACACACGCACACATGCACAGACACACTCCCATTTATCTCCCTCCCTCCCCTTTTCCATGCCTCACCGTTTTGATGGTGATTTTGACACGCAGGCTGTCATGCAGCAGTTCTCTGGGAGGTAGCGATTAACAGAGCTGTCGCCATATGGAGTGAGATCAGCCGTCAGAAGAACCCTACATAATTGGCTCGGGGAGGAAAAATACTTACATAACAGGGCTGAGAAAAGGGAGGGAGAAAGTGTTGAGGGCGGACACCTTGGTCCCCGCATCCGCCAATATTAAATGCCCATTAAAACACTTGCAAGTGATTCATTAGTAATGAGAAGCTAAATGCATCATAAAACCCAAAGCAAGACACGGCACATCTAGCATTCTGTGCTGTAGAAGAAGAGAATAATTCCCCTTAGCCCCGAAAGAGGAACTGGTGTAACAGAACAGAAACACTAGCCATTTATGTGTAGTGATAAGCCACATACAGGGCTAAGAAAGAACTATTTATCAAATGAATGCAGCAAATACTCACATTTGATGAAGCCATTGTCATGTCTGCAACTAATATTGAAATGGACTTGAAGTCTGAGCCTGGGGTTTACATTGCTGACGGCCTAATTATATGGATTGGCTGCAGTAGAGCGTAGCCTATCAGCTCTGGGGAGAAATTAATTCTGGTACAGGGCAAGAGAGAGAGCGGCAGGCTGCAGTCGGCTTCACTGCTGTGAATTGATGGCTGCAGAGGGCCGGGCGGCTGTGTGTGTGTGTGTGTGTGTATACACAGGGTTCTGGTTCACTTAAAGCTACACACAGCCTTTGTGATTTAGAAACAGTGTGCAGCTCTGACAGATATGAGTTGAATTACAACAACAGCCATAAGCAAGATGTAAACGACATTATGTTGATTCACTGCTGTTCCTGCACCTTTATGTGTGCATCCAGGCTGATTTTTCCAGCTAAACTGTGAACATACATTAGCCCTGTTTATTTCTAAACCAGTTGGTGGTCAAAGTAATGCATATCATCTGAGAGCATGCTGTGTGAGTGACACTGCTGAGTGCAGACTGTATGCCTAGTAAAGTAGCATTTAGTATCTGTAGCGGCTAGCTAGACAGATATAAGACCATTTTAAGTGCGGACAAGTAAAGATAGTGACTAAATTAAGACAAAAGGTAAGTAAACCACTGATGACCAGCTAATAATGCATTTAGCATGACAATGCAGAAATGCAAAGATCTTTACACCATTTCTGTTTGAGGTCGTCACTGTCTGATCCTCTTTTCCACCAAGAAAAGATGCTAGCTTGAATATAATGCATGTCCGCAGGTAGATGGATGACTCAACTATCTTCACCTTTGGGCACCAGTCGTGCTGACATTTCTACTACACCATACGCAGAAATCCAGTCAGGCATATGTTTTATCTTCTGGTTTAACGTCTTTAATTTATTATCTAGTAGTCTAATAAGGATGATGTACGTTTTTGCGTTCATGGCTGGTGACATTTTTGCTTGCACTGATTGGTCAGCCACCTACTTCATAAGTCTAATCTTATATGTCATTAACTGTATCTGCTGTAGGGCTTATCATGTTGCACCCTCGTCATTTTTTATTAGCTCTCTTACATGGACCAAATAAATGCTAGGTATGAGGTAATATCTTACAGTATACGAGTAGGACAGCAACATTTTGCAGACGTTCACTGCAGAAAATATTTTTTTTACACTATGAATTTTTAAGCAGGACATAAATTCATAAAAAAATAATGCTTTATTTGAAAACTTCTTCTATGCTATTATTGATAGCACAGAATATGATATTAATTATAGTGAGAGTGGCAATGTACAGAGTGGAAGACATGAAACAAAGGTTGTTAAAATAATAATAATAAAAAAAGAGCGAAAGAAAGAAATCACTGTCTCAATTGCTACTCTTTGTAAACCATAATGGAAATCTGAGGTCTGTCCTTTAATAAAATATTCTTCATCTTCATCTTCACAATAAAAAAAACTGTGTGTACAGTCAGCATCAAAATGATGATGACAGCCCCGAGCACAAGTATCCATGCCATAAAAGTGTGCAAACTGTGGTGCAAAATTAGTTTCAACCCTCGATAGACAGTATCTCTTTTCTGAGGTCAAAAAAAAGAAAACTATGTCTGAAATCGAAATGTGCCAAGTATATGAAATGTGTTCTTTCAAGCCACATGAGACTTTTGAATTTTGTGCCAGCAGATTCCGTAAGGACAAATTGGTCAGAGTGCCAGCAGATTCCGTAAGGACAAATTGGTCAGAGGAAAATCCTGAATATAGTTAAAGCATCCTGTCTTACCATCCTGTTAATTGGCCGGGTCTGGAGCTGTTTGGGTCTGATTGTTGTCAACACAAATGAGCAGCTAATATGCTCGGTGATGTATCTCGAAGGCTGACTACAGTGCTCCAACATAGCTTGACTGTTTTTCAGAATAGTACTCTTGCTTATGCCCAGCCTTTCTTTACAGTTCAGTAATCTTGCCTACAGTATATACTTTTCCTACAGTTTGGCAACCAATTTCAGGCAACATCCTTAGTTCAGCAGAACAGCCGCCAACGATTGACAGACTCTGGCGTTGTATACACACCGAAAGGCCTAAGCCTCTTCTTTGCCCGCTATTTCATAATGCTTCCATGTTATCAGTCCAGTCAGTCTGACTGTTTGTTATTTATGTGTACCATCACCCCTTTCTCATGCTTTGTGGTGACAGGTGTCAGTGGCTTTGTTAGAAATCCTCGACTAGCTGCTCTGTCTTACTTATGCTTAGCTGTGGATGGCTGTCATAGTTGGCAGCATTGTTTGGCCCTAATAGAATCTCTTTTAGAGCGACAGGGACAGCATCAAATAAATGCACTGATTTTTCCACAGCATTGCTTGTTTTTTTCAAAACTTTATTTATTGAGTTTTTGGTCGTTATTAATAAACAATACACAATGAACAAACAATAACAGTCATAAAATCCCCTCCCTCCCTCCCTCCCTTAACCAACAATGCTCTCGGAGGAAAATAAATAAATGAGTAAATAAGATTAAAAAAAAAGATAAATATATGATAATAAAAAAAAAGTAAATAAAAAAAAAAATAATAATAATTTCTCACATCATTAAGTACATTAAATGGAAACAAACAAGGGGATAATAATAATACAGCATTGCTTGTTTATATTTTGTAAAAGGATATGCTTTTTATTGCTTTAACCGTCACAATCTGGTTAAATGAAAGTTGACCAATAGATTTGAACAGAAAAGCAAACACAGCTTGTGCTTACACTTTCTTCCTGCTATCTTTCTATGTATTTAGACCAATTATATTAGTGCTACAGATAATCATAAAAGAGTCCCTTGGACTGTATAGTGATACTATTTTTCCAAAAATACGATCAGGATCACAACGAGCAATAGAAGCTAACTATCTACGACATTTAACCTACCGAAACCAATCTTTTTATTATGTGCTGGTGGTCACAGAGTCTGTCCCGCAGGATTGCCGATTCAAGCACTGTAACAGCCGATGTGTCCATCAGCAGACATTTGTCCTATAAAAGCAAGACACTAATCCCCTGCCTGCTCACTAAATGTGGACCCTGTTCACTTTGCTTTATACGCTACAAATGTCAAGATGCCACTGAAAACTACCCAATCAAGATTTGGACCACTGAAGTATTAGGATCGACATCCACTAACACCTGTTAACTGATTTGTAAGAGCCTGGAGAAGGCATACTGCTGACATATTTTGTTACATGGATCCGTCTAGAACGGAATCATACTTTCACAAGAGGTATGTTCCTTTTATTTTTACTAATACAAAATGTTTTATATATATATATATATATATATATATATATATATATATATATATATATATATATATATATAAATAAGATTATATATAAACCACAGTCAACTTGTTCAATTTTATCATATTCACCAGGAGTGATCCAGTAAATCCAGTGGTGCAATGTAACTAAGTACATTTACTCAAGTACTGTACTTAAGTACAAATGTGATGTACTTGTACTTTACTTGAGTCTTTTCTTTTCAATCCACTTTCTACTTCTATGCCGCTACATCTCAGAGAGAAATAATGTACTTTTTACTCTACTACATTTATCTGACAGCTTCAGTTACTAGTTACTTTACAAAATGAAGATGTTTGCACACAAATCACAGGTAGTTTATAAAATCTGATGTTTTATTATAATGTTGTGCCAACAATATAAGGGCCTACAAGTCCAGCTGAAATGATTAGACCATTAAACACAGAACTGTTTGGATCGTTTCCAGTTTCTAAAATGTCAGGATTTTTCTGCGTTGAGTACTTCTAATACTTTAAGTACATTTTCCTGAAGATACCTTCATACTTTGACTTAAGTAACATTTTCAATGCAGGACTATTACAGTTTGCTATTAGTACTTGTACTTAAGTAAAGTATCTGAATACTTTTTCGACCACTGACTAAATAAAACATCAATGGCATCTTCCAAAGTGATCGCATATTGTTGGTCCCAGCTACTGTACCCATACCCATAATGTGAACATGGCATGGTCGTACTTGACCTTTCCATCTACTGGAATGAAAAACATTAACATGACCAGCTGAGGTTCTGACAGAAGTTCCCAGTTATGACTAAAACACCCACCCGTCTGACAAGAATAAAGACTGCAGGCTGGTTGAGGGTCTCACAGCACTGCAGTCGTCCTGTCAACCCAGAAAGGCCAAATTAACCATTTACTGAAATAATCATCAGTTTAGACAGCTTATTTACAGGAGCTCTATTTTTGAATGGGTCTTTTTGAATGGGTTGTTTTTGATCCGGAGGCACAAGGAAAGATTGAAGAAAAGAAGTGAGCTGCCACTTTATGTTGCATTGAGGGGGTGATGTCAGCTGCTGTTATAGCTGGATTAGGTTATGCTGCGCAATTTGTCATTTCTTAAGCCTTGCTGCCTTGCTAGTGACAATGTGAGATTGCCATTTTCAGCCTGAGCATTGACCTCAGTAATGTGGTGTTGACATTATTGTTAATAATATTAACATAATATGCTTTGGTCTAATCAATTCAGTTCGTTAATGGAGTACTAAAAGTTGGGGTTTGTCATTTTCCAATTTATATTCTATTTTCCTTTTCTGTATCTTATTTTTTTTTCATCTTATAACAGTATAGTATAAGCCACCGATATAACCTACTTTACTAGGTATTAAGAATTTTAGATGTTATTATATGTTATACATTATTATCTAATAGTGTGTAATAATAGTTGGTATGGCTGTTGTATGGCTGTTACACAATACAGATAATGGCAATACAGTAAACTCACTTTGCTGATGAGGATATAATGATATAAATGGCATCATGATTCTTTCGTGTGTGAATATAAATGCTTGAATCACAATATAAAAATGATAAATTATGGCAGGGTTAGGGTTAGTGTTACCATTGGTCTTTCACTTTGCTATGATAAAACATTTTTATTTCACATGGTTATTGTTTGTGACTGAATGTCGGAAACAATTCGCCTTCATTCTCTGCATGGATTCATCCCCATCCACTCTCCAGTAAATCCTTGTTTGTTTGCTATTCAAAGCACTTTATCTTGTGCTTCAGCTTGGGAGTTTTCTGTTCTAAGCTTTGAACAACTTGCAGTGTCTTCCGCCCCTAATGTGCCAAATTCAACAGCGACGCACAAAAATTACAAACACTGAGAAATAACAGCCTTTCACACCGTCCAATTCTCTACCTTTGTTTCCTTTAAGAGAAAGTATTTTTGCAGTCATTTTGAAACAAATATCCAGTCGGTAAAAATATATTTGCTTGTGGCTTTCACTGAGTGTGACACATCAAGCAGAGGCAACGTTGTTGTGTGGAGAAATGAGGGGACTGTATTGTGTTCATCCCCAAATGGCTCTAAGCGAAATTTCTTTGATTAATATGTCTGTTAGGGAATGCTATGCACCGGAGAGAACCACTTTCTGAAAACACAACCATAATTCACGCACAACATCTTTGGCCGTCAGGTTTAATGTTTTCATACGTCCTGTGATGGAGGCCATAGAGGAGAATGGAGAAGAATATTTTGGGGGAAGCGATATGTTTTACAGGGATTTTAACAGCTTTTACAGTATGTGACAGGTGAAATTATCACCATTACTCACTTCAGGCTGTCATGCTGATGACTTGCATTAAAATCAAATCCCTATTTTGAAGCCATCCAATTAACGGACTACATTGTTATCATTGTATGTATGGTGAAATTATGGAAAAAGTAATAAGTGTAGGAAAAGCATTCTATATTGAGCTTGTGTGTCTCCTGCAGTCGTGCGTCACTCCCGTGGTCAAAATATACAGTCACCACACTTTCCTCTGCTTTGCACTCACACCCATCTCTCTCTTTCTCTCCCACATGCACATGCACACACACACACACACACACACACACACACACACACACACACACACACACACACACACACATATGCAGATGAACATAGCAGGTGGTGAGGTGTTAAACAGGCCATGATTTGGCTCAAATTAGATGGCAGACTCTCCCTTAAGGCCAGGGGAGGGCTAAACAGGATTTCACTGATTCAGCGTCAGGGCCAACACTGCCAGTCCCAGTGCATTGTCACTGCCAGTCCAGCATTTCTATGCACTTGGAGATACCCCACAGTATGTGTTTGGC
Organism: Sander lucioperca; assembly: GCF_008315115.2. Lineage (NCBI taxonomy): Eukaryota > Metazoa > Chordata > Actinopteri > Perciformes > Percidae > Sander > Sander lucioperca. Next base: position 15,286,197 of record NC_050194.1, on the reverse strand, counting down.
AGCATTGCTTCAGGGGAAAGCCTGTAGGTTCATATGTACAAATACAACTTTACCTTATTGTAATACCCCTCACAAACTCATTGTCAGATTATCAGTGCTCCCTCCTTTTTGCTCGAGTAATACTGATGACAAGCTCGTTCCCAAGGGAGGCCAAGCCACAACCTTTCCCTTGTTTTTGCATTTGTCACCATGATTGGATCAGAGCTGTGTCTTTCCGCTGTGATTGAGCAGTCTGAAAGGCATGTCATCCTGTTCCCACTGCTCCATTGAGAGCAGCAGGCGTTTGTGGGTGTGTGTAGCTGCCTGTTTCTACCTATGTTTATTTTTGTAGTGCTTTGGGGTGATAATGCCAGTGAGAAAGTTGTGTGTGTGTGTGTGTGTGTGTGTGTGTGTGTGTGTGTGTGTGTGTGTTTTTTTTTCTTCTTTTTTTCGCGGGAGCCACTTCCAAGATATGGATGGCTGTTTTGAGCGGGATGGGGTGACAGCAGAAATCTGCCTTGTTTACGGGTAAGCAAAACTCATCAGGGCTTTGCTTTGTCAACGAGACGCACAGTTAGTGGGATTTATAATTGGGATTAACCGTTGTCCCCTGGTGTGTTTTTCAAAGCTAGTTATCATGTAATCCAATTAGTACATATATTGTGTTTACAGATTTGTCTCTAAATGACTCATTGCAGGTGTACTTAATTTATTAAACTAAAAAGATTCATTTGATACAGTTTATTCCATATGCCTGGATCAGTGTTATATTAATTGTCAATCTGTTCTCTTTATATAGCCAGCTCTTTTTAATAGTTTAAAAATATAATCAATATGCTCCAATGCAGTAAATACACAGTTGAGTGAAGTTGAGTTCATATAATAACATGTAAACCACTCAGTTACTAATCTTCACTTCACTGTTTGTACTGGACAATACACTGGGTCTTTAAGCCAATTCATTGCATTCACTGCAATATTCAGTGCAATAACACTGTACTGAACGAAGACTTTGATGAGTGCAAGAACACAGAGGTTTGTGTGGCTATTCATGCTTTGACAACCCACATCACTCAAATTAGAGATGAAAAACACTTGCTACCTATGGTACAGATGGCTAAAAAGAGTTGATCAGCTGAAGGGGAAGGCCTTCACACAGCTCCTTAGCTGTTATGGAAGTGACAGTGTTTGACAGAGAGCGCCATCTTGTCAGTGTTCCCCTCAAAACATAAAATGTCCCATCACTGCATCCCCCCCTGCACCCATAATCCATGTCATAATCCAGCCCGGTACGTTGTAGCTAGATAGCAGTCGAATACATTCCGTCAGCTACAGCTAGCAGTTAGTAAATGTTTTTGTAGGAATCCCTCAATTGTACCTTTAAGAAAAACAGTATCTCAATCACTTTGATCAGGGTCTTTGGACATTCAGGAGCAGCAGCTTGTCCTGCTAACATTAGCTAACGTTAGCTCAGCAGCTCAAGGGAAACTAAGTGCTGTAAACAGCTGTTTGTGTGTGATTTGGAGATTTTGGAGAGGTCTTTAAGAGAGTGTCTCCACCAATTGATGGATCAATGGTAATCTAACAAGAAATTGGTGTGGTTTGTCTAGTGCCCTGTTGACCTGCAGACATCAAAATTACAATGCACTGCCAGATTGCCAGTGACACACCCTGGTCTGTACTATACCTCTCCTACCATTACAGCGCACATCAAATCACCCTTAACAGCAGAATCACTGAAAAATAACACTTTGCAATTCACCCACATAGCTGCCTGAAATACACAGCCAAACTTTTCCAAGTCACAGTTTATGTGTCAAATACAGTGCAAAGCAGTGTTAGCTAAACCACATTTCCCTCCTTGAAAATCTGGAGTAGGACTGTGCTTGTTTTTCCATATCAATAGAATCATCCTTTGAGATAGTGTAGGGGCTAATCACATCTTCCCTCCGGTAAACCTAAATCCTAAACCCCATCTCAGTCAATTTTTACACTGGCTCCCCTAATCCCTCTCCCTTTTGATGTTTCCTGTTGTTTGTATAAGATCAATAAAATATACAGCAGAAAAATGCTCTCCTCTACCTTTATCTTGGCTACTTTCAGCAGACCAAAAACACTAAAAGGAACTAGCTGCCATCCTAGAGATCTCAGGAGTCACAAAAAGAGTAAATTGTTGTGAGGTTGCTAAGACCAGCCCCCCTGCTATGCTCATATATGCCCTCAGTAGCTTCATATGCCAAGAGAGCTGCCAAGGGAGCGACAGGCAAGCTCAGTGACTGCCAATCTGCAGATGCAGGAGCTGTCTGCTCATGCATATTAAACCCGCACCACCTGCTCGTCGTACATCACACCCTGCATTCTTGGTCCCTGGAATTTTAATCAACTGTGATGACAGGAAGCCGCTCTCTGGTCCACGTATAGGTGAACTGTCTCAACTCCTCACCTCTTACTCCCGTTAAAGCTGGGATGGGGATGTATGTTGATATTTCATTTCTGCATTTGAGGAAAATGGAGAGTGGCAAGGATGATCAGAATATGGTGATGAGGCAGAGGAGAAAAAAAGACTGCTGTGCCTTTAAAATAACAAGATTTTTAATGGCGTTTCAGTTGTCTTTCTTGTCAAAACTCCCACACGTTGTATACCGTCCCTCCTCTCCTGTTGTCCTCTCAGGTGTGAATAATTGCCTGCATCTTGTTGGATTAAACAAAAAGAGAGAGGCAGAAAGTAAAAAAGAGAAAAACTGCATCAATAACTTGTGGTCCAAATGATTTCTCAATCTTTATTGGTTTACACAATACTGTCAATGCAAATCTGGCATCCCTCCTTTTCCTTTTCTGCTTTTCTTTCCCTCGTTTCATTACTATTTGATCTGTTTGCAAGTGTAAAACCACATCTCGAGACCTGTGCTGCATAAAACAGTATTTTGAGTCATTTCCAATTCAAATATGTTTGTACGGCATAACGAGGGAGCATGGTGAATACCCATGGAAGGAACATTTTAAAAAACCTGTTTTTTTACAGTAAATATTTTAACATAGCTGCACGGTGATAATAGCACTGATAACACTGCATCTCAACTCATCAACATGAAGAAATCAGCATTTCTTTAGCATCAATTGCCATGTCAGACGATGTTACAGTAAGTAAATGAAGACACAATTAGGTACTCGTCCGATTGCACCTCTCAGTCTCTCTGCTAGTTTGTGCTGGCACAGCATAATCTTCTAGAACCCCCAGGATGAAATTTTAATGCCATCGTTTTAAATATAGTCTTGAATAAAAAAAAGGCAGATGGAGACTGGCACTGCCAAGACAGAACCAAGTGTGGTAACAGTTAGATGTACATTAACAGACAAGCCAAATATGCCACGTTTGATAAATGGTTTGTTAGCATTCTTAATAACTTGTTATGAAGAACAAAAGACTTTTCATGGAAATTTATAAAATATGTTGATGGACACATGCTGTGCATGTACACACACAACAATTACAGATCATAATTATATCTGTAAATGAGAGTTTTGTGAAAATAACTCTACTAACTAAAAACTAAACTAATTATATTGGAGTTTTTTAATGAGTAATATAGGTAATTATGAATGTATATGTTCAGGGCTGTATCTTCCTAATTTTTTCTCATAGATAATCCCAGTAATATCCAAGCATATTTTTGGATATGAATGGATATTGTATGTTCTGTCAAAATGTCTAAAGACATCAGACGTCATACACACTGCATGTGATTTGTAAGTTCGTCTTTCTTTAATTTGTGTCTCATTTCTTGCATGTCCTGTCCTGAAATCTAAATTTAATGTCATTGCCATGGCAAAAGTACTAAAGCGACCTCTCTCATTGAATATACATTTGACAGATTCCAATTTATTTCTCCAGTTGCTGGTTATTCTATTTGCTCTGTAAGTAATGGAGATAATGGCATCAAAGTACACCACCCGCTTTTGAATATGAGGTAGAAGCACTCATCCTATTCTTAACAGCTTTTACAAGGTTCCCCCTGAATGAATGGATGTATGTAAATGGCTGCACTGACATCTACATCATAGTGGTATAGCTAATGTGACATGTAGCAAATACCACTCTAACATAGATCATCTCCGATAACAAAGTCATCCGAAAACATAAAAAAATAAAGAAATGTGGCAAAACCTTAGAAAAACTTTGGATTACTGTAATAGGCACCACAAACAGTACAGTGTTTCTTTCATTTCTGAGATCATAAGCAGTAGCATCATTGTTTCCCTCCTGGTGGCATATTATGATAATTACACCACAAATTGCAATCAATGAATCAGGATAAATTATCCGTCTTTAGTCCCATATTACTGCATATGGGTTACAAAGACAAATTAGCAGAGGAGAAATTGCTTCTAATAATATTGTTCTGGCTTTGAGCATTCTTATAAACCTCATTACGGATTCCAGTCTTAAACAGGAAGTCAGTAACATCTGACAGATTATATTTTCATGTGGATAGCCAAGAGACTGCTACAGGTAGATACAGCACAGCACCACTATTATGATCCACATCAGATGTCGGGTTGGCATTGTGGCTTGGTTACCACAACTGAGTCAGAGAAATTAGCTAATAAGGAGGCAAATTATCTTTCGAAAGCCCTTAAGGCACCTTCAGAAAAACACATAGCAAGAGCTCCCGGTATTGATAATAACCTGTCAATATGAGTCATGATAATTTCACAGAAATTCAATCAATGTCACGCACCACTCTGTGTTCCTTGTGTTGTGTACTTTTGTAATACCTAATGTATAGCTTTAATAGCCAAAGGTCTATCAAGCAGCATAGCATAAGTCACATCTATACAAAAAAGTAAAGTAAATGATGTTCATGATGGCATTCTATTCCAATGTGACTTCAATGTTCTTTAGTAAGCTTTAAGGTATTTTCTCCATCTGTACTTTTCTTAAGGAACAGTTCCACCCAAAATTACATAACCCTCCTATGTGAGTCCCAGCTCCCCTGATGTTTGCACAGCCTCATCTATTGGATATGCAGGTTCTCTCTGACAGTGCAGACACATGTCTCCAACAGAGTTATATTCCACATGAGACAATATGCAAGCTGAGGCTTCTGGTAGAGAGCAGTACAGGCAATTTGGACTTTCAGTGCAGCCTCTTGGCTGCAAAACACTTGCACTATGTTGCGTGGGTTGTGAAGAGAAATTTCATGGTCACTTTATGATTTGTTTGGGAGAAGGAGGGGGTTCTGGAACTGCAGAGGCTTACTTGTTGTGTGTACGGTGGTCAGTCAAACTTTAATCAAGATTCAGCTGACATGGAGTCAGGAGATAATGTAGATAATTAAAACATTTCATTAGGGCCTGAATTGTTCCCTTAAGGTTCAATGCATGTTTGATATCTTCTGGGGTCTACTTTATTAACCTGCCCCTTTGGGCCTGTCACTGTGAACAGACATTCAAAACCCTTTTTAGTTTGTTTAATAATGGTGCTGTTAGATAATGACTAGACTCTGACTGAATGACTAAAGGTGTCTTAGTGACCAGGAAGAAAAACAGTACTTTCGGCGGCTGTGGCTTAGGAATTAAAGCTGGTCGTCCGCTAATCCGAAGACAGACGGTTCGATCCTGGCTCCTCCAGTCCGCGTGTCGAGGTTTCCTTGGGCAACATACTGAACCCCAAATTGCTCCCTTCGGTGTGCGGATGGACGTGTGAATGATTAGATTATCTCACAATGGGCAGGTGGCACCTTGCATGACAGCCTCTGCCATCAGTGTATGAATGTGTGTGTTATTGGGGTGAATGTGGTTTTAGTATACAGCGCTTCGAGTGGTCGAAGACTAGAAAGGCACTTTATAAATGCAAGTCCATTTAACATTGACATTTACTTCTTCTGCAATGAAGAAATGGATTTAAACAGAACTTATTTTACAAACATTACAAAACCTTTGCAACTGCATACCCATAGGTACAACATTTTTCCCCTAATAATACCATTAATGTACAATACATACAGTACTGTATGTCACAGCTTCAGTCTTTAGGATTGGACTAGAGTGAAGAACAACTAGAGTACCCTTGACAAATGTCACATCGAATACCTGTCACTGGACTGTCATGGCGACCAAGGCCGTGTGCTCTTTAACCCTGCGTACAGGCAGCGACTGCCACCTTTAACCAACTGTCCCACAGGTCAACTACTATTTGTTTGTGTCATGTCAGGGACAGAAGGCCTCCCAAGGCTTGTCATCTTGATGAACATGCAAGACATACAGTGCAGTACAGTAACTGTGCATGTTTCTGTGCACGTGCGTGTGGCGTGTGTGTGTTTGTGTGTGTGCGTGACATGTGCATGTTTCTGTGTGTGACGAGTGCATGTTTATGTGTGTATGTGTGTGTGTGTGTGTGTGTGTGTGTGTGTGTGTGTGTGTGTGTGTGTGTGTGTGTGTGTGTGTGTGACGTGCATGTTTCTGTGTGTGTGCGTGTGTGTGTGTGTGAGACGTGCCATTTTTTGTGAAGCTATAACAAACAGTACAGAGCATTTATAGTATACTTTGCCATGGGTTGGGCCATAGTTGGATAGATAGTTTGCATAGTCACAGGGTGTACAAATAACAAGGTCATATGAGACACAGCCGTCTTCTAACCGTATACAAACTGGGAACTATATTCTCAGAAAGGCGAAGCACTGCTACTTCTGCTACTTGGGCAGAGTGATTTGCTAGCAGCACCTGAAGCCCTGTGGTGAGGAGCAGAGAGTTTGCCTGGAATTCGCTCAGAGTTGGAGTAATAGAGTCAACAATTACTAGATAGTAAAAGCATAGTGACCTTGTTATTTGTGCACCCTGTGACTACACAAATCACAACATGTAAACAGAAACATGTTGGTGTTATTTTGTCACTTATTTGGAGCAGTAGGCTAATTGGAACTGGTTACCTCCAGGATCTGTGCTAGGCTTAGCTAGCGCTGGGGGTGTCAGACAGAGTTACAGCACGCACAGAGATGAGAAGGGTATGTATGGACTTGTCTAACTCTGGGGGTTACGGTGAATAAGCTAAAGTCCCAAAGTCGGCGTGTTCCTTTAACAAAATGCCAAAACTCTTGTTAATTAGCCACATTTTATTTAGGATACAGGTTTTGCATGTTGTCGGCACTCCATCAAGGAGGGCTGCAGCTATCGATTATTTTAGTAATCGAGTATTCTACCAATTATTCCATCGATTAATCAAGTAATCGGATAAGAAATATTTAGTAAGAAATACTTAGTAAACAGCAATAGTAAATATTTATTATTGCTGTGTACTAAAAAAAAGGAAACCTGTCTTTTATATATATACAAAAGACATTTTTTATTGCCAAATTCCAAGTACATTTTTGGTGGCCCAAATGTTAATATTTTTCACCCCCTTCCCCTTCTTGCCTCTGGCTCTTTGCACTGGATATGCAAAAGAGCTGTTCACTAACCAGAGGGTAAATGTGATGGTAGAAAGCTTACAGCCGGGCTATTCAACTACACTGTGGGACATATTTTAAGAAGGCTAATACTGAGTGAGGAGAAAAAATAAAAAATGCAGACATCACCGGCATGATGACGTCATTCACGTGCATATTAAGTGGCCATGCTGGAGGGAGGAGCCGGTTTGTCTCCGGCAGCAGCTAAGTTTCCAAAGATTAGTAGCAAACTAATAAACAGTTAGACTACAAATCGACAGCTCTCGTTTTAGCTTGTTGGTAAAACATCGCTATTTGCAGAGTAGCATGCTGTAGGCTAGTTGTGTAAAACAGCGTGGTGGACGAGAGCAGCAGACGTTAGTTAGCTACCTTGTGTCGGGTTCGCTCCGTGGAATGGATGAGTAGACTGGATGTTTTCTACAAAGATGATGTAGTAGCATGTTTGCAGCTTAAAATGATCCCAAACTTTCTGTCGTTTTCTCTCGCCTGTCTCTTCTCTTAGACCCTCGCTATTTTCGTCTTCGTTCATTTGTAATCTGGGCCGTCAGTCTCGGGCATAGACAGTATATAAGCGGTCTTGTGTCCACAGAAGCGTCAACCTGTTGTGTGCGCTAGTAATTATCCTCCGTGCTGAAACACAGTGAGCCGTACAACCTTAATTACATTGATTTAACGAAGCTTCGAGGCAAAGGATTTTTTGTAATCGAATTATTCGAGTTATTCGAGGAATCGTTTCAGCCCTACAATCAAGCATGACTTGCATCGTAAGCATTATATAATTTCCAAACCATTGTGATAGTTGGCACTGTCAGAAGAACCAATGTGTTGTCCATAACTACTGCATTGTATATTTCTGTGAATGTGGTTCTGTCCAAAAGGTGTATGTGATGTATGATGGGTAAGCAATCAGCAGGCTCTCTCAGGACTTCTCTTATACATAGAAAGGCCTTCTTTGATGTGAGCTGCAGTAAACACAGGCAGTTCTCTCTCCACCACAGTCTCCTGGGGGAAAAGGCTCAGCACAAGAACACTAATGAGCACATTAGAAGAAAGCCATAGAAAGCAAATGCTACAGTTATAAATGGAATTGTCTCTTGTGTCGTCTGTGCCAATGATGCACTGTCTACAGTAAGTGCATGTGTGCACCAGAGTATATACAGAATATGGAGGCCTCTATAGGACAATTAGGTAAGCTGCATAAGGACAATTATTTTCCAACTTAATGATTTGGATTTGAATTGAGGCTGCAAAAAACTCTAATATAACCACTGTTTTCAGTTGAAAGTAATCAAGCATTGGAGCTCAAAAGTAAAAGTGGGACTGTGACACTCATAGGCGCCGATTTATGTTTTCCTCCGTGGGTGCTCACGAGCGCACGCCCTTTAAAAAAAAGTTGTCAAAAAATGTTTGCATTTCAGAACCTTAGGAAATGGACAGCGGCTGACACGAACATACACGCCTATTAACTTGATAATAAAGCCGTAAAGTAGGCTATCTTTCAACTCAGGACAGCGCCACATCTCACAAATACAGATAGGATTGGAGATGAGAAGTTTAACTGACACGGAGGGGGGTCACTAAACAGGCATTTTCATCCGAGAGACACTGTGATTGGTGGATAGGATATGGAGCAGGGGACTGACAGCGACATAATCAATCACACTATGACAGACGCTCCACTTAGCACCAACTGCAATGTTTAATTTTAAATGAATGTAGCCTACTGGCAGTCTGGCACACGTGGGTGCTCCAGAGCTCGAGCACCCACGGTATCGGCACCTATGGTGACACTGATGTGACAAATGCCGCTGACAATAACAGTAACAAATCATTACAAATGGAGAACTCACCATTTATTCTGTTTAAGGTAATCACAGGTCATAGAGAAGTGATGTGTAACAATCCTACCTGCCTGAAAAAGTGTTACAGCCTCTTACATGGCTATATCAAGGCGTGTGTGTCGAAACTGATGCTTGTTTTATGAATTTGTGTCTTGTTAAAATGGTATAAATACTGTATGGTTCAAAAAGGAGCTTGTTCCATACCACCAAATGATCAAAGTCCATAGCAGTAGGCAAACTTTGAAAATTGTTTACCACAAAAATCCTCAGATCCCCACTGCACTTTGATTGTCTGTATCTTAATAATACATTTTAATAAATTGATGCTGTTTATTGATCCCCAGTGGGGAACTTACAATTTACACTCTGTCTGTTAGAAATCACTACACACAGGCCTGAAATACACACACATGCTCAGGACCTATTCATGCACAAATGGAGCGATGTCAGTGCTGGACCAGCACCCTGAGCAGTTTGGGGGGGGTACGGTGCCTTGCTCAAGAGCACCTGGCAGTACCCAGGAGGTGAATTGGCATCTCTCCAGCTACCAATCCACACTCTGTACTTTGGTCCGTACTGGGACTTGAACCAGCAACCCTCCGGTTCCCAACCCAACTCCCTACGGACTGAGCTACTGCCACCCATCTGTATGCATGCATGGAGAACATGTAGTACTGTGACTTTTTATCCTTTTTTTCTATATAAAACCAGATGCGTCTGAGTTCCATGTGTCTTTTTCAGTTCCTGCAATATTAGCATGCATTCAGCTTTACAGCCGGCTTTATTTTGTTTCAATTTTTGTAACGTCATGGTACAATAACAGATCTGCATGTAGTGTCTCTCGTCCCCCCCCCCCCTTACAAATAAAGTCACATTTGAAAATGTAATAAATCCTATATTTAGTTTAAGCATTCAGACTTTTTAAAGATATTGATTGAAAGCCATTTAATCATATAGTGACTGGGAAGGAGTACTATCCTCAGTATTCCTCTCAGATAACTCTGATCTCTCAAGCATCATCTGAATCTGTGATCCCAAGCCAGTAGATTCCTTGAAAGTTACCAGGGGAATCGGCAATCTGGATTGCCTTTGTGCAGCGAGGAGAGTGAGAGACGTGAAAATGATTTCAAAGAGTCCGGGATGAATCACGCTCCCACTGCAGCTGCCATTTATTAGCACATTTACCACCATGTTTTTCTTTTCACAGCTACCTAAAAGTCTGGGTTTCATAGCTTGCTAGAGGCTTGCATTGCGAGGGCTTTATTCTAAAAAGGCTTCATTAAAAGTGTTGACAAATGACCCTGATGGCAACTTGTATGTTTGTCATAATTCGTCACGACACTACGTCTTAATAATACCTAAGAGTAAGGGACACATCATTTATCTGTTATTACCTCCATAATGAAGATGAAGATGTTTTTAATAAAGTGTGATATACTCTCGGTACTGGGTTGATAGTGGGAAAAAAAATCTGTCTTCTCTTAAAAACACTGCTTAATTGGTTCGACTGCTTGGTTCTACTACTGGGTTTACACTCATCAGTCAGTCCCTAAATAGTCAAGAAATGACAACACAGAACATATCACATCAAAACATACAAATTCCATTCTGCTCTGACAAGAAGTGGACTAATTGCTTCATTAACTTGCTCTATTTCTTACAGGGGAATATTTAAAGAACATAGCATTTCAACAGGATCTTGTTTGACAGGTGCTTGTTCAAAAGTGCCCGGGTTGGGCTTGCTGTGCTGCAGATTTTGTACCATTTCTTGCCTGTCACAGTGATGAAACGGGAACCCGTAAGAAATTGACAGCCTGAATTGCTCAAGGCCAAACATATCTGAAGATGGCTTGTTTCTTGGTGTGGCTAACAGGGCTAAAAAAAAAAGTGGAGGTAATCCTTTAAGATTTAAGACGTTTTTTTTTTTTTTGCAGATTTCTGAGAGGTAATCACTAGAAGCTGTTTGCTTGTACCTTGTACCTGGTAAAGAAAAGTAGAGGCTTTATTTTGGAGAATGAAAGGTGAGAGACTTAGCACCTTTGATTCCATTTTAATGAAATACAGAGCATGCTGAAATGTGTGCATTTATTTTCACATGTATAGGTGCAATGTAAAAACCACAGGGGATTTTGAAGATCAGTTATTTTAGAAATCCTTTGCACATTTAAAGTATGTAATATGTTTAATTTAAAACCACTCATGTCAGCCTCCCTCTCTCCGGTTGGAAAACTGGCACACACCTTCACACACACGCCAATATACAAAAAGGTGCTGCTATAATGTGCCTTGGAGTTTTGTGGGAGCTTTGCCCCTCGTGAAAGAAATATATGGACACGTCATACATCATCATCGATTCCCAAAGTGCAGTGTCACAGGTACCACAGTGACCTTGTGTGGTTTACATCCTACCCTTCTGTCAACAACATGTGACAAATGAAATTATTGCTGCACTTGAAATGCTTTTTATACAGAAAAGAACATGGCGTAATAGTGGATCAGCAAAAGCCTTCTTCATTGGTTCCTTGAAATAAGATTAGGTGAGGTGACAAGTGGAGAAAAATAAAGTTTTTGAAACGTTTTAGCACAGATAAGATTACTTGCGACGCAGGTACTAAAAGGGTGTCCAGTATCTACCTGACCTTGGCTTTTGTAATGTAAATATATCAATGGTTAGGCTTACAGCACAAAATCAATTTCCTCTTTTGTCACAAAAGCTCTGCCTCGTGTGCTTAAACCTAAACTGACCTAACACAGCAGGTGTTGTCTTTGTATATCAAACATGCTTTCCTTCACATGTGATCACTGCCGCTGTTTGAATAATAGATACAAGGGACTTTAAACGCCATGATAATTATTACCGGAGACATGCGTACCACAAGGGGACATTGTGTTCTATTTTCTATTATTAAAGTTGCGTCTTGGAATAGATAACCTTTTAAACATTACACTCTGGGAATTTGTGGAATTAATAATACAAGATGGATGGATTTTAAAGCCTAGAAAGTGAAAGTCAGCTTGGGTTCAAAATCTACTTTCATATGCATCACACTCTTGGGGCTGATGTATAATGATGAATTCAAACTAGCAATCGAAAAGCAAGACGTTCAACAGATGCATAACGTATGTACGTATGTATCGTCTGTACTTTTTTCTTTTGAAAACATTCCCCTACATAGATGTATAAACAAAATAAAGAGACCCCAAATGCTTCTGAAGATATTATATGAGCCACAGCAGTAAGTGGTTTAAAAGATAGCTTCCAAAGTTTTTACTCTGACAGAAAAGGGTCTTGGTTGGTCCCAGGAACACCACATATCTCTTTTTGTGTTCCCTTTGATCTCTTATCATCTCTTGGGCCTAACATGAAGAGCCCCCGGATTTATCAATCAATGGCCGTAAACAAAACATAGATTGAACTGGACACTGGGGCACAACAACCGGATTACTGACTTTTTATTCCTCCACATACGATTGGTCACAAGAGCTTCGGCTGACAAAGACCATTGGCCGGCAGAAGTGTGGCGCACAAAGCAGATTGGGCAACAAAGATATGGCAGACTCATATGAAAGGATGATAGAAATAAGAATGCAATGACAATAACAACAATATGGCATATGAGTGTGCGTGTGTGTGCATTTAAATGAAGTGTCTGTGTGCACTTTATACTGTAAATGGATGAAAGCAGAATCAGATGTGTAATCCTATTGTATTGGCAAGGTACTGAGCGTAATACCAGTCAATCCAATTTTCAATGCTTGGCTACATGATGGAGTGAGAGAGCTTCTGAGTTATAATTTTTGTGTTATTGTATATGTGTGTGTTTGTGTGTTTGTATATGCCAACACGTGTCTACTTGTGCAAGAATGAATATCTGCATACACTAGCGTGTGGTTGCACATGCCAGCTCACAATATTTATACGTCGCTCTGACCACATGCCTGACAGCTGTGCATATTTCACAGGGTGGAGAACCCTGCATTGCAGTGCTTGTACACGGCAGCCATGCTCTTTATGTGAGAGCGGCTCAGGGTCAGACTAGAAGAGGAGAATTAAAGCTACATCCCAGAGCCCATCACTCTCTGTTCTTCCTCTGTGTAGTGTAACATATGATCATCTCACTTCTCACTACAGCTATAATGTATTTCTGTGTTTTCCAACTGTGTTTACTAAAGCAACAGAGTAGGAAATTCACTAAGGAATTGTGGTTAAACTGCTTCATTTGAAACAAACAGCAAAACAGACATCAGTACATATGTTTAATAAAAGCAACAAATACACTAAAAGCATTGAAACACACAACAAAAATAATAATACTGAAGCATATTATTGCAGTCAATAACGTGTGGTACACCATGACTTTCTCTGTTGCATCAGGCCACAGACAGAAAACTTGAAACCCAAAATGTTAATTCTGTAGTCATTAATGAAGAAAGTAATTTCCTAGGGCTATCCTGCCTTTAGCCCAATGAGTGTCAGAAATCAACACATATATATATATATATATATATATATATATATATATATATATATATATATATATATAATTAAGTCTTCTCTTCCAGAGGTCATTTCAGTACAAAAAAGAAAAAGAAACGAAACTTTTAGAACCATAACGGCATGCCAAGTGCAGAGGCACATCAAAGAAATTATAGAAATGAGAAATGTTCTTGTTACATACTAACTTTTCTTTCCAGTAGTAACTAAATCTGTCCTCTCTGTTATTTTCTGTTTATAGCAGCGGCCCCCACACTTCCCAGTCTACGTTCAGAGGTCTTCAAGCCATGTGTGGAAGACAAGGACCTGGCCTTTTGTCTAAATGAGGGAGAGTGTTCAATCATTGAAACCGTGGCTGGGGTTCACAGACACTGCAGGTTAGTGTGTGTGTGTGTGTGTGTGTGTGTGTGTGTGTGTGTGTGCGGGGCATTTGGTTTCTTTCTCAGCATTGACGTTTCCTCTCTTTGCCCTTCCCCTTCAATCACTAACCTTGGGGTCATTTTCATTCAAGCTGCTTTTTTCCTCACAGCCTGACTGACTGTCTTGTTTGAGTGATGAAACACGAGGAAAATTGTTGTGCACATGCACCTAAAATGCACCAAATGTCTACAATCACTCAAACCCCTCACCGAGGGATCAGAGATGCTTTGGCCACACTAGATGTAGCTGATTCACAATGACACAATTCAACTACACAAATGGGTAGAAGTGTTTATGTGCAGATCCAAGTAGGAAGCACAAGGGAAGCAAATTTGACTTTAACTTTAATTTGGTCTGACAAAACTTGTAATAGTGATAGTTTCTTTTTTTCTCTCTGGTACTGTATAATATGCATTTTAATGATAGGTGTAAAGAAGGGACTTTTGCTCCTTCTTTGATCTTACTGAGTTTTTTTATTTTCTTTGATTTTGCAATTTTCAGCAATTTTCTTTTTTCCTTTAGTTTCACTCAGGCAGTCACTCACACCCTGAACAGAATAAATAGAGGTAACTCCTCCAAATATATCCTTAGCGGACTTTAATGTGGCGGGCATAACTAAAATGTTGTTAATTACCGAGATAAATTTGTAAAAGACACAAATCTGATTCTTAATAATGACTTTGACAATCTATTTACCTGCATTAGAAAGCCAATACCGTTTATCTGCCAGCAGGTTGTGTATCTTCATAATTGTCATAGAAAGCAAGCAAACTTTGTTTATATAGCACTCAAAACAAAAAATACAAAGTGATTTACAGGAGGAAGAAAATAGAGGGGGGACTATATTTAAACAGAAAGTAAATAGTATAATATAATGCTTATCAATCGTTTTTGAGCAGCATATTAAGTAATATTATCTTTCATTTTTGTGGTTTCCGCCAATGAACGCTTTAGTTTTTTGTTTTCTGCAAAAACCACACATAGGAAACAGTACACTAGAAAAGCACATTTATTACTAATGTGCATGCGGTTGTATGTGCATTTCAAATTTATGTGCACACATGCACCGTCTAATAGCGAGTGCAAGTTCTTGCTTGGATCTTCAGTTTCACTCTTCTTTGTACAGTATGTTCCTGCATGTCTGCTCCTCTTCGCGGCCCGATGCACCATCCACTTCAACTCTGCAATCACTCTCATACATCACTTTAAAAATACATGATAAGATATTTTCTCTCAAGGAAAATTTGTGCTGAATGGTGCTGAATTGAAAAACAGCTCATTAGTACACCTACCTGGAATCAAGGGGCCTAAATCAAAATCTAAAAAAAAAACAACCCTGCTGCATTATAAATGACGCATGAGTCAAGCTTCTTAGGGACCGTTCGGTATTTATGGAATGGACCACCGGAGGAAAATAGGGAAGGGTCATGTCTTTTTATTTCAAAATTTCAAAGTGGCTTGTTTGGTGCATACTTTTCCATGTAGCTCTCAGTCTCAGCCCACCATCGCTAGCAGATGGGTCTGACCCAACAAAAATCGCAACATGACAGCAACACGAGTTTGGAGTTGCTTTCTTTGAGAATGCAACCCTATAGCTAACTGCGCCACCTGTTGTCAAAGTATCGTCACTGACATGGAGCTGGAATATAATGAAGCTGACTAGCTAAAAGGTTTCACATTGCCTCGAGCTCGAACACCCACGGAAAATACTGAGCATCCACGTGTGCCTGTAGGCTACATTCATTTAAAATTAAACATTGCAGTTGGTGCTAAGTGGAGCGTGTGAGCGCTGATCGCGGTTACAGGTCAGTTAAACTTCTCATCTCCAATCCTATCTATAGAGCTCCAGCCAGCTCACAGCGGGGTCTGTGAAGGTGGACAGTCACGTCAGACTGTGGAGCTTCTGAACTCCGACCAAATTTGCAATTAGCCATCAATTTTCATAAAACAGCCCATATTTGAGCTCTACATAGTTGATTTCTCACATAAAAAAGTCTCAGAAGTGAATTTAGTAATGAAATAGCAGACGAACAATGTATAAAGTTTCCAGTTGTTGGCCACAACAGCAATCCATGGTTGTTGTGATTGTTGCAGCACTTTGCACACCTACACACTTAACTTTGAATTTCTGATTGGGCGGGCCAGCTGTCAATATGGGTTATTACCCAGTGTGCTTTGTTGAATGGTCTCAATGTTTTATTGTTTTATTTCATGTGAATAGTAGTTTACTAGATGAGTAACTTTGTATTTGAAGTAATGCAGTAATGCAGGAAGTGTACATTTAGTTTCCATGCTTAGTGAGTAAATCTACTGAAATGGCCACCATAATAGTGGAGTGTGGTGTGTAAGATGAGAAAGCAGAGGTTGACTCATGTATGTCATAGTTGTAAAAAAAACAATGGCTATCTGTACATCTTGGCCAAGCGTAAACCTGTACAAAAGGCATCAATAAATTGTTGGGGAGGGTCATGCCTTTTTTCCCAATTATTTTGGAGGGTTATAGAAAAATATATTACTGGCGAAGGGAGGGTCAGGTCTATTTTGACTAAAGACACCAAAACTCCTCCGGTGGCCCCTCAAATAAAAAACAAACAGTCCCTTAGTAAAGTAAATGTTGAGCAAAAGAAAGTTGAAAAACAGAAATTGTGCATTTAATTTAAACTCACTAATCATTAAAACAGTCACACTATTCAGACCAGATCACTTAAATGTAGTATGTAAAACAAATATTTGCAAAGTTTTTGAATACATTTTTTTTTTTAAAGACGTTTGTTTGACAAATGGAGAAACACATACAGTTTTAGTTGTAACTAGTGTGGCAAGCCCAGGGGTGTGGGGTTTCCACGTCACCATTTCAATAACAAAAGCAGACCCCCCGTAATACACTAGGTAATGGACAATTATATTAGTTTGCATGGCAGAAAACAATACTGATTCAAGTATTAATACTCTCACTCAATCAACACTTTGATAATATAATGATTTATAATTTCACGGAATGAATGAGCGGCTAAGAATAATTCAATGATAGGAAGGAGCCTCAATGTGTGTCTTGTGTCATATGTCATATTACGGTGGCCAGCACAACAATTTGGAATGTTCCACCTGTGCGACCGCAGCATCGAGAAACCCTGAATACTTGTAGCAATTACCCTCTAGGCTATAATTAGCTACAGTTGAATGACTGCATACTGGTTGACTCAGGAAAGACTGGAGGGCCTAACCAAGTGGCACTGTCTGCCAATTTCTCTTGAGCTGAGGGCATGTTGTGTGAAAGAATGATTGCAGGTTTGTGAGTACTTCATTGGAAGGTTAGGGGTGTTTTTTTTTCTGAGAGAAGTCCAGACAGTAAGTCAGAAACATATAATTAATTTACTCAATCGATCAATTTTATTTGTCACGTAAAATCCTTCAAGGTACAAGTCCAAGTGTAATTTTATCCTATCAGCTCCTTAAACTTGTGCATTAATAATTATAAAACAGAATGTGGCCTCTGATCGGCACACAGAAAAAGAGTCACCTGGTTGAATGGCACCTGCACTCTGGTGCCATGTAATTTCTCCGACGCTCCATTGTTCCGACCTCTCAATAACCTGAAAATTCCCTTTGGTCCTACAGCCCAATAGTCCGACTTCCACCAGCTATATTATGAATCCCACAATATATATAATATTAAACATTCTTCAGTCTTTGAGGAAAGTAGCGAGGTCAGTTAGTGATGAAACTATGTCATCACGTTGCAACCCCAAGACCTGCCCTTCAATAGCATTTATTGGCCAGGTGTCCATGCTTACGCAAGGTAACGTAACCCCATTTGTACAGGTCCTATCCCCTGACCAATCGGCTATCCTAACCTTAACCACTCGAGGTCAAATGCCTAATCCCAACCAGTCAAGCTGCTTCGTAGGCCGGGTCTTGGCGTGGCCATAGTGGGGGACGTTGGACTAGTGGGCTGTAGGACCAAAGGGAATTTTTGGGTTATTGAGAGGTCGGAACAATGGAGTGTCGGAGGAATGGGCAGTCCCCCTGCACTCTACCATCCAGCTAATGTTAAGTCTCCGTGAAAAGGACACCACAGCTCCTGACATCCCGCTGGAACCCTACAGAGGCTAGCCAGCTCACTGTCCGATGCCTGCACACTGGCTAGCAGGATGGCCAGCAGAGAAGTCAAGTCGTAGTCGGTGTGCCATTCCTCCACGCTGTCTCGTGGCCCCTCTGATGTAGAGATGGAGATGGACACAGAGATGGTCTTGCTTGTCCATGTAGTCGGGATCGTAGCCATAGGTCATAGCTGATAGCCGTTCTCACCTTTTCCTCTTTGTTTACTCTGATGTTTACATTTCAAAATCTTGACGTCTTGATCTTGGACATTGGTAAAATGGTTCCCTCATCCTGATGAGCGACTCGTAGTCACGAGATGGCCGCAGAGATGGTCTTGCTAGTTTGAGCTCATCTTCTCCACCTTTTCCCTTGTGTTTACTCTGATGTTTACATTTGTAAACTTGACCGGCCAGCTGGCTTTGTAAAATAGACACCACAAATCCCAAAAACCCTTTAGTTGCACTTTATCCTGATAAACTAATACTGTATCAAGTTCTAACTACTTAGTGAACAGTTATGACCAACACATTTGCCAAATGAACATCACATTCTTTCTATCAACCTGTTGAATTCAAGTCTATGATTCACTCGTCTTTTTCCTCTTGTTTTTTCATCCACCAACTCCTGATAATACTATCTGTCTCTTTTGGGCTTGCTGAATGTTTGACTTTCCTCGCCAGCCATTTGTTTACTTCGGATCTCCGCCATTTCATGCTGAGCAGGTAGCGTACAGTCAGCTTGTGGGAGGGTTTTTTTGCTGAAAATGGTTGCCCACGGTTTTATTTAAAAAAAAATGATTCAACCGTATGGACTTACTACGGAAGAGGATTAGGGCCACATGTGAAAAAATACATTTGAGTTCTGAGTTTAAAGTCAGAATTCTGAGAAAAACTTAAGAATTCTGAGATTAAAATCAGAATTCTTAAAATAGAATCAGAATTCTGACTTCAATCTCAGAACTCAAATACATTTTTCACATGTGGCCCTAATCCTCCTCTGTAATTTACAGACCAAAACAATGAGCTGGAAGCTGCAAATAGCAGTAGGGTTGCTGCTGTGCCATTACTCTATTCATACTACCCTGTACACAAGTTTATTCTCAGTTCTTCTTCCTGTCAGAGATGCTGTGTGTGCTGATAAAACCTAGATATTGTCCACGGAAACAACGAACAGGGAAAAAGTTGCTACTTGAAAAAACACAAGACTGATGATTACACTGAGGTTTTGGGTGGAGATACTGCCATTGATCAATCATCCCTCCAAGCAATACCGGATCAGCATCCTCATGACAATAACTGCTGATGTCTTCGGCAGTTCTAAAATACAAAAAAGTAAAGATTAACGCTTCCTTAGATGTCATCTTCTCCTTTTGGCCAAAGTGCAAAGAGAATAATAGATGATTGGATGTGTTCCAACATTAGACAAGTAAGGATGTCAGACCAATCTTTAAAACACAGTTTTGAACTTGGGAATCAATTTATTTTGTTATGAAACATTTCCTTCGCTCTCCTCCTCCCTGCCGGATGTTCATGTTTTGGCAATGCTAATAAGGCTCCCAAAATAAACATGCAAATGTGAGTTTAGGACCTACTTTCACATCAATGCTGTTGCTTTTTATACACTAAATACAAAACATTGACAAGATTCCAAAGGTCTTCGGTAATCGGGGATCACATATAGAGTTATCACACTAGCGAAAACGTACAGTAGAAAGTACTCCATTGTCGATCATGTTTTTTTAAGGCAAGCCAATACTTCCCTGCCAAATATTTTTTACTTATTTTTTCAAACTTATTTGTTTCATAGGTTGAAAATGGCAGTGTAATCACTTCAAACCAATTACACTTGATTTAGTGGCACAGCAAATGCCAAATGTACTAGAATATGTACAATTATTTTGTACAGTGCATATATGAAGATGCATCAAATTTATAAAAAGTTATTTAAAACGTCTCTACATTTAAAAATGTATGTAGTTGACTCACAGTCTTTCCTGTAAATGCACATATTTGTGAATACAATATCATTTAGTAGATCCGTAGATGTGAAAGTAAAAGTACAAATGTTTATAATATTTAACTATATGACACTTATTGCCTTTATTGTCCTCATAGTCTCCATTACTGGTACAGTATGAGTCAAGTTCCTATTGAAAAGCAATGCTATGTTAATGCAGTGTCTGGTTACTTCATAGGAATCAAAAAATAAAGAACTGGTCTAATTTGAAATATTAAGCATCAGTTGTGACAACAGCACAGCGCAAATCGCGAATAACTGTTATATTAGGTGTGTGTAGATGCAGATTGATATCAAATATGCCTTCAGGAGGAGGAGAAACATGATTTTGATTTTCGTGCACTTCTGATAGCAAAGCAGAGACTAAGATGATGACATGCTTTTCTTTGGCTCCGAGATGTCAGACTCACAGAGCGCACAACAGTCGAATGCACATATTCTATGAAAATATGAAAAAGCCTATGGTGGAGGAATGCATTATCAGGAGGTGTGGTAGAGCTGGTTGTCATACCCAATCATGTCACCTGTTTTCCTATTCTTGTGTTCACCACCACAGCACTTAGACAGTGTTGTGATGGTGAGTCTAGAAAAAAACCCACAGCGAAAGCTTCTCCCCAAGGGCTAAGTATGTCCTTGTGCCAGAGGTAGAATATCACCACGGGCAAACGTACAGCACCTTAAATTAAATTAACATTGGAAGAGATAACGCATGTTCCTGTGATCCTACCAGAATTCTTAGCCAATGTAAGAGTTCAGTACGTGAAGAGACAAATAGAACCTGCAGCAGACTGCTGGGACACACTGGCTGTGCCGGTGTTGCATGGACCTGCCAGTACCTGACAGTGCCATAGAGGATACAGCTAGCTCAACAACTGTCACTCCATGCGTAACGGTACATGCTGATGGTTCTGGGTTGAATAACAATAGCAACACACAGCCACAAGTGTATTTAGTTATGAAAAACAATTTTTTTTTTTTTTTTCAGATGATGGATTCAAATTAAAATTGTCCAACATATCACCTGCAAAAAGTTTGAAAAGGATATGTTCATGTATTCATTTATATACTTTGGGAAAGAAATTAGCAAAAGACTGTGCCTTGCACCATGTGCTTTTGATTTGATCTGTATAGATAGGCAGTAGCTTACAAGGTTGAATTATGGTAATTATTAACACCAGGATTCCAGTGCCGCATAATTGCTACTGACACAAACCGTATTGTACCTCTAAGCGCAGCCAAATCAGCACAATATGTGTGTTTTGTGTGTTTCATTTTGTTTCTAAAAATGGCAACAGTTCTATGTGGAGTTGTTAGGAGGTTGATTGGTGGTGCAAAGAGTAATGCATTGGTTAGCTCTGTATGTTAGGTCTGTGGATTACAGGAGGGTGTAATATGTAATTCAGTGAAGCCACATCCACCTCCAGTCCTCCCAGAGCCCAAGAAAAAATAGGACCTCATGGCCTCTGATAATATATTATGGATATAACTGTATTGTAATTGATCATTCTGCATGGATGCCCTTCATTCAGCTCAGCCCTTATTGATGATACGCCCCAGCCCAAGTAACAGTCTTTCTGCATTTTTCAATGCAATTATTTCTAGCAGCTTGCAGTTTAAAAAATATTGGACCTGTTCAGTGATGCAGGTTTTTGACTTTGACGTGAAGGCTCAGCAGTATCAGTCTGACATGTGCTCAGCAAACTAAAAGCACACAGTTAGCCACGGTTGGAGGATGTTGTAGAATATATTAGTCGAAATGAGGGTGCACTGCAGCTTTGGCCACCACCTGCAGCATTGTGTTGTGTTTTGGTTACACAGTGCAAAGGATTTAACATTCAGCCATTGAGAAGCTGCGTGCTTTACTCGAGGCATGCAATACAGCAAGTATGCAAATTCTCGTTCGTTGTATGTGGATTTGCATGATGTGGATGCTCTTTTTCATTCTTTATGTACACAAATAACACCTACTCATCTACAGAACGTCTGTTTTATCAAACCAATATTCTTTCTGCAGCAACATTCCATGCTGCAAAATATTTTTCTTTACTTAAATGGAAATGATTTGTCTTGCAGAAATCAGTAGAAAAAAAGGTCTTTCTTTACTGATAATACTTACACTACACAGAGGCTCGCTTGTGTGGCACAGATGATGCAAAGCTGCTGCAAGTTAGCTTTATAGTTGAAACAGCTTGATGCCACCTTGCCAAAGAGACACTTAAAGCAGAAAAAAACATGAATTGGACCTTGCATTATGTGTAACAGTACTATTACGTAGTAATTCATTATTAATATGTTTTGAATATTTTTCATTCTGATGGATATGTAAATCCATAATGCTAATATAAAAATTCTAAATTACTATTCTAGACAAAGCTGAGAATACAGGTACATATGAATTAAATTCAATCAGGAGAGACTGTTTGCAGATATGCAAAATGTTTTATTGAACAAGAGCATAATTTGAACATAGTATTGGAGATTGAACTCCATCGTTATATTAATACATTTGTATTAATACATTTGATATATTAATACATTTAATATAGGGGTAGGGAACCATGATGTAACCCCCCGATGGAATCCAGACACCGGTGGCGGTGGGGAAGGGCCGGAAGACCAGGCCGAGGAGGCACTGGAGCGACAGCCGTAGAATCACTAGAACGGGAGGTGGAAACGGAGGAGGAGGGATGACGCCTTTCTGAAATGACAGCTCATAGCACAGGGAGAGAAAGCGCTTTTAAAACAGTGTTGTGACGCTGTGATTGGCCTATAGAATCTTTGGCCGTTCCTGATTGGATTATCAGAAGGAGAGCGCATCAAGCGCTGATTCGCTTTAGGAGAGACTGATTATTTGTTAGGTCTTCCTGAAAGAATTTGCGCTGAGCTACATTAGAATGCATTTTAAACAATTTTTAACAAAGACATCTTTTTTTTACCATCTTAATTTCCACTGGTAGGATATTTGAATGCCTTTGTTCTGATATCTGGTGATATTGCCAGTATCAAGAATTTAGTGGCCTGTACATGGAATTGAAAAAGTGCAACCATTATAGAAAGGTTTAAATATGGATTTACTGATCCTGTGATAAAGGGTGTTTACTTTTGATGAAATGGAAAAATTTTATCAGTGCAAATTTGGCATTAATTATAGCTTTAGTTAAAGTCAAAGCAAATGGAATTGCCCTGCCTTTTCTGTCAGTGCAGATCCTCACCTATTAATGACAATAGAGATAGTTATTAAACCAGCAAAAGAGATGTGGTGCAGCCTTTAATAATGATGATTATACAGTAGTAGAAGAAATCTGTCTCGCCCTATGGTTTCTTTATGTTTAACCATGCCTTTAGGTATCCGTGCATTTTAAATGGTTTAACTTTTATTCTCCTCAGCATGGAGGATGAAACACTATCCTCTGTGTGTGTGTGTGTGTGTGTGTGTGTGTGTGCGTGTGCGTGTGCGTGTGCGTGTGCGTGTGCGTGCGTGCATTAAAAGCCTGGCAGAGCTCAAGGTAGCTCGTGTCTACTATTACCATGGTAACTTCTTCCCTCATTAGTGTGAGCCCAGAAGTAGAAAAAAAAAATGTTGTTGACTCACTTTTAGTGCGCCTGCTATGGCAGTTACATTTAAATGCTCCACCACAACTCAACTTTTGCATTATGCTATATATTTTGTGCATTGATTCTGATTGATCAGACATTAAAATGATTGCCACCTAATAGTATGAATAATTGCTGTTCAATAATTCATGACAGAATTTGCACATTTGATTGCTTCATCCAAAGCTATGCTGACATAAGGTATTGGATCGTATTTAAATGAACATTTAAGTTTGTTTTATGTCTGTTCCTTCAAAACCATCTGTGCAGATGGATAACCAGTAAAACCAGTATTTCATAAGCAATGTGTGTGTGTGTGTGTGTGTGTGTGTGTGTGTGTGTGTGTGTGTGTGTGTGTGTGTGTGTGAGAGTGTGTGTGTGTTCATCTACCCTGATGAGGAAGCAAATTAAATCTCACAAAAGGAATTAAAAAAAGAGGAAAAGAGCTATTTCTATTGGCAGTTTGCTGTAGGGTTAAGCTTAAGGGTAGGCTGAGAGTGCTTGTGTCTCTGTGAGCCTGTTTATGTCTTTTTCCCAGGACACAAGAGACGTTGACAGCAGTATTAACAGAATCTGATATGACAAAATGAATTATATAAATGAAGACCACAGCCTCTTAACTTTCCCTTCCTGCTTTTCTTCTTCTCATATTCCTTTTTCTATGGGGAGCCTGTTCAGCGATTAAATTGTCACTGCACCGTCAGACCTTGACAGGCTGCACTAATCCACAATGCTGTCGCTACTCCTATGATCCATCCTGCAAGGGAGGACATTCCCCAGGCTTAAAGCCAATGGGCCATGTCCCCCACTACCCCATCCAGCTCCTGTGTTAAAGCAACACAATTATAAACGTGGGAGCAGACTTACCTGTTGGCAACATCCCATGACAGACCCATCATCTTGCCTTGGAACTGAGTAGAGTTGGCACATAAAGTTTCTAATTCAAGTTAATAAATCAAAAGAAAATTTTGGTGCCCCAAATTATAGTGCATCTCCTCCGTTTCTGACCAGTAACAAGAAGACAGTATATATATTTTACTATTGATTAGTCTATATCGACGACGTTTCATTTACAGGATTGTTCCGGTGCTGCCGGAGGTTCTGCCGGATGCACCTCACCTTCCGCTTTTTGTGTTGTCATTCTAAACTTTGGTCGATTCGGAAAACATCCTCCGAGCTAGAACTTATTAAATTAATAAACAAATTATATTTATCTTTTTTTTTTTTTTTGGATTAAAATTCTCATCACACTTGACAGCCATTTTAATTCCAGAGCTCGCCTCCCTATGTGCACGTTTCACTAAAACAAGTTCCTTCCCGAGGTGATTTTGTAGAGGCACCGTACCTGTGCCCAGCGCTTAGCGCCACCCAAGACGATTGTGATTGGCTTAAAGAAATGCCAATAAACCAGAGCACGTTTTTCTCCTATCCTGGAATGTTGTGTCTGTAGGTCTGGCAATGCAAGAGTATCTCTTAATATAGGAGTAATTTCTACTTGAGAACATCTGCAAGTAAAACATCATTACTGTTCCTATACCTACTACTAATAACATGCACACTGCTGTAACCACATGACTGATTTCTCCATCCATGCTTCCATCTCGGTTCTTTCAGCATAATATTTTTACATTCTGCAGGCTTGTCACAAACACTGCAGATGAAAGAATCACGTGTCCATATTCAGCTAACAAAGACTGCCTTGTTTTTCAAGCTACAAGACATAATGAGCGTTGCACAGACGTGTTGTCAAGAAAACCCACCATACCTGCAGACAATTAAAATTCACACTTTTACAAGGCGTTGGTCTATGAATTACTGTTTTATTCATCAGCTTTTGTTTTTAGGAGCTTATATTATATTGCTTTTTTGATTTTATTGGCATGCAATACTGTACATCATTTTTACAGCATTTACAAGGTGCAGAAGTGCCCATAAATGATAAAAAAAAAAATTACATTACATTTTCAAAGTCAAACTGAAATTCAATTACTTTTTGCTGCTAAATCATTATATATTGTACAGTATGTCCTTGGTTTGTTTTTGACTTGTGGACTTACCTTTTCAAAATTGTACCAAAAAGAAGAAATTAAAATCTACTGACAATGTTGATTTGATTAGTGCAGCATCTGTGTTGGCGGGCACTAAATATATTTTGTATATTACTCATACTCCTCGTCGTGATTTAAATCACACTTATATGGCATGATGTCATCCCATATAAGTGTTTCTCTCTATTGGGCACGTGCAAGCAAACTTTTTGGGCTCATGCGCTAGGCGAGCAATTTTCATTCAAGTAAATGGGTGCCATTTTGGAGTATGGCAACTGGTATCTATGCATATATGAATTGTCAACTTCTGTGGTATGTGACTTAATGGAGAACGTCATACTGTATCCTACAATTGTTGATATAGGACATTTTAGTTAGCCTAGCTTGCTAATGCTAGCACTGATTCACACTAGATGTAACTTTTTGTTCGTTACACCTGCTGAGTCACAGGAAGTTCCCGCACATTCAGTTCACACAAAAGAGGAGGTCTAGCTAACATGAGCTGCCACCCTTTCATCACCCAGACAATCAAAACTCGCACGTCTAGCGCATGAGCCCAAAAAGTTTGCTTGCACGTGCCCAATAGAGAGAAACACTTATATGGGATGACATCAGGCACCTAAAAGTTGCTTTTCAAGGCTATGTAAATGTTTTGCCAGTATTATGGTTTAGAAAATCATTATACAAACAGTAATAATTGAATTTTGTTGCAGTGCTGTGAGTGGCCATTTGGATAAATTAGCAGCAATGCTTAGTGGTTGGGCCGTATTCAGGCTGCAGTATCATTATAGAAATATTAATTACACAAAAAGTGAGGAGAACTCAAATTTCCATTTGACTTTAACATTTTAAAGGACTAACCACGAATACTTGTGTATTTTACAAAGTCCCATTTCTGAAGAGAACTGTGCACAATCCCATTTGCAGGGGAAGATCACAAACAAAATGACTGACACAGTCAACACACATAAACACAGCATCTCTCTCCACTCTTTCTTCCCCACATCAAA
This sequence comes from Sander lucioperca, assembly GCF_008315115.2. NCBI lineage: Eukaryota > Metazoa > Chordata > Actinopteri > Perciformes > Percidae > Sander > Sander lucioperca. Next base: position 15,259,248 of record NC_050194.1, on the reverse strand, counting down.
TGCACACTCAGACTTTTGATAAAGTAATGACGGAGCATTCGGATGTATTCAACACAAAGAGACTGCACAGGATTTGAAGGCAGCGGTACAGCCTCAGTTAGTTGCCTGCAGCTCTTGTCATTTTATTGTGAGCCCAGCTGGTGAAGGATAACAGCTGCTTCTCATTACCAATGTTTAGTCTAAGTCATTTCAGCAGTGGACACAGAATACAGACCATATAGCTACATCATCTTGTCTAAACACAGCAGACTTTGATATTGCTGTAGCCAACGCATGCAAATGCCTACTGTGCCTGTGCCTGTTATCAGGATGAAAGGACCAGATAGAGGAGTAAAGAAGTGGGACAGGGGCTAGATGGTTTGGGATAATTAAATGTCTTTTTTTAAATAGGGAAACAATAGAGGATCTAGCTTCCTCCCATCTCAGAGGAATCAGATCTCACACCTTTCAGATCAGGAGTTCAGGTGCAGTGGAGACATGTGCTACAACTGTACTAAGGGTTGTCATCTGTACTCCACCAGAGGGAGCTGCGCTGATGTCATCATCACATGTAGATTAGAATTGAAACAGTTTTATATCAGCCCCTAGGAGTTTTTTGGTTGCTGCTCTATTGGAGCACTTTGGTAAAGAGGTCATAAAGCTGAGGTGTTAATACTTCTGTGTGTGCTTATAGGCAAATTCTATTTACATGTAAATATGTTTTTCATGGAATTACTGTGAAATCAAAGATAACTTATTAGCCTTTACCGATAAAAATGAAAACAACGAGCCTCTGTTCACTTCCCATATTATTGCCAAACTCCTCTATTTTCTCCCACATTCTGCCTCGTCTTGCTCATTTTGTTTCTCTGTCAGAAGCAAAGTACAGTAAGATTTTCTTTCAGGCCTTCTTTGTAGCATCTTTACTGGCTTAATTTGAGCTGCGGCTTGTACATTTTATCCTCAAAAGGGTGTCAAATAAGATAAACAGATCAGTTAGTTGGGACGAGCCAGAGGATTCAGCGAAATAAGGGAAGAAGAGACCACTTGAACAAGAGATAGAAAATGTAGGAAGAATAGAGATGGAATAGGTGCAATTGGTGGGGCTTAATCAGTGTGATATTTAATCATCAAATGATCTGACGCGATTCTTTATTTTTCCTGATATCGTCGTTCTGCTTGGCATGTTTTCACAAGAGAGTTTGCTTTGGTATTGCACTGGGATATCTGTCCATGTTTATTAATGGAACGCTCCTGAATTGAATTAAGTAAAGTAGCAAATGAAAGAAGACAGATAGAGGCTGAAAGAAATCCCATTGTTCCACCTCAACCTGTCTCAGGCTGAGATCAATTATCAAGCGATACACTAGTTTAATCCATGTTCAGGGGAAAACAACAAGCAAACTGTGGATAAATATTCATTTGTCAATACAGATAGATGTTGATTAACAGAGGTAGGATGGGAAGTGTAGTTACAAACATTAAAGCTAATTTAAATAAGAAATGATGGGGTTTCTCTTGTTTTTATCTGAAAAATGGTAAAAGCAAAATGATGATCTAAGATTATTGAAATATTGCCAAAAAGCATATTAGCTAATCATAGTTCTCAGAAATAATAATAGCCTTATGAAGCCTCACTTAACTAATTAAATTATATCACAACTTTTTGAGACGCAAGCCTTTTTTCCTAAACCATTTTTGTTGTTGTTGCTGTTTTCTCATTTAAAGCTGCAGTGGGTAGAAAGCAACAAAAATGCCAGAATTTAGACAGAAAGTAGAGTGAGACCTCTTCCTGCAGCTCTCCCTCTCCCCTATCTGTCACACGGGCATATACATGCACAGAACAGCCAATAGGAACGCTCTCTCTCTCTCTGAAATGACCGGTGATTGGAAAAAGTCTCCTGTCATGGGCTATTTCCTAAAACCTAAAAACAGACATGCAGAAGTCTAGTTTTCTCTCAGACAAATTTAATTACAATATGCGGAAAGATTATTATGGAATTTGTGCCCAAATTCGGCAAAGATAAATTGTCTAACACAGTTTATTTGTTTATAAAAATGGCAAGTAATGGTTTTAAAACATTTAGAAATGTTTAAAAGAAACATACACCAAACAGCAGTACTGCTACATCCTTTATATACTGGGCTGGATGTACCATTGGGTTGATTGGCAAGACAAAAAGGGCACCACCCTCTTTAAGTTGATTATCATTATTGTTAGAACTTAAATATTTGTTTCTTCTTCTTAGAAACCACATGATTACATGACAAAAACAACCAGCAGCCAGGACTGCTGATGCACCTACATCTGATGTGACCACAGTGAATTTAAAACTAAGCTCATCAGTCTGTCACATGTGCGCCCAGTTCAAAGCTATCTCATCTATATGCAAGACTCAGATGCTATTGACATTGAGAGAGCCCTTTTTAGAAAGCTGTACAATGTATGTGTTTTTTGTATGTGTCATGACAGAGTACTTGATAAGTGCGGTGGTGAGTAGTGACTTTATGGGAAAGCTTAGTCACTGTTGCCTGTCAAGCTGTCAGACATGTAATGCTAAATAAAGAACCAGCATTGTTCTTGTATTGCTGTGTAGAGCGAGCTAGTCCTAATATTGTATGTATGATATAGAGAAATGTACCGTAACCCTGTTTGACTGCTTGGCTTACATACATCTCGGGCAACATTGCTGGGATTTTTAGTAAACCGTCAATTGTTTTATTTTTGTATAAGTGCCAGAAAATGTTTATGGGACAGCTTTAACCAACTAACCTTATTGGCAGACATTGCATTAGAGAAGACGGTAACACTTTACTTGAAGGTATCTACATAAGAGTGACATGACACTGTCATGTAGATACCTTCAAGTAAAGTGTAACCGAGAACAACCTACCTCCTGAGATGGAAACTTAAAACTTAATGACTTAGTGACTTAAAGTGCTGTTTTATTTTGAAGAAACTCAGAATTCATCCCAAATAATCCCTCTGTTACCTGTTACAAATGATTTCTGTTGAGATGGACACTGTAGCTAATGCTCCATGCTCTGCTTGACCTCTGCACTACCTTTGGCATGGTAAATAATGAACTGAGGAATTGCCTTGGTGTCTGTGGGACTGACCTGGACTGGTTAACTGTCAGTACGTTTTTGTTTTTTATTGGTGATTGTGTTACTTCTGCTTAATTTAGTATGTGTGGTGAGCCACAAGCTTATTTTCATTGCCATGGGAATACTGCAGTATCTCTCAGTGTCTAACTGAATGTCTCCCGTCCCAGATCTCCTTGAGATGAATGCAGTAAGACACTGAAGTCTGGCTCTCATGTCATGTCATCTCAACAAACAAAAATAAAGACGTATGTAGCTCTCTTAACTCTACAGAGTACATCCAGTTTTAATCAGAGAATCAGTTATGTTTGTAACATAACAGAATAGACAGCTAATCATTTTTTAATAGAGGAGCAATGCAAAGACCATCATAACACAATTTTATCAACATTAAAATACTTACTGATCTTCGTGATTGCCATACTCAGACATAAAATCAAACCATAGAGGGAAAAAGTTGATAAAAGATTAATAAAATAATTCAAAGTACTTACTGTTTACAAATAAAAACAAGTTATATCTTGTAATTAATAAACCACAATATAAGGAGCCATGCTTTTATGTTTTCCGCTGATGCCACAGAAAGTCCTTGATGTATGTCACCAGTCACTGCTATATTCTCTTTTTGTCTGCACCAAGAAGTTCCTTTCAGTTGAGGAAGCTGTCTGAACTTGTGACAAGAAACGGAGCAGTGTTGTCAAAGGCTACATTTTCCAAACAGTTCAGTGGATACGAACATTTTACAGGGAGCATGACAGTGATTACATGTTTTGAAATGCCTTTGGGTTTTTAGTTGATGGCATTGAAGCCTTGTTGATATTTTTGCAAGTGTGCCTGTCTACTGCTTGTCACCGCTGTTTCTATTAATCTCAGTCAAACTCATTTCATGAAAGGTCCTGCCATCACTAATTAGATGTTTTCATTGTGTCAAAAACCAAAGCCAGTATATTATATTTCGAAGAAAAGGGCATTGCAGAGCAGCAAGGCTTTTACACGTTCCAACTTACTCATACTTGTTTTCACAGCCAGTATCAGACTTACTAGAAGTACCCTCATATAGTCCTGTGTTGTATAATTAATCAGAACTATTGTACGTCTGCCCCGATTTAATGTTTGAAGAGGTCCATAGTTGATGCTGTTTTTTTTTTGTTTTTTTTATAATTGAATGGCTTAATTTAATTTGTATTTTATTAAGATTGCTGGTGGAGTTAATCAGAGTTGCATGCACCTGCTAGATACAACAAATTAACAATAATTAGGCTGTTTGAATGCTTGATTGTGATGTAATACTTTTATAGTTTTCTCTGATATACACACACCCATACAAACATACAAAGAGAGAGAGAGATTATTAAAGCCATCTTAAAAAAATCTGTAAATTCATTTGCAGTGTAGGTTACAAACACTAACTAGAAAAGTGCACTCAGTAGAGTAAGTAGAGATCTCTGTCAGGTGTGTCTCCCTCTTACCTCCTAAACAAAGAAGACTCTCACTCGATTGTCCCTCCCACTCTATTACAGTCAAGATGGTTGCAAAGATAACAAAAATGGGGATTTATTCATCTTGTATCGTGCCTAACTTTAGTGGATCATAACATATTGGGTATGGAAATAATCCTCAAATGCTCCGGTTTAAAAAAAGACCAAACCTTTCTATGAATGTCAGTTTTTGAGCCACAACAAAAACAGAGTAGGCTTGTTTTCAGCCCAGCCAATTGCCGGAAATGCCTTTTTTCTACTGAAGCAGTACGCTGCCCCACGTTGTCCGTCGGTGTCCTCGCCGGACCAGCCCTGCTTTTCCTTGTTGTTGTAGTTCAGGTTTTAAAAGGTGTATTTACAAAAGTTGTGTTGTGGGAAAACAAGAGTAGTCGTTCAGCGTCTTTGTCTTCAGTAGTGTTCTCCGTGTGGTAAGTGAGTGGTTTGTAGCCCGTCAGCGTGCCGTTTCCGTGATTGTCTCCAGCCGGGGACAATCTTCTGAATGAGGAGAAAATAAAAACTGTGAGATATATAACAATTATGGAGTGATCTTTTCTTTATATAATCATAGATTTGCAAAACAAAGTCTGGCCTATGGGGCTTTACATAGACACATACACATTTATGGTTAACGTATGCTTATCTTTTCCATTTTGTTAAATGTCCATTGTAATGCCCACTCATGCATTTAAAGTTGGGCTTTCCCACCATAACCATTTGTTCGTAAGAGCCTTTTTACCCATGACCAGCAATATATTTAACAAATATGTGTCCCTTTGCAGCCATTCCTGAGGTATGAGTCCAAAAAATGTGGTCTTACCCTCCAGAGGCACATGACAACAGGCATCATAGATTCCAATACCCCAAAAGCTGTCATAAGTCTAAACAGAAGGTTAAACTTTCTAATTGATGTTCTGAGCTTCCTTAATCACTGCTTGTGTGAGAGAGCAGAGACCTGGGAAAGAGTGTGACAGAGAGAGAGCAAGATTAGAGTCTTGACAAGGAAAGCCTTTCAAGTTTGTAGGTTTGAAGTGGTAATGACATGCAAATGTGTGCAAATGAGTGTGCACCCACCCCTTAAAACACGCACCGAATACGTGAAGCTGAGTGAAATTCTGGGCTGGTGTTTGTCTATAAATAGTGAAAGTTTTAGGGAAGTTTTTTACTATGTGAGCTGCCATCCAAATCTGTGGACGAACATGTTTAGCTCTATTCATCTTTGCTCATTTGTCGACAAATGCGTCTCACTTTCGAGATTGATATTAGGTCAGCAAAATGTTGTAATTAGTGTATGTCACAGTGAAATACACTTTTGATGCATAAATATATTTATGAAGTTAATAGTAACTTACAATTAAATGGTCTTCTGTTACACCATTATGCACTATTATTGCTTATTTTATAGAAAATGTCAATAAAGAAATTGTTTAAAAAAAAGTTAATTGTAACTTGTCAAGAGGAGTAGAGTTGATGTAAAGTTGTATTGAGTTATACTGATAGTAATAATCTGTCTATTAACGAGGTTTGAGGTGTGGTCTTGAGCTTGATGAGGCTGAACTTAATTACACAAAACATCAACTGTATAATGCAATTTAACTTCCGAAGGAGAGCAGTTTTACTACATGTGACAAGACAAATAAAGGGATGAATGAACAGATCAATGATGCAATTACATTAGCTGACACACAAATCCATGGACAGTGTGGAGAAGATGGCATACTAATCCATTTTGCAGCAGTTAACAACTTTAATACAAGTTTTCTTGTAAAACAAAACAATTAGCAACTGTGTGGCAAAGTGAGAGATGAGATGAGTTATGGTTCCACACAAGAAGAGGAGAAGCACAGAGAGAGTGCATAACGTCATGGTAGATTGAAATACTGGGGTGTCTTGTGAAAACTTTTAAAATCTTTAGACATCTTCAAAATGACTCAAGTTTTTGTTTCACTCCTTTTATAGACGATTAGGAAAAGCAGTATCACCCACACAACGATGTAGCTGAGATGATCCCTCTGACTCCTGATATGTCACTTACGCCAAGGCCTCTAATCTCACAGCATCCTGTGATCACATATGCATTAATATGCAGCGATTAAAAGGAAAACCTACCTAACAGAATTTGCCATGGCAGGTGAGAAACATTGATCCCCTTTAAAGGACTGGTGCAGTCGCTGATTCTCAACAGTTCCCATATTATCAGGATGGCTCACAACAGTCCACAAGTCAATTAGAGTCATTAAGATGGATGGATAAATCTGTAAAGCCTTCACACTACCGGATAATCTGTCCTAACTGTCACTCCCAACCAAGCCTATAATGGGGATTTCACATTTGATTGTTTGGGTGGATAAATCTGGTGGAAGTGGCACAATAAGGGACCGGGGTATACTCGATCAGAACTAGTTTGTACCAAATCCTAAATGTTTATAGTTGTTCCAAATGGCCACACTCGAAGGTGGAGTGAGAAGCCAGCCGTCATGGAGAAGGGGGAGACGCAATATTGTTTAAATATGGGGATAACTGCACATTTTGGCGCAGTCTCTTCTGGAGTTTTGCACTTGGTTGTTCACTCCTTTCACCTCTGCACACTTGGCCAATCACAGTGTGAAGTGGTTGTAAATGTCAGGTCGTCATTTTTTGAAAAAGTTACAGAAATGGTCTGCCACAGATCTCCCTTATCCAACTTCAGACATGTGTGGAGGGGGGACAGGTTTCCGAAACCATTCCACTGCCTGACTATCCTAATGGAGTATACAGGCCCGTTAAAGCTTTGGTGATTGCCCATCTGTAGTTAACAATTAGATCTTAGTGTTACGTTGCTTCTACAATGGCAAAGTAAATGTAGGAGAAAAGCGGCCCTCGCAGTGTGGAGGGCCTAAGCAGCAGCAAGGAGTCGACGGTAAGTAGAATGAGCTGCCTTGAAGCCTAACTGGTTGCAATCTAACAAGCTGTGAACTAAATTCAAAAATGTGTTTCTTCAGTTCAACAGCAATACAATATGTATTGGCAAAACTGGTTATTCTCTTCAGAAAATATTTTTGCTTTGTACTAATTCAGTCAACAGTTATGTCTGTATTGAGACATGTATGAGTCCAATTAAGGAGACTTTCGGTGCTTGTTAATACCTTTAAACACGTTATAATAAAACACTTCTCTCATTCAAGTTTAAACAGATGTTTAACATGTTCAATACAAAACATGATTGGCTGCTTCATGCACTGGACTAGACATGAGCTCTGAGCCACTAATTGCCAGGAAAATACAAATCAAAGTAAACAACAATAGAGGATCAGCAGTAGGACAAAAATAATACTGTTATTATATTGCTGGTCTTTGGCTTGTGTTGTGCTACTGAACAGATAAAGTGCGCTGTACATGCATCTTGTAATTTGTAACTTGTTGCAATATTCGCTCTCATTGAATATTTTAATTAATCCAATTCAATCAGAAATATTGCAAATCATGGTATAAAAATGATCAACCAGCACTTTATAGACACAATTCACACAAAAAAAACAGAACAACAATTCTCCTCACTGGGCAAAAACGAACTAATTAATATTCAAAATAGATCTCCTTTCTTTGTATTTTTTTGTATTTGAGATTGACAAAGTAGCAGTTTTCAAGCCGTTATTAAAAAAGCTTCAGCATCACTGAAGCCTGAGAAGTGACGGACCAATTTGCTATCTTGAACCCACTTACTTGCTCTGTATCTATCACCTCCATGAATCTGCCTCGACTGCAGTGTACAGTAGCACTGAGACAGCTCTAATGAAAGTAACAAATGACCTGCTATTCTGAGCAGGGCTCTGCATTAGTCCTGGTTTTCTCTGACTCAGGTGCAGCCTTTGAGGCTGTTGGTCTTTGTATCCTTGGGCTTTTTTGGCTTCTCTCCATCTGTTCCCAGCTGATTTAGCTAATACCTGACCTAATAAATAATTTTTATACTTGGTCTTCAGATTAAAATTCAGATTCTTTTTTGTTCTGTTATGCAAGATATTTCCCTCAGCTATACATTGTATACAGCAGCTCCTGGGCACACCTGCCACTTTCAGGGTTCAGGTTTGCTTCCATAGCTACATTGTATGAAAGAGCACACATTTTCCTACATTTCAAGCTAAAAAATATGTATGAAGAGTGAAAATTATGGGAATGAGAGCGAGTTTAAGATAATGGTAAGACAAAATACGCGGCGGAATAATAATAAAGATTTAGAAGTTTTCATAACAAGCTCACCCCAACGGTTGATAGTTTGCCAACTGCACCAACTTTTTTTATCAGAAAAAGTCTATTTACATCTTAAACCATGTCTGGGGTAAAACAGAATCCCAGAGAACCAACTGCTGCAATGCAAAGGCCTCCACAACACACACACACACACACACACACACACACACACAGCCATCCCCAAATACGCGGCCCTAATATCCACACAAACCAGAAAACACAAACATAATCCAGTCTCTCTTAGTCTCTCTTCACTGACTTTCTGCAAATGCACATATCGATTATGGACTTGCAGGATTACTCATGCCTGCAAAGAAAGAAAAAAAACAGATTGGGAACAAAAAACCTTTGACAATGGGTAACCCTTGGTGTGAACAAGCTTCCCACCATTGTTAAGGAACCAGACGCTGTCTCAGTATTTAAGTCCAGACTCCCATTATTCAGCACAGCATACAACCCACCTTAACTCCCACCTTGTCAGCCAGTCTCTTTTATCTACTGCCATGCAGTGTATCTTTCATGTCCCTCTACAGATGGTCCTGCTATTGCACAGTGCAGTGCACATGTACAGTTTCCATGGTTATATGCGCAGACGCTTGCTCTTGCCCCATTTGTTGGGGTGTCATACATTTGTTTCATCTCCTTTTTCATGTGATCATCATGTGTGTTACTTGTTGTATTCCCACTTTAGTACAACAGATTAGACATGTAGTTTAGCATTCGATAAATGTGAAAATCAACTTAAGTGATTAAAATACTGTCAAGATCTACATCTTAACGATAACTGCAGGTGACTTCTTAAAACATCTCACTTTCTTAAACAATCTAAATTACAAGAGCTGTTAAATGTGATTGGTAATGTAAATTATTAAAATGAACATAAAATGATGGGAACAAGTCAAACTATTGGTAAAGTCAGTGTGGTAATGAGCATGAGAATTTGCATGCAAGTTTGAATGTGTGAAGGCTATGTGCACATTCATGTCTGTAAATGGCTGCAGCCTCTGTTACCAGATCACTATATTGTTTTCTAATGCTTGTTAATCCATCATGCAGCTGAATGCAGGGTGGGTGAAACGTTAGGACCATTCGGAAGGCCTTCTTTGATGGTTAAAATAATGTTTTTGTGATCACACATTAAAAAAAAATACATTATCACATTCATCACACACGGAGAAGTGGCTCTGTCAGATCAGGAAATGAATATCACCAACAAAGAAGGCGTTTAAGACATTAAACTGACAGCAGTTATGCCTCTTCTGAAAGCATAGTCTGTCTCTTAGAGGAGATGAGGCAGGAAGGAAGGAGCGAAAGGGAAGAGGGACACTAGAATAAAGGGGTAAAAATCAGCTAATGCTGTTTATCACAAGGTGAGGTGACTTAACAGTCCGTCTTAGGCTGTGCAGTGCTTCTTTTCGTATAGGCTAAAAAGCTATTGAAAATGTTGACGAGCTGTTTCTAATTCATTTTGGATGTCACGATTCTCATGGGATTTTCACAAAGTCAGTTTCCCATGACGTGCTGAGCACGTCAGGTCTGTGATGCAGTTTGATATAACTTACTCTGTATAGGCAGATCACCAACTACAAGCCTAAAACCCCCCACTCCTTCAATGACCGACACCTAGCCAACAACCTGAACGAGTACTACTGTCGATTTGAAAGACAAAAGGACAGTCCTGACACCATCCCCCACGACACCTCCCTACACCTACAGCCACTGTGCCTACAGAGCCAATAGGTCTGTAGACGATGCAGTCAATTTGGCCCTCCACTACATCCTCCGGCACCTGGACTCCGCAGGAACCTACGCCAGGATCCTGTTTGTGGACTTCAGCTCTGCCTTCAACTCCATCATCCCGGCTCTGCTTCAGGAGAAACTCTCCCAGCTTGGTGTGCCTGACTCCACCTGCAGGTGGATCACTGACTTCCTGTCTGACAGGATGCAGCATGTGAAGCTGGGAAAACACGTCTCCGACTCACAGACCATCAGCACCGGATCCCCCCAGGGCTGTGTTCTTTCTCCTCTGCTCTTCTCCCTGTACACCAACAGCTGCACCTCCAGTCACCAGTCCGTCAAGCTTCTGAAGTTTGCGGACGACACCTCCCTCATCGGACTCATCTCTGATGGAGACGAGTCCGCCTACAGGTGGGAGGCTGACCACCTGGTGACCTGGTGCAACCAAAACAATCTAGAGCTCAACGCTCTAAAGACAGTGGAGATGGTTGTGGACTTCAGAAAGAACCCAGCCTCACCTGCCCCCATCACCGTCTGTGGCTCCACAATTGACACTGTGGAGTCTTTCCGCTTCCTGGGAACTACCATCTCCCAGGACCTCAAGTGGGAGCTGAACATCAGCTCCCTCGTCAAGAAAGCACAACAGAGGATGTACTTCCTGCGGCAGCTGAAGAAATTCAACCTGCCAAAGACAATGATGGTGCACTTCTACACAGCCATCATTGAGTCCATCCTCACATCCTCCATCACCATCTGGTACGCTGCTGCCACTGCCAAGGACAAGGGCAGGCTGCAGCGTGTTATTCGGTCAGCTGAGAAGGTGATTGGCTGCAATCTGCCGCCGCTCCAGGACCTATACGCCACCAGGACTCTGAAGCGTGCTGGAAAGATTGTGGCTGACCCCTCCCACCCCGGACACAAGCTCTTTGAGACACTCCCCTCTGGCAGGAGGCTGAGGTCCATCAGGACCAAAACCTCACACCACATAAACAGTTTTTTCCCCTCCGCCACTAGTCTTATTAACAAGGCCTGGAATCCATCCTGACTCTCTCCACACCCCACTGTAAATACTCTGTACCTACTGTACCTACTCTGTACCTACTCTGCTGTAGCGTTCCTTCTTACTACTGTTTAACTTATTTTACTATTTATTTAATTTAATTTTATCGTTATTAATACATACTGTGTGTATATGTTTATACTTATATTGTTTATATTCTTTTTATCCTTCTTATATTTGTATGTGTGACATGCTCCAACAACACCATGACAAATTCCTCGTATGTGCAACGTACTTGGCAATAAAGCCCTTTCTGATTCTGATTCTGATTCTGATTCTGATTATAGATCATGATTTAAGATCAAGATAGTTTAATGTCGTTGTATGAACACAACAACATTACGTTGGTGGCAATCAGTGCAGCAGAGGTAAATAAATAAAAAGATTAAAAAAAAATATATATATATATTTATATATATATATAACACACATAAATAAGGCATTGCACATAGTAGACAAATGAGCCTTTGCAGAATTAATCTCAGAGTATACTCTGTATAATTAACAGTACAAATGTAAATTGTTTTTTTTCTGGGATGAAATGATTCCTTAGTAAGTAGTAGTAGTAGTTAGTAATCAGACTCAAAATAACAACTTTATGAAAAAATATTTTGTGAAAAATATATGAATTTTAATCAGATAGTAAACTGGAGGAAGTGGGAATCCTTTTAGAGAAATGTATGTCATGGAATTGTGGTTTAGCAATTCATCTAAAAAACCTCATAGTATATAAATAATTTGTTGTTAATGTATTCAATCTGCAACAGTTTTCTATATTTATGTGTGTCTTTAGAGTATTGCATGAACGAGCATGCATTTGTAAATGATGAATGTTATATGATTAAGATGAACAAAGCCCAATGACCTCTGTTCAATTTCTAGTAAATGAAGACCATTTTTAATTCAAACCATTCTTGTCTATAAGACAAAGAATGTGTTGTTTTTGTGTTTATGTATAGGTATGCGGTCCTTTCCCCCAGCCAGACAAACTGGCACCAGTTGCTCCTGGTGTTCGCTGTTAGAGTTGTTTGGTTATGGTTTGGTTACCATAGGCCACTGACATTCCCTGTAGACTTCTGCTTGGATGGGTGTATGATTCGCTTACCACGTCTTATATAAGCAATGTTTCTCTCTCTCTAAGGTGTTTCACTGATAGGAACATTCCACTTCAATCTGCCATCGGTCCATGTGTATGTTTTCTGATTTTTTTATTTTAATCTTTTATTAAATCAACATCTAGAGTATTGCCTCCTTTTAAAGGGGTGATAGAATGATTATATAGGGTATTTCACACTGTTCATTAAGGTCTCCTAATAGTGTATGTAACATTGATTGGGCTGAAAATGGCCCAGTTGCAATTTTATGGGTCCTTATGCATCCCTGTGTTTTGGCCCTATTTGGAACGAGAGTTTTTCTTCCAAATATGGTATGCTCATGAATATTTAGATGAGCTGCGCGCTGATTGGTTGAGCGAACTACATACACATACATTGGAGACGAGACAGCAGGTCTCATATTTCAGACACTGCAATGTTTCGTTACAAAATTCACTTCTTATATTTTATGAGAAATCAACTATATAAAGCTCAAATATGGGCCGTTTTACGAAAATTGATGGCTAATTGCAAATTTGGTAAGACATGTCGGACTTCAGGAGGTCCACACAGTCTGACGAGACTTCGCTCCATACCCAGGGCAAAGTCACCGTTTCTGGGTTACTGGACTACCGTGGCTCAGGGCTTCTTTTAAGCACAGCTGGGAGGGGGCACTCGCAATTTTTTTGTATTCATTGTAATATAATTATCTTATCTTAATCTCCAAGTCAGTCTGTTGTGTCATCTGGCAAAATGTAATTTAGTTATGCATGGCCAAAGTTGCTTACGGTACTCTAGATGGGCAACACTTTAAAACAATGTTACAAGAACAGAAGCATGATTAATATTTGTATATGATTAGGAAAATATTCAATCTTTCTTTGTTCCTAAAGAAAAATATGTAGGTCTTATATGTAGGTCTTACCACATATAGAAGTAAGACTAGATGATGACACACAGTTTAAATTATGTACTATCAATGCTTTTCCTGTCTTATGACTCATATATACTGTCAATACTGATGATGTACTACTACAAATTGTATAGTATTATAAGCATATTATTGATATTGATTAACTTTCTTAAAGCTGGTAAAGTTCTATTATTATGAAGTGTCCCCACAGTAGCACTTCACCTGACTTGAAGGCAGATTGTAATCGGTCTGCCGTCAGAGTGGTGCTGATGATAGCAATCAGGGAAAGTGGCAAGACTGTGGATCAGTTCCTGGACCTCATCTGTGGAGAAAGAAGATAGATCATTTAAACCAAAGTCAGTAAGGTCAGCAGAGGAAGTAGATGGGGGAATTGAGGACAGGGCCTGTGGGTAGTTAAGAGAAAGAGCTTTGGATATTGTCAAACTTCTCGTCAAGGCAGGTGAGTGAACCCTCAGGGGGAGGAGAGTAGGGAAGCATGAGAGGATTGGAATTAGACGAGGAGGTTTGAGGTAGCAGCTGAAATAAATGCCGATAAGAAGATGTGGAGCAACTGAAAGTGAGAGAGGTCATCAGACAAGCCAGACTTGAGCCACTTTCTTCTAGCAACCTGAACTCGTGTTTGCTCAATTTGCAAGGATTCAAACAGCAAAGAGGCAGGCGGATTGACAGGGAAGTCTGAAAGAAAGTGTACAGAGAAGGTCAAAGGAGGCAAAGGGGGCAAATAGATGTATGGATTTAGTGTAGTCAGTTCACAGAGAAAGGGTGTAAAATTGAGGAAATTACAGTATTATGGACAAGAAGGATAGAAAGATGTCACTGGCTATTTTGACAGATGGTGATAGTGTGAAGCTTGATGAATATTGAACCTGAGCTTCATGGAGTTAAATTGAACAAAAAATACACACATGTTACAGTGCTGTGAAAGAGTCTGACAGAACAGTTTAGAGGGAAAATAAAATGCACTACACCATCTTAATAGAAATCTATATCAGCCATCCATTTAACACTGCTGAAAGTCTACGAGAAATAAGCACCATTCATAGTGCTGCTGAAAAGGGGGGTGGGGGGGCGATTTCTATGTTATTTCTATGCTCCAGTACAGTTCAGTCAATGTTTCATTTTAAAAAGTGTTTTCAGCCAGCATCATTTGCAGTGTTATCATGTTCTGAATCTTTATGTGCTTCAGTACTGTTAGATACTTGCAAAAAATAGATCTCTGAATGAAGACTGCAATAAATGTTAGCTCCAGAGTGACCAATATATGTGCGATGAATGTACCCTTTTCTCTTTAACAGCTGACTGTCATACAATAAATTAAATTGTGGCTAATTAGTTTGAGGTTAAATAAAACGCTAATTAATGGTTTGATTTTCTCAATAGTTTGCACATAAATTGATTTAAAAATGTTCATGAGCCGAATCTGTCTGTCTCACTCAAGTGCTCCTTCAACAAGCTTATTGTAAACAACCATATGGTATTTATTTATAACGTGTGTTAATAATGCCGAACAAATGTTTCAATCAGATGTTGTCTTCTCACTGTGAGCTACTGCAAATGTATGAGACTCGCATCAAAGCTCTCTACCATCCGCCGTGACTCCATCCAACCAATGACAGCGCTCATTCTAACTCAACTGTCACTCAACATGATTAAATGCATGTTACACTGGACCATTTCTGTTAGCTTTAAGGACACCATTGTTTTTTTGTTGCATGAATACTATATGAATGCCTACAGCTTTTTAATAATTGGAGTAACCTCAAACAAATTAAAGCTCTTGTAAAATGAAATTCTGCTCACCACAAGGTTAAAAAGCAGCTTTTATATATCTTCAGAATGCCTAAAGAATTCTGAGTTTTTTTCTCTTTTTCTGCTTCTGTTTGTTACATATTATAAAACCAAGACTGCGATCATACTCACTATTTCTACTACTACTCAAACTTCCTGTTTAAAATAATAACCTGATTATCCATTTCCTCTGTGCAAAGACTCACGAGCCTTGTGACACATATGTTTACCTGCTGATGTAGTGTAATTATCCCTGAGTAATAACCTTGGGCCGATGCTTACACAACAGTAACTATGTTAGGTCTATGTTGAGACTATGAGACTAACAGAAACCCTATGTTACAATCATGGAAGTGTGGGCTTTGAAAGAAGTGGGCATTTAGGAGACAGGGCGGGTCTACTGTAATGAAAAACACTGTTGAGTTACATTATGGTAAATGTAGGATACAGCATTTCTGGAGCTTTACCCATTCTAGAAACTAAAAAACATATTGTGGCCTCTGCTGTTTAAATTTTGACTCTTTTACTTTGTCTCTTTCCCGACGTTATGGATGTGACATACACGTGTTTCCGCTTACATGGCTCTCTGCTACTGCCATAATCATATAGTAAGAATGTGGGGACATTTATATAAGATAGCCAGATGGTTAGAGGGATGATCATTCAACTGGACTAACCAGAACTGAGGTGTCTGTGAGCAAGATTCAAGCCTGCAGCAAGAGAGTAAATTAGACATTTGACTTCCTCCGTGGCGATCAATACTTATCACACTACTATTTCACATGTTTGGTGGTGGTGGTAACTGAACTTCCAAAGGAACTTCAGATTGCAGTGTTGTTTAATACTGCTGGGCCTGTGTACTGCACAAAACAGTAGGTTTACTCCAAAGGGAACAGATTACTGAAATCTAATAGGGAAAGTCACATACCCTTTGGCACACGATGTAATTGCAGGAAGTTGCATGCATCCAAATGTGAAAGGTTAGGAGTAACAAAAAAGGCAATTAGCTTTCTTCAGCCATTTTACAAAAATTCCCCTGAGACATGGTAAACAAACAAAAAGGCCAACTATTTCCCCCCCTACTCTCCTTACATGCATATTTAAGGCTCAAGTGGAAAGCAACCACTACATTAAGCTCAGTCTCAGAAGACCATAAAGCCCCCCAAATTGTACACTTTACATTTGTCGCTCTGGTGGGATGCTTTCTTATTGTCATCCTCACAAAGAATCCATAAAAGGTGTCTTTGTGTTTATGGAGGGAGTGTAAACAATGTAGAAATCCTATTTGTTAGTCCTATTGCCTCTGCAGCTCTTGTTTGCTATCAGTCTTTACAGCGATGCACAGTTGCAGAGGGTTTATAGTTACTTTATCGCCCCCCATTAGCCCCAGTGTCCTGCATTACAACCATGTCAGTGACAGATCAATACGATGCAGGGGAGTTTGAATTGGCCACAGAAAGCTCCTTGATTCCTCCTATAAAATTTGTGTGACATGGAGAGGTTGACACCGCTCAATGTGGGCACTAAACCCACTGAATGATATTTCAGACCGCAAAATGAGCAACCTAGCGGTAACCTCAGTGGGCAACCTGCCTACCCTTTGTTTTAACAATAGATGCTGTAAACAGAAAATATAATTTAGATCACAACAGGTATTTATTTCCTATTGAATACCATTCAGGCTATTGTTAGACTTGTCATTCATATGTTATTTTGGATAACTGATTCTGAAGATATGATATTGTGATTTCCCATCACTAAGCGCAGCCCTGTGAAAACACTGCCAGTCATCCTAATTATTGTCTTCTATTGTCAGGTTTTTCTTCTCTGTGCTTGAAAGTCGGAGATTGAGGTTAGGCTCAGACTAAGTCTGACCTGGGTCAAACTTATTGAAAATTCAGTGCTAGTTTGCTTAAGCAAGACATATCACAGCCCAGCTTTTCTCTCTTGTCAGATGCAGGGGCACAGTAAGGGTTGTCATTTCATTGAATTTAGGACAGGAAGGGAGATGCTTATCTTATCTGCTCTGAGGAAGTATTAAAGTAGAGCAGAGTTTCCGACTGCATTGAAAATTGACCCAAAAATCTATAACTCCAAAGTCACATTTGTGACAGGATCCCTTTGTAGTACAACTGAGCAGAATTACTCGGTGACACATCGCTGCAACAGTGAAGCTTTGCTTATTTCCCCATGACTGATAATGATGTTAGATGGATCACAGGGACTTAGACACCAAAGTTGTGCTTGAGGGTGATCTTAAAACAAAAAAATCTTCCACACGTGCAGGAGAAAGTAATCACCATGGGTGTATGGGTATATGTCCTTGTGTAGCGTCCTTGCCAGAGTTCATCCTCCATTGTTATGTAATCTGGTAGTAGCCTACCTCCTGAAACCCACTTATGCCTGTCCTATAGTCTGCCTCTCTGAGCCTCTGCCTGGGTATGGAACTGACAAGACACTCTGCTGTTAATGTACCATGGAGAGCAGACTGCACCTGAAAGTGCTATTTTCAGCCGAGGAGTCTTCTATGTGTCACCTGAAAGATTTGTTGAGTTTTAGTAGTGTATTCAACTGCTTTGTTGTCCTTTTTGAGCGATAGCAGTTTGGAATTATCATTACACAATAGGCTAATTATGGCATTGTAGTTGTTTTTTAATTTGCAATGATTCATCCACAATAATTGGGAGTATCACTATAGATCTATAGTATATAGTATATAGATCTAGTATCACATATCTTTCTCCAAAATGGGCACAATACAGACCTTCATTTAGTAGTAGTACTGTGTAATTTGCCTTGGGCTGTAACTAGAAGCCACATGCCACCTCTTCTTGACGGCTGAAACATCCCATCTTTCAAA
Organism: Sander lucioperca; assembly: GCF_008315115.2. Classification (NCBI taxonomy): domain Eukaryota; kingdom Metazoa; phylum Chordata; class Actinopteri; order Perciformes; family Percidae; genus Sander; species Sander lucioperca. Next base: position 15,240,989 of record NC_050194.1, on the reverse strand, counting down.
ATGTCTCTCCATGACTTTTTCTTGACCCACTTTCTGTAGAAACCAGAGTTACCCTCACAGTTGAACTCTTGTTGGCCTTCTCTCTGAAGTTTAGTGGGAAGCAGATGGTCATCTCTCCACTTTTCCATTTATGCTAACATTGATACTGTTATTGTTAACACTTTACTTGAAGGTATCGACATAATCGTGACATGACACTGTCATAACTATGACATGACACTGGCATGAACGTGTCATAAATGTTTATGACTTCTATCATTAAGTGTCATTCTGTTTTTGTCATGACAAGTTGAGATTGTTTGGGTTGTCTTGATTATGACAACTTGAGATTAATCAAAGTGACATACCAGAAGTTGTCTTGGTCATGACAAGTTGACATTATATTTGTTTGGGATGTCTTTGTAATGACAACTTCACATTAACCAGGATGACATTACCAGAGGATGTATTTGTCATGACAACTTGACATTACATTTCTTTGGAGTGTCCTTATTAAGACAACTTGACATTAAACAGGATGACATTATGTCAAGTTGTCATGACAAAGACATCCTCTGGTAATGTCATCCTGGTTAATGTCAAGTTGTCATTACAAAGACATCCCAAACAAATTTAATGTAAACTTGTCATGACCAAGACAACTTCTGGTAATGTCACTTTGATTAATGTCAAGTTGTCATAATCAAGACAACCCAAACAATCTCATCTTGTCATGACAAAAACCAAATGACACTTAATGACAGAAGTCATAAATTTTTATGACTTGTTTATAACGTTTATGACACGTTCATGACAGTATCATGTCATAGTTATGACAATGTCATTCACGATTATGTCGATACCTTCAAGTAAAGTGTTACCAATAATTTTTATTTTAAAATAATAAATTAACTCCAAATTTTACAAAAATGTGTGTTTTTTTATAAAATGGGATCCGGCATTGTGACCCGCTTAGATTTATCAGTTTACTCATGTGCTATTTTAAGTGGCTTGTTTTCATTTCATTTCATGTGTCAATTTCAAAAATACTGTGAGCCTGCAGTAGTTTATAGAACCTTCCTCTGAGCAGCAAATGGAATCACATTTTTGGATTGTTCTGAATCTAGCCTTTGGAAGTTGTAAGTGCTGTGATTACACATCAGTTTGCTCTGAGTAGTTTGCTCAATCTGATTTGAGGGTTAAAACCTCAAATCAGATAGACAAGCCTTTCTATCTAAATTGTTAGATAGTAGTGTGTTTCTAAGTGAAAGTAAGTGAATTTCCCAAATCATCATCCTTGACCTGGCTTTACCACCACCAACACCCAAGAATGTTTTCTAGTGAGAATATGTTCTTCCAGTACGCTAACATAACGCCATTAGTGAGTCCTCCGTTTGTGCCTATGCTAGCTTTTATGTGTGTTATGTTCAAGCTGTGCTTTGAAAAGCAGAAACCATTCACACTGTCTCAAAATCATTAAATATTTCAAACATGAGGTTGAAGCTGTGGAACATTCAACAACAACAGTACTTTCATTCATATGCACAGCCTACTCAGTGAGTATGTGTTTTACAGAGAAAGTTGCTTTTTCAACAATTTATTAGAGTTGACTTTTGTTGCAAAATCAAAGCCAGAAAACTATTATTGGGATGTTCGCTCATAATGAATATTTTAACTGAAACCAAATGGAGAATAGAGAAGAAATTAGTTTTTAGAAGGCAGCCGCGGTCAGATGGAATCAATTTTCATTATTGTCTGGACCAGACAACAACAACACAGCACACAGTGTTACAGCAGACAATTTAATAATCTTTTGCTTTACTACAATACTCCACCCTTGGAATATTAACAGAACAACCAAATCAGTGTCTATATTTACAAAAAAAATTAAAATAGAGTTGTAGCTGTTAGACTGTAACAAAAAACACTGGTGCATTGCCAAAATAGAAGGCAAAGAAAATAAAAAAATTAAAGACTATTGTGATAATGAATTTAGCTCATGGATTCTTGTAATGTTCTTGTATTCAAGCACTCATTTCACATTTTTACATTTCCTCGTACACCTCCCAATATTAAATAATAGCAAATACCCAGTATGAATAAAATTTGCTAGAATATGAAACAGCTCGTCTCATCTCTTATTCCAAAAAGAATAATGAAATAGAAATTCTCTCAGCAGAGGTTTATTGATGTGCTATGAAAGAAAAACAGTAGATTTAATGCTGCTCAGTAGGTCTGCCAGTAATCATATATTTCATAATTTCTACAGAGTTTCAATTGTGCTTACTTAAATGAAAACCAGTGGGTGTGGACCTAAGCAGTGGTGCCCTGTAGCCCTTTGTAATAATAAAGGTTAATCTGTAAGGATTAGAGTTTAGATGTCAAGAATGTTTTTAAGAGCTTTTAACGCTCTTAAGCAGGTTTAAGGTTACACTAAGTGAGGAAAAAATGTCTATACTTACAGACACTACAGTTAAACAAAGAAGATAGTATTCTATATATATATATATATATATATATATATATATATATATATATATATAAAATATTAGAGGTACAGGCTGCACTAATACACTAATAAACGTTAATTATATAACAACTTTGCCAAAACTCTTTCCATCAAACTGCTTTGCAGTCATCACCGTGATGGCTTTGCTGCACAGCATTGCTGCCTATAGTTGTTACAGGATGGAGAGGAGGAAGAGGAGTGTGGCAACACAATAACCATATCAAAATCTTTTTCCTGTGTGTCTGTCAGATACTGTTTATTGCTTAATCTTGCCACAAACACTAGTTTTATTTACAGAATGCATCAGTGGCCAGTTAAAAGGTATAAACAAAATATAAAATATATGAAACAAACGCAGTTTCTCAAAATAAAAGTATAGTTCCTCATTCCTCCTGCAGGAGTTTGACTTTTTTAAGATGTCCTTAACCTTCTGTGAGTTGGCGGGAGACACTCCTGAAAACACCGTGAAAATCTAAGAAAATTTACAATCATCTTAGTTAGGATGCTTTCAGGAAATGGGGGCCCTGGTGTAGGTTGGGGTACTTAGCGCTAAAAAAAAAAATGTTAAACTCTATTTCTGCTACTTTCTCCAGAATTCAGAAGGCAAGCCCTAAAAGCTCAAATATGTGGAAAGAATCAAAGAAGGATGAGACTAAAGCTTTTCTAGTGATTGAGAAATGTTACTTAAAACCTCATGGCTCCACTGTTGTAAATATAAAGTCTGGTTACACCAACATACTGCTATTAAAGGAACACACCGACTTATTGGGACTTTAGCTTATTCACCGTATCCCCCAGAGTTAGATAAGTCCATACATACCCTTCTCATCTCCGTGCATGCTGTAACGCTGTCTGACAGCTCCACCGGTAGCTTAGCCTAGCACAGAACATGCAGGTGAATGGTTCCAGTATTCCTACTGCTCCAAATTGTGACAAAAGTGACAAAATAACGCCAACATGTTCCTACAACATGAGACACAGCCATATTCTAACCGTAAACAAACCGGGAACTATATTCTCAGACAAGCTTGCTGCAAAGCAAATCATTCCGCCCAAGTACTATATTCTTCCGCCTGAGAATATAGTTCCCGGTTTGTTTATGGTTAGAAGATGGCTGTGTCTCATGTTACGTTGTTTTTTGTACACGCTGTGACTATACAAATCACAACATGTAAATAGGAACATGTTAGTGTTATTTTGTCACTTATTCGGAGCAGTAGGATTACTGGAACCATTCACCTGCATGTTATGTGCTGGCCTGATGCCGCTGGAACCGTCAGACAGCCTTACAACACGCACGGAGATGAGAAGTGTATGTATGGACTTATCTAACTCTGGGGGATACGGTGAATAAGCTAAATAAGTCGGCGTGTTCCTTTAAGCATGGATTTTAAATAGCGTGTTCACACGTTTGTTGAAAAAAAACATACCTAGAGTTAGTGTAAAATGAGCTGTAGGAGCAATAGTAAAGCACCTAAATGGAAGATCCTCTTCTCTGAGAAATGGACACAGCTCACTGCGCCTTGTGCAGACTTTTGTGTAAAAGTGTAACAGAACCGCATTTCCCATCTCAAGCGTAACATCTGATTTGTAACAAAACTTAATTTTGCAATAAAAGGCAGCCTAACCCTCACAGACAAAATGCATCGTTTGTGAAAAACGATTTCTCATTCATTTCATTAAATTTTGACGTAAACACCCTGCACAGGACTGTGGCAGAGATAAGAGTTTGGGTTTGTGTGCAGTGCACATGCACAGTGTGGACATGGACAGTGAATTCTTGTATGCAGAGCTTACAGGGAATATTGCCAAACATGCAGATACACTGCCAACAATGCTAAAAGTTGGCTTAAAATGTACCAGCCTATCCACCCTTCCCCCCTTCCCCCCCTAAGGATGACAGCAACCTGGCATTTTGCACTGAAATGTAAAGCTTCTCACTCATTTGCATCAGTCTGGAAAGGTATCAGCACAGAAACAAATGATTCCTCGCAAGTCAAAAGGTTTTATTTATTTTTTCTGCTGAATTTGCATCAAGCCTCACGCTGTCGCTTCAATACTCTGATAGCAGTTTGGGCACAAATTAATGACACCAGTGAGGCCCCTCAAGACGCCACAGAGGTTCAGTGACTCGTCTTTAAACATTCATGTGTTCCCGAAACAATTTTCTCTGTCTAATCTGAGGACGTTAGCACCAGTGTAAATTATTCATTAGCAGGTTGCCTGCCATTGAAAAGGAGGTTGTGAAAAAGGAGGAGATCAGTCATGATGGTCACGGGCACATTAGCACACAGTAATAAACATGCACAAAGCCACTTGTATGCATACAATTTAAGCCAAGCAGAATTAGATCCATGCTAAAGCTAGAACTCAGGGCTGCAACATACATTGTGTGGTGTCACTATCTGGCCAGAAATGTTTGGAGGATTTCTGATCATATGTGAGCTTAACCTGTTGACAGATTAATGAATTATAAATCAATCGGTCAATCATGTGTTTAATAATTATTCGTTTTTTTCTGCTTGCTCCATTAATAAATAATTTCATGATTTATTCATTTAATTTCAGTATCAGGGCTTAAAGGTTATCTTCAGTTTTTTTGCAACCTTTCAACCCCTATTTTCCTATGTTTCCTAAGTTACTGATGGGAGCAACAATCTTTGATATTGGTCCAGTATTAAGCGAGACCGCCGCTGTCGGCAGTCAGCGAAACAACCTACAATTTAAGTTAATAGGGCAATTGTGCAGCTTCTATTTACGTTCACAAAAGAGCTTGTTTTGCCATTTACAGGCTCAGATTAATATTCTAAGTGTCTGACAACATTATGGAAATGATTTCTAAGAAGGTCAACCTATCTGTTAAAGAGTAAGATCAAGATGAACATAAAAACATCCGTGAAATTGCGTTCACTAAAGCAACCAGACTTCATGTAAATATACAGTAATTTTAGCATCGTAAAATACACTTCATTCAAAGTCGACAGTAACAAAATAAAACTATGAAAAGCCGTTTTGGGTCGTTTCACTTTTCCAATAATCACATTTCTAGTTTTGGTTGAAATCAACACATAGTTTACCAACTTACTTGTGAAAAATGTTGGCTCTATACACGCTAAAAGTATTGTTTTTTAAATGGAGTCTGGTGAGTTTAGCGCTAGCAACCTCAGAGCTGTTTCTGGTTGAACAGTAAGGTCTTAAAGAGGTTTTAAAAAGGCCTATACCTGTAGGGATCCTTTCCATAATGTTGTCAGACACTTAGAATAATAATCTAAGCCTGTCAGTGGCAAAAACAGCACTTTTAGTGGACAAAATTGAAGATGCACATTTGCCCCATATTGTTACATTGCAGCACGGTCTGCGGCTGCCGGTTACAACGTTCTCACTTAATACTGGACCAATTTCAAAGATTGTTTTTTCCATCAATCACTTACACACAAAAACATAATAGAGGTCGAGGTTGAAAAAAAACACGAAATTACCCTTTAGGATAAACCTGGCATTATTCTAATCCCATTAGAAGACCAAAACCCACAATGTGGTGTTCAGTACTTTCCCTGCCCTGTCTTTACCACCTCACCCCAAATCAGGTTTTCAAAACGTAGTGAGAAATTTACTAAAACAGCAGGGAACTATAATTTTTTGCAATGAAGTAAGTAGTGCATTTGTCTGGGACTATTTTTGGCGGTGGATTAATACACATTTAGAACAGATCTTTTTTGTGGGATTGGTTGATAATAAAATTAAGAATTTTATACATTTTCTCGATCTATAAACGCATGCATACATATATAAATAGACAATTAGAAGTCATGGCTGTACATCTACATACATTTACAACGTTTGCATAGCTAGCTTTTATTCAGAATATAAAGTGTATGGCTACTATTATGACTGAATAGAGTTCTATTTAGCTCATATACACACAGTGTAACACTTGGTCTTCCAAAATAACCCAATAGTTCATAAATTATTTAGTTTTATGTTACATTTGATTTAAATTAAAAGTAACACTGTTTTTTCAAAGAATTTTTATTTGAAATTGTTCTATTAATTTCCAAATTATCAATACTTTGAAGAATGAGTATCTTTTTCCTATTCTTGTTTGAGCTGTACACCAGTCTCTTTCATTTTTTTATGTAGTAGTCAGTGGTGCTATTGAATTTATATGGAAAGGGAGTATTACAGTTGTCCTTAAATCATTAAACATACAACATTAATCTGACCTCTTTCTATTAATTAATTAATAAGTCAGTTGGACAAATTGTTTCTTGGCCTCTTCCTGTTGGTCTACTCTCTGGGTTGAATGCCCACTAAAACTGTGGGCAGTGTGCCATGTGTGGTGAGGTGACTGAGGGGTTTGCAGCCATAGGGGAGGCCTGGCAAGGGGATGTGTTAGAGTGCTGATAAAAGCTACCTGGGAAACCCTCTGCACATTGGGTTGATAAAGGGGGCACTTGTGTCGCCTGCAGGATAAAATGAGTTATCTTGGGGCTTAAATTTTGTCGTTACAGCAGGATAAAATTAGCAAAATAAACAAGTGCTCCAAAATATGGACATCACATCAATGCTATATCACTCTGTCAGGATAAAACTAAACATTCACAAGCTTTGACCTGAAGACATGGAACAAATATGTTGCAGATATACCATGCAATCCCTTGACACTCTCCACTGGTGTTGCACTTAATAAGGTTTCCGCTTATCTCATTAATTTCATTTTCCATCCTCCAGCCTATATGTGGAGGGAGTCCTGATTGTTGTTGGAAGCTTGCATTTTCACGGCTTTCTTCATCTTGCCTGCCAAAATGGGCAACTATTTCTTTTTGTGTTTCAAACTGTATTGATTTTTTTTTTCATTGGAGCGACATAAACTTTTATGCTCAGTTTCAGTTTCCATGTCATCTTTAAACAATTTTGCCTGGCACCTGTTCACACAAATTACTTTTTTAGCCAAGATTGTTTTATTTCTCTCGACTGGTCTGTCATGGCCAGAATACAGTCTGCTTGAGTTGCATAGGCAATCAGTTCAGTGGGTGTTAAACATGCGACACTGAATTTGCATATTCATTTCTTGGCTATCATCTGTGCTGTGCCTCTGAAAAGAGATACCTGATGTACATCATCAAGTTGCCATGCGTGGTAACTCGGTAACGTCACGCATCAGCTCTAGTTAACAGGTCAGAGATTTTTCAAGATGGGATGTTATACTTGTGCTTCATGAATCTCTCCATGTCTCAAACACAAGATAATATCCTTTGTGATGTTCCAGTTTAAATGTCAACAAAAATGTAAAACTGTATTACAGACGAATTTGGTTAAGAGACAAAAAGAGTTTTTTTAAGGCGTGACACTAGGCAAACACTGGGAAAGAAATAAGCTAATTTGAGCTAAGCTAATTTATGAATTAAAGCTGCATTAATCAGTGTTTTGTTGTTCCACTTGGGGCACAACTCCACAACAGCCTTAAAGGAATATTTCACCGTTGGAAAGATGAATATATCTTTAAATTGGGTCACTTTAAATTGGGAAATTTGACTTTCACTGTAGTAGAAATGTGATTTTTTTTTTTGGAAATTGGTGGCTTCTAGGCCAAGAAAAGCCAGAAAATGTGTTTTTGGCTCATGTGGATGAAAGACACCAAATCCCAGAATGCACTTGCTTCGCTGCTTTAGTGTCTACTCCCAAGCCACGCAGCTAACACATACTAGCATTAGCGCTTGGTGGGCTGTAAACACAGAGTATAAACACAGCCGTAAATTTGCGTGGAATGTAGAATGGTCGGCATTTAACAGTCACAAACTCCACCAGCAGTTAGCAGTTAGTTGGCTACAAATCACCCCATATCTGCACCAGGCAGTCTGTGTTAACAAAGCCCACCTCCACTAGTCTTACCCGGCGACAGAGCAGCCGGCCTGGTAGCTGGATAGCTGTTGTTCAGCATTGTTTCCACAACAACTAAAACACAGCAGTCTCTGAACTCGCGATGGGAGTTTCGTTGAAGTTGGATGTAGTCCAGTTTGTTGTCTAATGAGCGGACACTTGCAAGCAGGATGGATGGGACAGGTGGCCGGCTAGCGTTAGCTTTCCACCGGCACTCGCTCCGCGTTCCCCGCTGATGATGTCCCTTTACTGGCCAGAGGCATCGAGCAACACCGCTGGTCTCCATAGCAGGTGAGCGAAGCTCGCATAGTGTGTCGAGTATTCTGTCTGTAATAAAGTGTCCTGCTTATTCTCCGATCTGTACCAATGTATCCCGGTGGTACATATGTACGGTAGTTTGAATGCACATAATTGTTGCAACAGTTTGTTGCTGAGAGAGAGACTACTGTTTAGCGAAGATTCAAGATGGCTGACGTTTGTTTTGCTTCGGCAATCCTCGGTGAAAGACGACAGTCCAACCCCCTATGTGCGGGTTGAAAACATGCGGAAGTAGCTCCTACTACTGGCTGTAGTCCATTGCCTCTGGTCAAAAAATGCAAAAATCGTCATTTTCCGTCATCGGAAGATTTTTTCCAGACCCACAATACAGAGATCTCTGGTCTCAGGGGGACATGACGGAGGGAAGCACGGCCGTTCGAAAATACTACCGTGCTTCTACTGATACAAAGCTTAATGCTAAATCGGTGAAGTATCCCTTTAAAACACACACACACACACACACACACACACACACACACACACACACACACACACACTTATATAATGCCTCTGTACAGTTGATATGGCTAACATGTTAACATGCAACATGCAAACTATTTCATGTTTATACACCTGGCAGACATGGGCATGGACATTTATTTGATTTTTTTGTTCCTTGTGACCCAACAAATTCTGTTTTTATCAAAGCTTTCTTACTAAAAAGAGGTGTCTGGTTTAGTTGTATGCCGCAAAAACCGAAACAATGAGCTGAAAGCTGCTCAAACTCTCTGTAGAGCTGAGGGAAACTGTAGAGTCGGGTGATAATTCTCTATGAGTTTGTCACTGTTAGCGACCCCTTTGACAGCACACGCAGTACATAATTTGACCAATTGTTCATATAAAAATATTGATTGGTGCAGCTTCAACAAAATGACTGAAATTAGCCTAAAAGTCAATGAAGTTGGTAGCATGATCGACTCATTCCACAAGCAATGTAGTGTGGAGATTAAAAAGAGTCCTAATGGGAATGAGAAGGGTGTGTTCTCAAGTCCAAAACATACATCAAGACAGCTGCCCTTATTATTTTCAGTCCAAACACACACACACACACACACACACACACACACACACACACACACACACACACACACACACACACTCATCAACTATGTCTATGTTTGCCTTACGGCTCATTAAACACAGGTAAAATATCATCAATCAGGCTACTTTTCACTCTATGCAGTCTCATCCAATATAACCAGGATTAAGTCTACAGGCTTGTAATTGTTTAATTAAAGTGGCCAAATCATCACAATCGACATATGTGGAGTTAAGATGTCAAAATGTATAGTGTTATGATTTATTTTCTTTCATTCACTGATGAATATCACTAAAATGAGCCTTCATTTTATTCAAGTTTTTCATAGAGATACAAATTGACTCCTGAGACTTTGAGTGAGACACTCACTTGCCTGTAATAAAAAAGCACACCTAAATACTGTGCTCCAGGTAATATAAAGTGCCAAGGTAAAATACTGAAGTTATGTTTTTGTGAGTGGGTTTGTGTAGTCCTCATACACACAACAAATGATTACTGTAGTGTTGTGTGTACATCTTGTTTCTGGGTTTCTTTTTTGGCAGTGTGGTGTTAGCCTAGTTTGTTTGAACTGTTACTCTCCAGTGTATAGGAGGATATTTTGGGTCATCTAAATTAGCTGAAAGTACGAGTATTATTTGCTTGCATTACATTCAGCTAAATTAACCCATGAATAATCACCTCACTGCTTAAAGGAGGTTTAATCTACTTTCATGCCACCAATCCCTAGGTTTCAAACCATGCCAGAGGGATCCCCAGTTTGCATCTATTAATCTGATCATTAGCAGCTTCCAAAACTTAACATCACTAATTTGCACAAAGCTCATTTCCATTTCCTGACATGTGGTGTTGATCAAGCAGTTAACTCTTTCCCATGGCTAATCTGCTCATTATCTCTGATGTCTCTCTGATATGAATCTTATGTATTTACTGTACATTTCAAGCTCACTTTCAGCATCTAAATATGCATTGTTGACATGTTGCAACAACATAGTCCCTAACAAATATTAGCACATACATACTGAACATTTTGTGTCGTGTGGTCTTTCCAAGACATTGTTTATATCAAACATGGCCTGCAGGCTTGTAAATGCACATTTAAAATAGTGTTGTATTGTCTACTAAAGAATAAATTAGATGCTATAGAGAGACATTGAATTTCTTTTTATAATCAGTTTATTAAATTGAATGAATTGTGTGTGTCAGTCATGGAAAACAGAATAAAATTGAATAATTGATTCACTCAGGTATCATCAGGTAATTACCACTGACCCAATTAATTATCATTTGATTATTAGATAGTTGTTAGATTGTTTAGATTGCTGTTGTTGTTGTGTGTGTGTGTGTGTGTGTGTGTGTGTGTGTGTGTGTGTGTGTGTGCGTGCGTGCATGCATGTGTGTGAATTGTTAGTGACTTTGTTGACAGGGAGAGACTCGTCCATTATTTTACCATCACTTAAATAATTTCAGTGCAACCCAGTATGTAGTTTTTATGCAGAGAAGCATAGAGAGTACATATTTAAGAAGTTAGCTCTCAGTTTTTTTGGCTTGTTTGGTCAATTTGAGCAGAGAGATGTGAATGTAGAGTGTGTTGCCGTGTTTGTTTTGCAATAACACCGTGGATACGTGATCCTGTATTTCACCTAATGCTACAGTATTTTTCTTTTTTTAGTGTCCTGGCCTCTTGGCTGGAAAACGTAGTGTAGGTGGGAGAGGTGAATATGTGAGGTTTTCCTTTGTGCCTCAAAAACCAGCATGAGCAAAGCGTTTATCCCAATCTGTTGCAGTCACTGAGGGGTTTTAGTTTCCGTGGTCGTGCTTATACAAGTGATCATTGCTTATATGTAATTTAAATGGATGAAAACATACCACCCCATTTTCCATTCCATGTTAGCTTGTGTTATCATAAAATTAATCAATGAAATTAAAAACTTTCTATTTTGCACTTTCCATTTTACCTCAAAGGTGCACAACACTTTATGAGAAAGAATGTCTAAAGAACACAAGGACGGTGCATTGAACTTATGAGGAGCAGAGAGCTTATTCTCAGGCAAAACCGGAAACTGTTGACTCATTTAGAGGTGCTGACGCAAAATGAATGAATCACTGAAAAGACTCAGTCTACAAGGCACTACCACAAATGTGATGGCTTGAATTTTCCTGACAGCAGTATTTAAAGTAGTGGCACTGAATATACTGTAATATTGCCCCAGCCTATGAGTTTCAATGCAACCAATCACAGTACTTTTTGAGCTTTTGGTGCACACCAGTATTCTAACACTGGCATTTTTTTAAAGGGATACTTTGCCGATATTCAACCAACTTTATATCATAACAATGTTGGTAATATGTGTAAATTAACTATGGTAAACTTACCTCCATCGTCCCAGTGCCCAGATCTCCCTACTCACAGGCCAGCAGAAAAAGTGATGTGTTTGATGCAAAACGCGTTACTTGGAGGTCTGCTGCTGGTCCTATGGCCTGTTGCTTGAACTACAGACTGTACTTCCACATACAAAGAGTATAGAAGTGGAGAGCGAGAGAGAGAGAGAGAGAGAGAGAGAGAGAGAGAGAGAGAGCGAGAGAGGGGTGGCTCTTTCTCAAACTCAAACCAAACTCATATTATACTGTAAAACTAGGCAGTGCTGATCAAATATAAACCAAGGTTTGGTTACTGTATTGCCTATTTCTTGCTTAAAATGTTTTCAGAAACATATTTCATCTTACCGCTTAACAGTTATACGAGACCGTTTGTTATCAGATGGCCGCCATTCTGTGTCAATACGGACAAGCTCGACAAGCTTGCATTACGTCACCCACCAGCGGGAGCATTTATTGCCGGTGGGTCGCAGTGCATTCTGGTAGTTGTAGGTTTTCTACCTTTCAAGTGAAATATTTATCATAGCTTCTTTACTCTGTTTTCTCTGCTCATGAACAGTAGCACCAATTTCAAAAATGTTTGCACCATTCTACTGCATTGGCAGCCCAGTTTTATGGATATACCCTCTTTCCAGCAGTAAAATACTTTTTTAAGTGCTACAGATTTTAAAGAGAAAAATAATAATGAATTGAGCCAAGTAGCTTTCCTTGACCATGGACACTGAATTTGTTTTCCAACAGCCCTTTTAGATTTCAAAGTCTTCATCCTTCAATCATTCCATTAGACCTGGCTGAGGACACACCTTTATTAGGGCTGCTGCTATATAAAATCAATTAGGAAGACAAGGAATGCCAGATTACTTCATTTTTGGCTTATCCTTTAAACAGCACTTTTTTAAAACTGGACATAAAGAAAACAGATGAAAGATTTCTGATTGGTTTCTGAGTGCTTGCAGATTGATTTTGTTTCTGCTCCACTATGTAATATCTTAGAAGATCATGCAATTCCTTGTGCAAATGTTTTACATTCAGACAGACAAATTCTGTTTAAACCCCTAAGTCCCTTAAAGTGTTTATGACCAGAGGATTATGCTATTTTACAGCCAATACCTTTAATCTAACAGGAAGATATTTCCTGGCCCAGAAGAATAAGCTATTCAGGTGGGGAAAGGAAGTAGGTATTCCTCTTAGCAATTCACTTACAGCAAGCCCACTGTGCTTTCTATATTTCATCTGCTGCATGTAGTAAAGTGATTTCAAAGAGAAATGAGAGGGAAAGATCACAGACAAAGTCAACCCTAAAAAATGGAAACAGTGCTGAAACACAGCCAGTGCTCATTGTACTTTTCTGAGGACTCAGGCTACAAGGACCACCAAGGAGCTGTGAAAATCATGGTTGCAACTCGGCAGTTATTCTCAGGATGTAAAAATCTGGATTTTCAGCGATGCTGCTAGTATGACTATAGGGACAACAATGTGTTGTTAGGTTATCCACCACTTTGCTCCAGACTGAAATATCTTAACAACTATTGGATTGATCAAGATGAAATTTTGTATAGACATTCATGAACCTAAATTCTAATGGCTTTGGTGATCTGCTGACTTTTCCTTAGATCCAGCATGAGGTTGACGTGTCGTTTTGAATGAAATACCAGATAGATTGCCATGAAATTTGTTACAGACATTCATGTCTCCCACAGGATGAATTCTAATGATTTTGGTGATCCCATCAGCATGTTAGCATTGTTGTTGTGAGTTTAATAGCATGTTGACATTAGCATTTTGCTCAAAGCAACCCTGTGTGTGACTCTTGTGTCAACATCTTCTGCCCCATGACCTTTTCTTCAAGTGTGGAATACTTAAGTATTTTATTTCAGGAGCATCAGGGAAATGCTCAGGGAGAAAATATATAAATGGTAATACATTGTAATACATTTTAAACATATTTCATATCAATGTTAAAGGCATACTGTGCAGTTCCCGGTTTTTGTCAAACAGCTACCCCTAGAGTCACTGTGGAGTACTTGTATTTAACGTGACTGTCGTAAATACCACTCACGCAGATCCATCTCTGCCCTCACAGCCTGATCCCCTCCCCCCTGGTCTTATTATCAACAATGGATGAATCAACAACTTCGTAAAAACTGACATACATACATACAACAATCCATGGAGAGCCTATGTCGCTATGTCGTCTAGGATGTTGTGCGTATAATGAAAGACTCTCGAAATAGATATCTGGTGCTGGTCACCGATGTCCAAAAGGTTCTGGCTGGTATAGCGGATGTTCGCAGAACCGATAGTAGTAAAGCAATTCATGATTCTCGCGAGATTTTGGCGGGGCACCATCTCCCAAACCTGCATTGCTGGTTTGGCCAGCGGTGTCCCCCCCTGCTTTGCTATCGGGATGATTTACCATCAAAATGACTTTGAAGCTGTTATATTAAGGTACAAATCTTGCATAGTGTGCCTTTAAACCTCCCATGATACTTGGCAGATCAAGTGACCAACAGTCACCAAATTACTCTGACTATGCGCACATTTTCTTAACAATCACACAATAATACGTTTAACAGCTTATGAAAAAATTATACGCTCAGCTGTATAATATGACGCTGCCACTTTAAATTTAGGCCACCCATTCCCCAGAGCAGACACTGTACAGTACAAAAAAAGACATTTTGTTGAGTTCTGAACCTCAGTGATGTCAGCTCTTTTGGGTAATCTCCACCCGGATACATATCTGCTCGAGTGGTGCTTAGCAGCAGCTTTGGTGCATTGACTCAACAAAAGTTAAGTGCTTCTGTCAATTCTGAATACGAACCCAATGAAGTAGAAAAGAAATCAGTTAGACTGCGGAGAAGTAGGTACACCAAAAGACTAAATGACACAAATTAACTTTTGGAAAGCAGGGAACACAAATCACAAATTGGTGATACAATGTATAATTGTGTAAGTGACTGTTTATTAATTAGCATCTGTTATCCAGCTAATTAGCTTGTGGTAGCCAAGAGTTGCCAAGCATTTTATTCTCTGGGCCTGACCCTTCTATAATACTAATGTGATAGTTTGAAGTCACTTACTAAACTATCTCAATCTTCCTCACAGTGCTGAAAATTTGTATTTATATCATAATTTCCCATTTGAAAACAGAGCCGGTTGAAGCAAATGAACTGTGAGAGAATGCATGTTTATATAATCTCAGCACACCAACGCACTGAAGTTGTGTTGCACGACTCCCCGGTGTATGTAGTGTTCACAAGCTTGGATATACTAGAGCATTTTATTGTTTCACCTTTGACACATTATTATCACACATATTATGTCAAAGTATAGCTTAAATAATGGCAATATACAGTGTAGAAGATGTTTTGCACTCGTGAAATCAATCGTTTTCTTAATGAGATGCACTGCATCTTTGAAGACCACAATTGGTAGAGCTCATGTGTATTATACTTTAAAGCTACAGAATAGTCTTTTCATTTTCATGGCAGTGTTCTTAATTGCAGTTGTTTGAAGTCAGTCATGACTCTTAAAGTTCAATATATTCATAGAGGATATATATATATATATATATATATATATATATATATATATAAAATAAACATCAAACCCTACAACCAGCAGAGGATTTCAGTATCCACAAGGCAAGGCCTGCAGTTCAATCCACCACATCTTACTCAATGCGCGCATGTGCTCTTTTCCCCTTAATTTGACGGGAACAGCAGTTATGATAGCAGCACTGAATGTCAACGAGTGGGGAAAACCATGTTCTTTAGTTCCTGAGCAGAGGGCGCCGTCAGGGTACAGATCAGCCACGTGACAAGGTGCTGTGACTCATTTCCAGCTCACTGGCATTAACGAGCAGTGGCCTTTCTGCTGGCAAGCACAGTGTGGGAGCAGGCAAGCTGGCTTGACAGTGCGATAAGAAGGAGGGAGTGAGAATAGGCTCCTGCTGCTTTCATCGGAGAGAAGTCAAGAGTGGAATACATTCACTGGCGCAGTTCTGCTCAGATAATTGCCTTAATAAAAATCATTCTTTGTTATTTTGCTTACCTGTTTAAGTGGGGCTGTCATGCAAGATATAACATGGTTGAATACGCACATAATCACAGCGTTTCAGTGACAGAGATTTTTATTTTTTTATTTCAATGTGAATTTGTTTTGAATACTTTCGTGTAATGATCTGGTTGGTGCCCTGTAGACCCCCAGACCCTCTTTAACAGCTCAAAAGCATGCTTAATTAGATTTTCTTATCAGTTTAATACTTCATGACTTCTGCTAAGATATCTTCTTAGACATTTTTCAGAACTCCTCTACTTTTCGAAGACCCCAGCTGTAAAACATGGTTAAATACATTGGATTTTCATATGCTCTATATCTAAAGCTTTGATTCCATTCAATTGGCAAGCAAATTTAAGTGAAATTCTGAAACGTCGCAAAAAAAGAAATGTGAATTAGTTGCGTTCAACTGGTTTGGAGCCAATAAAATTGGCTACAGTGTAATTTTGTCAGAAGTTGGGGTTATAGGCTATGCATGGCTGTGATCCGCCAGTAAACAGAGTAGATAGAAGTAGAGGTTGCGAACCAGAAACAAGTAGCCTTGGCCATCCAACCCATGTACGAGAGAGAGAGAGATCTTCAGGATTTTGTTTCAGATGGGCAAGTTTCAATTGTTCTTTCATGTCAGCTAGTATTGGCCATGTTTCAGGCTGTTCCGGAGACAAAGACAAATTTCTATAAGGTCTGGGAAATTGGTGACAGCGGAAACAGCTGATCAGTCACGTGAGAACTTATTCGGCAAAGGGCAAAAACCTCCTCAATGCTTGCTTGAGGTGGTTTTTGCCCTTCATCGAATTTGGACGTATACAGCTTTTCTTCAAAATGCACATAAAAATATGTGGATGGAAACATGGGTTGTGACTGGTGTTGCCATTAAGTTTGTGGCAAAGCGTAGGGTTACCACTTCAATACTTTTCTACATGCTGGTGTTAATAAGGCAGAAAAGTATTAAACGGAAATAAATTAGTTCATTTTGCACGTTTTTTTTTACACATACAGCAGTGAAGTCTTTGTAACCTTAGTCTCGCATTGCCAGACCCTCCTCCACAGCACTGTGGCTAGCCCACACAACATTCAGGGATAGATGATGTGGTTTATCGGCATTTCTTTAAACCAATCACAATCGTCTTTGGCGGCGCTAATCGCCGGACGCAGGTACAGTGCCTCTGCAAAATTGCTTCAAGAAGGAACTTGTTATAGTGGAACATGTGCACGTACAGTAGAGAGGCGAGCTCTGGAATTAAAATGGCTGTCGAGTGTGTGATGAGAATTTTACTCAAAAAAAGAAGATAGATATAATTTAATTGTTGGTACTAGCTCGGATTCAGATGTTTCCCGAGTCGACCAGATTTTAGAATGCCAACACAAAGAAAGCGGAAGGTGAGGGACATCCAGCCGAAAATGAGTGGCATCCGGCAGAACCTCCGGAACAATCCTATAAATTAAACACTGTCGATATAGACCAGTGTAACCTCAAACGAGGAAGTAAAGCCAATTTGTATATCTAAATAATTCTAAAAGTAATCGCATAGGGTTCACCCCCTGCAGGCGTTGATATGAGAGAGGAAATATAAAAGCACAAAATGAAAAGGAAACAATGGTCCCTTCATGTTGGGCCCAATTAACTGCAGCAGCAGCTGCTACCCAAACCACCACAGATCTAATTTCACAACAAATATGTCAGTGATTTTACTTCATTATAAGTATTATTTGGCATTCCTCCAAACAAGCAAGTCAGCCTACAAGGGCGCTGTAATCCGTTTGACTCTACTCTTAAATTGAAATCTCACTATAGCAAATGTACGGCCAGTTATAAAGCAGAGAATGTGCTTTACTAACACAAACCAAACCACATAAATGAAACCTCTCTTGAAATGGTGTGGGTGCTAATAAGCTCAGACATCTGGCAGCACACTGTTCCAGGTGAATATGTTGGTGTCAAAGATCTGGACAAACGGGTGGATCTGTAGAGATAAAACACTGAAGGTTATCCTTGATCGCTCCACGATGTAATCTTATCATCATCGCCACTTCAAAGTGAAAGGATAGAGTGAGGGATCTTGATCCACCTCTTGTTAATTCAGCAGATGCATGTTATGGTGAAATGACACATGGTCGGGCATCAAGGATTGCTGGCTTCATAGCTGAAAACTAACCTTGATTATTCTTCATCAAAAATGGGTATTTACTGGGTGCAATCAAATTGATTTTGCAGACGTGTTGTAAGTGATTAAGATCCTTGCATATATGTGCACACAAACACTAGGAGCTTTGGGATCCAGGCAAAGCTAATCAGCAGCGCGTAACAAAGTAATTAGTAGCTACAGCAGCACCTCACATGCAAGATGAACCAGTTGGAAGAGAAAATGTGCTTATAATATTGACAGTAACAGGTGAAAAAATAAACAGTACAATTATATTCTGCACAGTGCCAAAAATGGTTAAAAAAAATACCATCACCTCTAAAACAAATATCTGTTTGAATACATGAAGAAGATGGCTTATTTGAATTTCATTTCAGTGTCTTTGTAGTTTGCATTTGTCCTCTTTAATGTAACAATAAAGAGCGAGCCAAGTATCCGCTGTGAATTGTCACATCTTGGATTCCAAATGAGAATTCTGTTTATGCCAATGGACATTAAAGATTTTTACCACTCTCCACAATGCAGCGCTAGTGATTTGTTGGAAGACAGTAAGAGCAACAGCATGTGGTGTATCCAACATGACCGATTATTAAAGGCTTTAGAGCTAATTTTTAACTAAATTCTTTTGAAAAATTTAAAACACTGTCTGCAGAATCAGGGTCAAACAAGGATGTGATTAGTGAGGATGAAAACAGATAGATAGATAGATATATAGATAACCTTTAGATTTCAGTCCTGTTGATTTGGCGATACCTGTGGTTACCATGGTAACAAAGTGCGGTTTACTTTCTCTGAAATACTGAATCTGTTTAGCAGTAAAGTTGGTTACGTTGCTGAGGAGTTTGAGGTGTGCAGCTTTTTATCTAAAGACTAATTGTGTCTGCTTTTTCTTGTTCCATTACTTTATTGTGTGAATTATGACTGATCCATTGATGACATTTTTTTTTTTAATTGACCTTGTCTAATTTTTGATGAACGATTATGATTAACGCTAAACAGGGTCGGTTTTCACTGCTTCACAATGGGCGTTTTCACACCTATAGTTTGTTTGCTCTGCTCCGAATCAATTGATGAGTTTGAAAACTTGGACCATTTTCACCTTGGTTTGGTTTGGTTTCACACAGCCGAGAAAAATCCAAGCATAGCAAAATTATGTTTCTGGGGCGGGAGCAAGAAAGTAAATACAGGAAGAAGGTCCAATGTTCTGGACTAGTGCATATTTCTCCCTGGACAAACCAGCTCATTTAATTTAAATCATTTTCATACATTGTTTCCCGAGCAACGTTACTATGTGTGCTCTGCTCACCGAGACATCGCTCTGCTCTGCCGGCATTTGTCTCCAACTTTTGCAGCGGCTGGTTTGACCACGGAAATGCGAGTTTCCTTTACAGAAATATTGGAAGCTGCTACAGTTTGCATGTTCTACTTCATCGCAGATTGCAAAGCACGCCTGACTACAGGAGACATTTAGCTCAGACTTATGGAGTACACATACAGTAGTTGGGGCGGTTCGAGTTCAGATCCCGTTCTCACCTCAAATGAACCGCTCCAGAGTTCGTTTGAAAGCATACAGAGACCACCTCATCAAGGAGGTCTTGGTACGCTTGTTTGGTTGCCTTTTGGTGTGCATCTGAGCGCGTTGCTGCATTCATACCTGTCCAAAATGAACCGCACCAAGGGGAAAACGGACTCTAGTATGATTCAACCGAACTTAATGAGGCAGGTGTGAAAGCCACCTATAAAAGTCACCCCTTGTTTTGTCACTTGAATGCTTTAAATGTGAAAATGAATACAGCTCTGGCACGGTGTAAATAGAGTGGACAGTAAACAGTAAGGCTGCCACGATAAGATAAAATTGCACTTGATTATATATGCAGCATCATTTCCTGTGAATCCCTCGTAGGTAGGCAATCTTAATCTAGCGGAGGAGTGGCAGACTCTGCCACTACCAGTAAAAACTACGATGTATGTATAATTACTAAATGTAAATTCATTGGATGGTATTGTGGGAAAAAATAAATAGTACATTTGTGACATTTATTTTGAGGTCATTTATTCATTCTTTCATTCATCCATTTCTAATTATGGCCGATTTTCTCCTCCTCAGTACCTGTCACTGCATGTAAACAGAACATTCATCTGTAATATCAACCATAATTCTCCACTCAAACCATATTAGCAGGCAGCACAGCTGACTCTGTTGACAATGCTTCCGGTACATGTCAGCCGGCTATTGAGTTGCAAAATGTTTCTCTCTACCAGCGTGATTTGTTGAGCATGGGGAAATCTAATTAGCCACCATCATTGGGGATGGAGCTTAACTGACATTGATGCACTCCACGTTGACGGTTTCCGTCCTATAATTCCCAGATTCACTCACCTTTCATTTTAATTTTTTTTGCCCATCACTTTCATGTTTATCCTTTAAGCTGTTATTCTTAAGTGTGACGCGGATAGATATGCTCAATTTAACCAATGGCTGAACGTGGAAGCGTATCCACTGACGACGGCATAGTTAGAGCGCTGATTACCTCAGACAGATGCATGATTTGGGTTTATTTTGTTTGTGCTGTTGGGCGGTAAAACAAATGAGAGAACCATCTTGATCTCTTTGGATCTATGGATCATTAATTGGAACATTTACTTGTAAAACTCTTCTTCCTGCCAACCCTGGCTACCGAAATCTGGTGCCACTGATATGTCTGCGCTTCTCTCTGATGCTCTGAAACAGACCATACAGGCAACACAAACACCGCTGCACGTGACGCTAGTTAACACTATACTCAACAGCAGCTAACGTTAGCCTACCGCTAGCTAGTAGCTGGATTAAAAACGGTTAAAATGCTGACAGCTAACGCTAAACGGTGTAAAGTTTGACTCTGTTTTAGCCGTCTGAAAAACAACACAGACGGTGCGTTCAATGAAACTGGTAAACTACAGCCTCGTGGTGCATTTGAAGTTATTGTAAATGTCCTTTTCCCACCTGGTGGTTGTTTTTGTCGTTCAACAGAAATTTACTAGTGAAATAAGTTATTGTTATTGTTATACATTATTATTAAATCATTTAATTTTGACCATATGGCCTTAGCAATAAACAAGCCGTTCTTTAATGTCACCAACTGTTGTTTAGTACCCTTTTTTTTTCTTTTCTTTTTTTACTTTCTTAAAAAGTATCGGTCAGGCACCGTTAATTATGTACTTTAAAATATTGTAATTTCACTGAAATCTAGCTCAAGACAGCTGTGAAACGGGCTAAGTGCTTAGTCGCATTTGTAGTATTTCTAATAAAGAGAATGGAGCATTCTTTGCTGTTATTTATACAATTTTTCCATCCTGTACACTAATGAATGTAAATAACAAAACAGTCAAAAAGACCGCACTGACCAAGCTGCATGGGTTCAAGGGTAATTAAAGCCACAGAGGTGATCTATTTCTGTGCTCAATTTGCCTAGACAGGCGGTACATCTCAGCTTCTGCTGGCAAAACCAGCAAAACGAAAGGAACTGAATTAGAATTTAATCAATACCATTTCATAGCTGTCCACGTTACAAAATAGCATTTACTCACATGAAAAAGTCACCTATAGGTAAATCATAAAATATTGGTGTATTTACAGAGTGTATAGTAAATATAGATCACTGTCCACACAGAAAATCTATATGGTTGGCATCTGCAGTGAGACTGTGAGGTTATTTCTCCAGCTCAATTGTCTTCCAATTAGCATTGCAGCTATAAGTTTGTTCTGCTGCCTCATTTTTCATTTCTAAATGTGAAATCCATACCTTAAATCTTTTTGGGGGGGGGGTTGTTTTCTCACTGCCTAAGGACTATATTTGTTTTGTGTTCCAGCTGGATCTCAGTGCTTAGATTTCTGCTGTGTAAAATCATTGACCTACAGTACGTAGTGTGGTTGGTATTAACTGTTGGACTGCATAACTGTTAATGTTATAGCTATTTAACTATTTCAGGAGGAACCTGGTATTACAGGATATGAAATGCTGAAGGGGCTTTCAGCATAATTTTCTGGCAAACGAAATGAGATGTGCAGGTGAAATGGGTCTGACAGCAGATATTTGTGTGTTGTCAAATGTGGTCATGAGCTCATTTTGAAGACATCTTACAGTTATTCACTTGCTGATCAACTGATTCAAAGTGTTACAATTGGATCCAGTTTGTAGGTACAACATGATTAGCTGATGATTTTTCCTTGTGTAGCATATGTGCACAGTGAAAAAGAAAAAGTCTCAGTTTGTCGTAAAACTATTGAAGTACAAGGTGGTGAAAATACGTAATTAGAAAGACTACTCACCCCCAAGTGGCATAAGTGACATCTCGCAGACGCTATGATGCCAGTGTATTTTGTACCAGGATGTAACGTTACTCACACGAGCAACAGGTCTTGCTTGTTCTTTCGCTTCCTGGCTGATAAAAAGACGCTGGATAATACTGGTGAGGTAATGTTTCATGTGTTGTGGAACATAGCTTAGCTAGCTAGGGAGCAAGCCGAGCAGCGAGCAAGGTGAACTATATTGTACGAGACAAGGTAATTCACTGAGCCGAACTCAATTTCAATGGGATCAAAAAATTATTATCTCCCCATTCACTACAGTACATATTTACATATGTACAAAAATAAGGCCCCATGGGGTCCATCGGAAGGGGAGGGACTTTGCCTCTCTATTAATTTAGAACTGCAAAAAATCATTGTCTGAATTTTCCAGTTATGCTGACTATTGCAAGAAAGTAATAAACACATATGAACACCTACCAGGCCAATCAGAATTTTCAGTGGTAAAATATACAAGTTCATGATTATACTTTTATACGTTGTTTTTTTTATACATGCATGTGGCAGTTTCAAACTGTCAGTAATGTTCTCATTGCTAAGGCTCTTATAGCTTCTGTGATGCCCCCTAAAGCTCTGACTTTGTGATAGCTTTTGAGTGTGCCAGTGTTTTCCATTTGCACTTTCGGTACAAACCTTAGTGAGCACAAGTGTAATAACCAAACTAACAAAATCCAGTTCTTATAAACACTGTTCTTTACCTACACCCACTTGTGATTGGAAGCATTTAGAATGCATTCAGCCAGTATTATACTGGCAGATATTGTATAGAAATAATTAGAAAGACACTGGGCACAATATGCACAATTTGATGTCAAGCTGAGCTAAGTTGTCATTCATTGTGTTTGACAGTGTTTTGCGTAGTGGCGTCTGCCTGCAGGGTACAGAAATGTGACCATCTATTCAAGGTTGGTTGGCTAAGGCAGTCAGATTGATCACAATGGGAGCAATCTCTTTTTCCCCCAGACTCTTGTTTGGGTTCTTTTAGAGAGAAATATAAGCTGTTCCAGTCATCTCTATCAGAGCACACTGCTCTAAACCTCTCGCACTTGTAGGCAGCTTGCATGAGGAAACATACCACATTCGACACATGGGAGGCACAGCGGCTGTGTCACTTTAAGATGTTCCCTCTCTCCTCGAGTGCACACACAAACACACACTCACCTTATTACATTGTGCCTCAGTCTGAGAGTAGTTATAGAGGACCCTAATCCATCTTTTACAGCTGATACTGTAGCTTAGCCAGAGGGTTTGGCTTGGAGACAGTTCTGCCTTGACTGTCGTACACTCGCCGTGTGTGTGTTTGGGTTTTTGTATTGTGTGGGTATGTGTGTGCATTTTAAGTCTGTATGTATAGGTCCTTTGGAGTCCATTAGCATTTGCAATGATTCTAACTCAATCATGCTGAATGTAGCAGACAGGATTAAGGTTGTAGAGGCAGATGTAAGCAGCATCCAAAACATTGGGCAGAAAAGGCAACAGTGTCCTCTTTCTTTACAGAAGACAATTTAAAAAAAAAGCTAAAAACAGTGACAGTCGACAGTGGGTGGGCCTGGGAAAAAAAGCAACAGCTCAACTATTGGCAGACAGAAAGTTAACCCAACTAGACCTCTTTGATGAGCTCCTGATATATATGCAGATCAGTGGAAACACCTGGAGCCACGTGGCGCCGTGGCTTTTGCACTCTGTTATGCATCACAGAGCAGAATGATCCCCCAGATACATAAAAAACAGTGCCAACTTTGTACTATGTAGGGCAAGACAAGAAGGGGAAAAATGAGCATAAGGAATATCTTTGTTGTGGAGTACACCACAACATAATAGTATTTTCATGCAGCTCTTCAGAGCATTCACAGTGTCAGTGTTTTCCACCCATTTTTAATATAAATATCATCGAGTTTATGCTATTGACTTAAATTATTGTGAACGTTAATGTGGTAGTAAGAAATGCCCTCAACAACATAATTGTGTGCGTATGATAGTCAAGTCAAGTCAAGTCAAGTCAATTTATTATATTTTTATTTTTCATTTAAAACCAACCTAGGCTGAACAAAGTGCTGTACAAAGTTATGTTATAAAAACAAAGGAAGACAATAAAAACATACACACAATGAACATCATACAAACAACATACAAATGTCCCTATACTAAATCATACGCCAAAGAATAAAAATGTGTTTTAAGATGAGACTTAAAGATCACGGCAGTAGGGGAGGACCTAATATGAATGGGAAATTTGTTCCAGTCTCGGGGCCACAACGGAGAAGGCACGATCACCCTTTGTTTTCATCTGAGACTGTGGAATAGCTAAAACGAACTGATTAGACAAGCTTAGGTTCCTGGAGGAGTGATGTAGGGTAAGGAGATCAGCAATATATAAAGGGGCCAATCCATGTAATGCCTTAAAAACAAGTAACATTACCTTAAAAATCGATTCTATATTTGACCGGTAACCAGTGAAGAGAAGCCAATATCGGGGAGATATGGTCCCCCCTTCTGGTACCAGTCAACAATCTAGCAGCCGCATTCTGGACAAGCTGCAGGCGTGATAAAGATGATTGGCAAATCCCAGAATACAAGGAATTGCAGTAGTCAATTCCTTACCGGAGTAAACAAGTCCTCACTACAGAGGAAAGATTTAAGTTTAGCAATAGTCCTGAGATGAAAAAAGCTACATTTGACAACAGAACTAATTTGTTTGTCAAATTTTAATGCTGGGTCAAAGCTGAAACCTAGATGTCTGGCAAAGGGCGCACACTTGAGGCGAAAGTCCCCAAATCTTTCGAAAGTTCGTCAACTGAATTTGGGGGGCCAAACAACATGACTTCCGTCTTACTCTCAATAAGTTGGAGAAAGTTGTTAGCCATCCAGCACTTAATGTCTTTCAGGCAGTAAAAAAGGGACTTTAAAGAGTTGGTATCACCTGTTTTTAGAGGCAGGTACAGCTGTGTGATAGTGGTATTTACAGTACGTGCAGCTCTTGAGAGCATTCACAGTTTCAGTGTTCTCCACCCATTTTTTTATGTAAAAATCGAGTTTATGCTATTGACTAAAATTAGTGTGAACATTCATGTGGTACAATGGTTAACCATAAACAGGAAAGTTATGAGTATGCTAGTTTAGATTATGATTATTCTGCGTTTTCTTTTTACTTGCTAACATTTATTCATACTTATAAGTGTGTGCGTGTGTGAGATATGTTTATGTGCGCATTTCTTATTATGAAGGAAATTAGTTCACTGGAGGTCTTTTTTCTGCTCATAAAAAAATTATTTTCAGTAGTCATCCCGACTGTCCCACTGGTAAAAATTAAGCTGAACTGCGTGCCCTCACCTCCTCCTATGCTGTATTTATACACTTGATAAAATAGGTGTGTATCACTGACTGCAGCAGGTGCTATATCTCAAAAAGGTTTTGTAGTGTATTGAAATAAATTACAAACAAGCTTTATAGTTGTACATTACATCTTTTGACAGACAAAATGTATCTAACCTATTCTTAAAAGAGTTAACTGAAGGGGAACGCACAACTTCTTCTGGAAGCTCGTTCCATGCTTTTCACCGAGTGTGAAGAAATTCTTTCTCTTTTAAAACTAGGGTAAAGTTTTAAAGAATTCCCTTGTAACTCATACCTATTGCTCCAAAACTGAAACATAGGCAAAACAGTTACATCATATATTCCATCCACCTGAATCATATCTCCTCTGTATCTCCTGTATACGAGAGTCTTTAAACTTCATTTTCTCAATCTTTATTCATAAGACATCTTTTTCATTCCTGGGATTAATTTAGTAGCTCTTCTCTGGATCGTCTCATTTTTTTCTACACATTTTAATTTATATGGACACCAGACTAAGATAGCATATTCAAGATGGGATCTTACCAGAGATTTATACAATGGTAAAAATATATCCTTGCATAATCCTACATTTTGATAAAGGCTTTATAAATAAACATTATTCTTATCATTATGATTTAGTAGTATATCATTAAACTTGGTGAGGTCGAGATAGTTTCATTGTTCACTTTGTGTGCAATCATATCATGATGACATCAAATCATGCCCTCATTAAAATGAAACAAGTGTCAAAAAAACATGTAAATAATTTGGTCTTATGTATTTTACAACAGCACATTTCAGTTAATGTGCTAAGCGATTCCCAAAACCTCACCTGTCCTACATTGTTAGAGCTCTCCCTGCTCCAACACACCTGATTTAAACAATCAACTCATTAGGAAGTCCTGCTCGGTATCGAGCTGATCATTGAAGTCAGCTGTGGTGGAGCAGGGAGCGATCTCAAACATGCAGGAGAGGTTTGGGAAACAACAGTGTGATATGACTGACTACTTCCTTAATTAATTGTTTAGTTGTTTGGTAATATATTAAGAAATGCCCACCACAGTTTCTCATTCATCTTGTTTGTTTTGTCCGACCAACAGCACAAATCCAAGATATTTACTGTAATGTAGTTGTGGGAAGACGGATAGGATAGATGAACCAGCCATGGGTTATTGTGAATCTCGTATAAAGCAAAGATAAACTCTAAAATAAGGTGGCATGCTGGAGGTGGATGTTATTGCTCCTGAGGAGACAGATAATGACAGTGTTTTCAGTAGTGTTGATACTTTGTGTCAAGTGTTAGTCAAGTGTACTGTAAAAAAAAAAAAAAAAAAAGAATTCCCGCCCCACACTCTCTCATCCTGTAATCACAGTATAATCATGTTTTAATGGCATTGCCTTCTCCTTTAAGGTTCAATTGTCAGTCTACAGCAAAACATCTCTCTCGCCCTATGATATTCAAGAGACGTCTGCATTTAATGCTACACTTATTTACAAACTGAAGCACTTGTTTAGATAAAGGTCATTTCTTCTCAGTTATCTGTCCACGGCACCATTACTATTCATATTGTAAGAAAATGCAGGGAAATTGACATTAATAAAGTCTGATACGGTGGCAGAGATTTCATAAGCAAATGATGAGCACCATTTCATGCTTATATAAACGACAACTGTTTTTTTTTTTTTTTACTTTGTACAAATTACTTTCTGAGATGATTTCACATATATAAAGATACAGAGTTGTTTTTCAGACAGGTGATTTGCCACTTAAAAAATATTTGAAAGCATGTAAAGCAAATGGATGTAGATTGTGTTTTCTTTCAGCTCTGTATCACCTTTTAAATCCATTCACAATATGAATGCACTCACGTCATGTTTCCTCTATGTAATATGCAAGTGATCTGAGAGGATCACCATCTCAAAGACACAATCCCCCATTTATACAATGTGTGCAGACAAGACTATGATGTTACATACATCTTCACTTACCCATTACTAGTGGGAGGATGAATTATTCAGGTCACTCTAGCGCCTGCTGTGGTGATGTCATCTGCTGCACCTACTGCAATTCTTGGCACCGATAGTAACTTTGAGTTAAACAGGCTGTTCGCAAATACAAATTTAACTTGATCACTTACAAGTAATGACTCATGTTGGAACTTTATTTTCTATTTATTGTCCAGGTTCCAAACAACACAGTTGAACTCAATTACTTTTTCATTGGCATC
Source organism: Sander lucioperca (assembly GCF_008315115.2). Taxonomy (NCBI): domain Eukaryota; kingdom Metazoa; phylum Chordata; class Actinopteri; order Perciformes; family Percidae; genus Sander; species Sander lucioperca. The sequence goes on along the minus strand of NC_050194.1, from coordinate 15,212,770 downwards.
TGTCCTAAAGGGGGCATGTAGATGATATCAAAGAGGATACGCTTTTGCACACTTTGTTGTAATAATAATCATATTATGTTCTCTCAAGGTACAGCTCAAACATCCCTTTCTAAATTCGTAATGTACTGCATCACTGTGGAGGCATCCAACAGTCTGTGTTGTGTCTGCCTGGCGCTGGCAGTCACTTCCAAAAGGAGAGGTCTAATGAATAATAGAAGTCACAGAAATATTTCGGGTGATTCAGGAAGATATTGTTTTGACGATGCACGATATATCGGCAATCATATTGGTATCGGCCCATGTTAGTCATTTTTTGTATTCATTGGCATCGGTCCGATGAGAAAAACTGGTCCGATGTGAACAACCAGAGAGAGAGAGAAAAAAAAGGCAGGGAAGTGTGTGTGTGTCGGTGAATATGAAGTTAGCAGTAATGCTATAGCTGTAAACATAGCAGAGCAAAGTGTGTACAGTTTATCTGTTGGTGAATAAATGCTAGTACTCCTCAAGACCCAAGCCAAGCTCTCGTGTCTTGCATGCTACCTGCTGGTTAAAGTGAAGCTGGTTAGCCACGGAACTAGCGACAACTTCAGCTCAGGCTCATTAACTTCAGGTGGGCTGGCTTTAAGGTGAACCAGCTATTCTTATTTTAGTGACAAGCCATTTCTCCCAAGTTATGCTTTAGTGATCTCTCCCTCGCCAACCCAGGAAAACTGTTATTAGTCCTAAAACCTAAACAGGATATTTTATTTTTTGATCCTTTTCTATTCTTTCTTCTTTTTTTGATCATTTATAATTACATGCGTTTTTCACGGTGGCCCTGTTGAGAGGAACCAATGCAGTAAATTTATGATTTATGGGCTTTTCTAAATGTTTAGCAAAAAAAAAAGACATTACTTTTACACGTTTTTCAGTATGTATAACATACGATTATCATAAAAACTTGTTTTATACAGACCATATCGACATTGGTAAATATCGGTTATTGGCCATAACAGCAATGCTAACAGTTATCAGTGTCGGCCAAAGTTTTCATATCGGTGTATCCCTAGTTTTGACGGCTCTCATAAGCGTTACGATTTTTAGGGTGATCTCGGTCAAAATATTCAGGCAGTTATTTCTCTTCATCTCATCATGAAGAGAAATAACTGCATCATCATCTTGGAAACATGTACGTGTACAATATAAACAAGAACAGTGAATATCAACTGTTAGCATAGCAATGCCTTAGCCTCAAACAAGACATCATTAGATTAGTCTATATCCACAACGTTCCACTTCTGAAATTCCACCGGATGTCATTTTTTTCGGCCAGCTGTCTGTTACCTTCCGCTTTCTTTGTGTTGTAATTTTAAACTCCGGTCAAATTAAAAGGACTATGGTTAACTGCTCCTCTGGTCTCTGCAGGGTAAATCGAGACAGCTAGCTTGACTGTTGAATCTGAGTTTTCTGTTGCGCGACTAAAACAACCTTTAAACGTACACATTCCACCAAAACAAGTTCCTTCCTGAGGCTATTTTTAGCGGGACTGTGGCTCCGTCCGGCGCTTAGCACCACGCAAGACGATTGTGATTGGTTTAAAGAAATGCCAATAAACCAGAGCACGTTTTTCTGCCATCCCGGAATGTTGTGTGGACTAGCCAGACCCTCCTCCGCAGCGCTGTGGAGGAATGTCTGGCAATGCGAGACTATCATTAGATTAACACACAGAACCATAACTATGGACAATAAAACCACTGCTTTGAGTAATTTTTTTGATTAGAGATAAAACGTGGAAATCTAAATTAACATGAAGTTGTAAGCCTGTATCTGTATCCCCTGGACACAAATTCTTTCTTATTGGTATTGGCAGAATAGCCTGGAAGTCCAGACCCAAATCCAAAAGATAAGGGTCTGGCACTGAGTAATGAAAATGGCCCAACTCGAGGGGCGGCACCAAGCATGCATTTGAAAATCTCACTGCACGCAATTGGATGACACTATGACCAATCACAACAATACACGGGGTGACATATCCAGAGCCTCATACGCTTAACTACCAGCGAAGCTAACTGGTAGATTAAACTGTTGTCATCTGTTTAGCTCGCCTCTGGCCCGCCTATATCTGATACACCGATGTGATTGGTGCAGCACGGCTACAAGGGCATAGTTAATGAGCATCATTACCAGAGTGACTCGCCAAGCAAATCCAAATTGTGCTCTCGCGAGAACTCTGGATTTCCAGGGTATTAGCAGAACACCATACCGAATAAAAAACAAGTGGGATAGATCCATCCTAATTCAGTTTGAGGTAATGCTCCCTGGTGAAACCGCTTTATAGAAAAATATGTTGATCTTATGTATAGGTATCTCAGCTTCTTGTCTCCAGTTCCAATATGTAATATATTTATATTTACAGCTGTAACGTTAGTACAGCCATGGAAGCAGCAAACAAATGAACGGGATCAACGGAGATAGATTCTACCCGACCTAAAAAAAACCGGCATGTTTCTAACAGTTGCGTGACCAGAGACGTAACAAACCCCGGGTTCCTCCTGAACAGGTAGCTAAGCATTAACTTCAGGCTAATTTATCACGGCTACGGGTATGGCACTTTAACATTCGTATACTCACATTGAATTATATAACATTAGCTAGAGTACCCGAGTTGGTTACTCTCAAAAACAATTGAGACACAGCCAGTAAAGTGATCCCGACTGGTCCTGGCTAACGCCGCCTAACTGCTAATGTTCAGTGGCCGAAGCCGACAACGGTGAGTTATATTAAGCCAAGAAAGGGGGGCTGTAAATTGGGAAGAAAGGACCGTGAGTTTGCAGTGTGTTTAGCGATTGTTGCCGTCATTCTAAGCCATTAAAGTGTGTTCAGTCGGGTGACGAGGACGGCAAGGTAGCTAACGTTAGTGTTATTTTTAGCGGTTCCCACAGTAAATCTAAGCCGAGGAAGTGTGTCTGTCCATCGGGTGGAGAGGACGGCAAGGTTGTGGTGTTTTAGCGGTTTCTGCCATAATACTAAGCCGAGGAAGTTTGTCTGTCAGTTGGGTAGAGAGGACGGCAAGGTTGTGGTGTTTTTAGCGGTTCCTACAGTAATTCTAAGCCGAAAAGGTGTGTCTGTCAGTTGGATACAGAGCTCCGCGTGAGCATGTGCATTTATGACCAGCATCTAACGTTAGCTACTCCGATGTGCTGTTAAGTAATGTCTGGCTATGTGAGACAACATTGTCTCATAGCAACATTGTTGTGAATAACGTTGTGAAAACGTGAACTTCGAGTCTGGGGAGGAGGTGCCGAGGGAGACGACTCTCTCCAGTATTTTGAATTTGTTCTGCAGTAATTATTTTAAACACTAGCTGTCAGTATTACATATTGCACCTTTAAGCATGATTGAGCATTATAGAGTTATGTAAAATAGCACCCCCTGCAAGCTAACCGCTCATTGGCCAAAATAAATGCAGTTTCACCTCAGTGAAAATGTTGTTGTCAGTTAGGATTCATGTATTACCTGAAGATATAACTCATTGCCACGGGGCATGACTCATATAGCATCATTAACAGAAACATGGTGCAAAAAACAACAGCTGCAGCGATAGTCGGTTATCTACGTGGCTTTCACTCTGGAATATGAGCTGTTGATTCTTTTGCAGTGGCACCTCGAAGCAGACCCACATTTATTAATGATGTTTAGCAAGTCTCCTGCAAACACACCAGATGATCACCACAAACAGAGCTGATTGATGATAACGTTATCTCCCCTTGATGTGCCATGTTAGATTTGCTCCGTGCTTATATTTACAGATAAGAAGACAAAGAAGAGAATGTCCTTTGTTCCAAACAGCAAAGACAATCTTCGCTTCTGTTTGTTTTCTTTTAGTCTAGTGTGGAAGTACTCAAGCAGTGCACTTCTAAATTATGGATCACTAGAGGTGGGAAGCCAGTGGAAGGTTACTAGCAGGGGTTAATAGTACACAATGCAGAACTATCATATTATACAGGGTTAGAAGTGCAAATCTTATAAATATTTCACCTATATAGACTGCTAATAAAATTCATCCTTATTTTTCAAGAGCATAGCTTAAAGTGTTATTCTCTTCAAGACATAATAGAATTTCCCAGTCTGCCAGTATATTTTTGCAATTGTGTGCACACGTGCATGCACAAACACACATCCAGAAAGGGAAAGCGAAAAGAAATCTCTGAAGATGAAGAGGAATACATCCCCTTGAGCAGCACCCTCCCCACCCTCTCTCACTGTGTCCATCTCCCCTCAACCCCTTTCTTTCCCCTCTGTTATCTCTAGTCCTTTGAAACAGCACCTGTTACAGACTTGCAGCTTGGGAGCACCGTCATGATGTAGTATGCACTCCTGCGTGATACAGTGCCAGCTCCCAGTTTCACATTCAGCCCTGCTGATGTGCAAGGCAAACAAGCCGGGACGTCTTCATCCTCCAAGAGCTTAATGACTATTTCGAGCATTGTAGATAGTGCACACCAGACCAGAACATTGTGTTCTGTGTTGCTCTTTTTTGTTATGCGCCTATTTGAAATATTTTATTTTTAGTTAGTTCAGATGACATTTGGTAGTGAGATTGCGTGAGTGTGTGTTTATCTTGACGAATGTACCGGCTGCAGCAGCCTTGTTTACTGTCTTAGCTAATGAAAACGTAATGATCCCTGCAGCAGAATGGGGACATCGCAGCAGCAATTAAACCAGGGGCCAGTTTCAGAAAGCAGGTTTAGTGAAAACTCTGAGTTTGTTAACCCTAAGATGAGGGAAACTCTGGGTTTTCTGTTTCAGAAAGAGAGGTAACTTAACCTCAGAGTCAGTTGCTATGGTAACTGAGCCTGTGAATCTAACCTGGTCGGGAGCAGGTTTTCTTCAATAAACCTCGAAGTGTTCCTCTGACACTTTCTCATTTCCTCATTCATTCATTCAGTCTGTATCAGGCGTTTGTTATCGGCATGAATAAAAACCATGGTTGGTTTATTAACTGTGTTAGACAGACTATAGGCTAAAACGTTAGTTTTTTTCTCAAAACATGGCATTTCCTTTTGTAGACGATCCCGTTGATAAAGAAGCTGTATTACATCGCAGGGAGTTAAACATACATCGGGAGATGATATTGAGGCCCCGACTAGATGCATTTTCATTCCCAGATACTAGCCTATCTTTTTGAGCAGTATCGTTTTTCTTCCCAGTCTATCAGTTATGTAGCCTACATAACCTTATCTGTCTTCATATCACTAACGTCACCCATCATGGACATGCTCTTACATCCCAGCAGATTCTTTGTGTCACGTTACGTTTTTTTGCAAACAGCAGTTTTCTTTACAACATTGGTGATGCGGAGCACATTAGTAAAGCCACTGTAGCAAAGCGCCGTCAGAAGAATGTGACTCGCTCTGAAACGTGTTTTAAACGTTTTTGTAGTGTTCTCTGGACACAAACCAGTAAGAGCCATTAAAAAGGAGTTCCATAGTATGCAGATGAATGATGTAAACCCTTTGAAATAAAAGATTATGAATTATAATTCTGTTAATGATGGAGCTGCAGCCTCAGAATGGGATTAGTAGCCTAGGACTTTTTGAATGAAATAGATTATAGGTTCAATACCATTTCAACAGTAATATTAGGCTATACTTATGATTAAATATGATATTGGAATACGCATTTACTCTAGCAGCAATTTTCTCCCACGCAAATTCTCTCTCTTTTGCAGCAGCCCGTGTTGCTTTTTTAAAAAAAATATATGTTCAAACTCACTGTATGTGCGCATGAGTATTTCCGCCGACCCGTTTGTTTGTGGTTGTTACCATGGTGAATCGTAGTATCATGGCTCCATTCATGCTGCCTTTTTATTGTGGTGGTGCACGCGCTTAACTCTGAGTGAACCTACTCTGAGTTGATTGAACCAACTCAAATCAGCTGTTCTGGAACCGAAAACTCAGAGTTTCATATCTCAGAGTGAATCAACTCAGTTCAGGGTTAGACTCAGAGTTTGTTAAACCTCCTTCATGAAACGGGCCCCAGGGTACAGCCAAGAAAATGCAATATACTGTAAACACTATTCACCAGCAAAATGTATTCGGGATAAGATCCAAAAAGTAGTGAAGCCTCATAAAAGGAATGAGGACAGTATAACCTTACTTAACTTTATTCACAATGTATTTACTATAACAGTAAAGTGGCTCATTAGTCAGGAAACTAATGAAGCTCTAATTAACTTTAGTTGAATTACCATGCACAATATCTGAGACAAACAGTTGCTTGACTGACAATCTAGATTTTAATCACAGTAGTATAGCGCTAAATATTAACATCATACTTTTCATGTCCCCAGCAAATGAAATAGCTTTATTAATGCTCTGTTTTGTAATCAAAGTAATTACATAGACCTAAATTTATGATGCCAACTATTTAACTGCTATACGCGCATTATGTTTATATCCACACGTTCTCAGTTATTTTAATAGAAAGAAAAGTTGCTCAGTGACAGCCATCCTTCTAGCTTTACCTTTTTTAGGCTTCTTCTTGGTGTACCATAAAAGCTTTGAACACAGACACATCCTGGCAGCTGCATATCACTCTTGTATGTAAACAGCTCACACGCAGTAATAGACATCCATCAAATTCGCTCAAGGTATAAATCGTGTTCACCGTACCTTCCCCACTGCACTGCTGCAAAAGACAGATAGAGATATGTATGGCTTGTGCGATAACAGCAGAAGACTGTCTTTATTGGAGGCATTTTGGCCTTGTATTATGTTTTTTCTTCTTCTTTTTTCACCATAGAACGATCTGGGAAAATTGCAACCAACTCATAGCCTATTCTTTCCTCGTACCCCATCAATAACAATGAGAGAAGTGTCAGCCACTGATTAGGCTTTGATATTGAAAGTGAACCAGAAATGGCGTGTGTGTGTGTGTGTGTGTGTGTGTGTGTGTGTGTGTGTGTGTGTGTGCGCGCATTTCTTATTATAAAGGAAATTAGTTCACTGGAGGTCTTTTCTGCTCATAAAAAAATGTATTTTCGTTAGTCATCCCGACCTTCCCAGTGGTAAAAATTAGGCTGCAGTTGAAAGCGAATGCAGCTTAAATCAACTGTGTGCCCTCACCTCCTCCTATGCTGTATTTATACACTTGACAAAATGGGTGGGTATCACTGACTGCAGCAGGTGCTATATCTGTGGTATTACAATACCACAGTTTTCACAATCCCCACACAGTGAATTGACTGAATATTTAGCAATTAAAATAATACCATATTGCATCTGTTCTGTCCATGCATATGCAAATCTTGATTTTATTATGCATGACTTGTAGGTCAAGTTATGGAGATTAGGGGTAACGCCCAATTCAGTAATACTTAACAACATCAACTGCACCAGTTGGTGTGCAGTATGAGATGTGGCAGTGAGTCAAAAGACTCGGTTCAGTGTGATAAATGTGTCTATTGAGTGTGGCAAGAACCCCTGCTGCCAAATAATGATTGCCTTTGATAGTGAGACTGAAGAAAGTTGTTTCCAAGAAGTCAGGTAATTAAGGGAAAATGGATTCAGTCCAACATTATCTGTGTTTCAAGTTATTTGTTGATACTTCCTGTTAACTTTCCAATCATGCGTAGATGAGATCAAGCGCCAAGTTTTAGAAGCATGCAGTGTCTCTTCTTCGTAGGTTTAGTAGTAAGTAATGCATTTATGCCAGCAGGAAAAGTTATTCATCTTATTTTGGCAAACGGAACTAACAAGCTGTTGATAGCAATGTTGTGCAGTTCAGGGTTAGCCAGCTTTAGTCATAAAGCCCAGTCATATAGATAAATCAAGACATGCTGTTGGAAAGCTTTTCATATTGAGAGTGAGGCTGTGATTGTGCTTACACCTTCATTTTTAAAGTGGCATTAACCCTAATTTTGAGCTCTACAGGATGCCAAATGTTGTAATTGTCATGGTCTTGGGGTTTTGCTTTAGTCTGTTTCCTGTTTTATTTTGTAACGTCACTCTCCTAATGTGTCTTGTTTTACTTCCTGTCTTTGTGATTTCCCTCTTGTTTACCACAACACCTGTGTTCATGCATTATCACCTCATTCCTCTCACCTGAGTTTCTCCGCCCATCTCTCCAGCTGCACTTCATCCCCTCGTTAGATTAGTTTGTATTTAAGTCATGGCTTTCAGATCTGTCTTTGTTGGATCCTTGCTTATGTTGAGACTCGGTTTACCTTGACTGCGCTAAACCTGTAATAAAGAGTCCTCTTCAAGTTCCTGTTATCTGCAGTCTCCTGCGTTTGGGTTCCCCTGCTTCACTCAACCGTGACACTAATCAAAGATGGACTTACCAGCTACATGACTCCTTAGAAAACCAGTTGCCTTCACTGTAGCTCAGAATATAGCCACCATGGAAAAACAAAAATTGCTGTATTTAATTACATTTAAAAAAATGTATGAAGTGAAATACAGTAGGCCCTACTTAAATGTGTTTTAATTCAATATTAGTGTTTTAAACATTTGGCCAAAGCACATGTAACATGTATTCCAGATGATGCTTCTGAATGGATTACTTATGTGATAAGATAGATATCTCAATTGACAAAATAGTCTTAGTACAAGGTCCATTTAGCATATGTTCTGGAGCTTTCAATCACATGATCTTCATCAGCAGATGCAGTTGTCATGAATAAATGACAAATGAGGCCAAACGCAACAATAATCTACTTTATAATTTATTATACATGAAGACGTGACTCCCTTTATAAGTATAGAGATGTAACCCTAACCCTGTCTTTTAACCTAACCTTATAACCTTAACTCCTCATAGCTAGCTGGCTGCTAACTTAAGTGTTAATGCTTGCACAGTATACCAGTTTTGTTTGGTGACTCATTCAATAACTACATTTTTGAATCTAACCAATCTCTAAGGTCACGAGTGAACTTTGAACCTCAGCTTTTAAGCCAGCATGGACGAGAAGTTGTCAAAGGAATACATTTTTGGTATATATATGCATATTTGCTTTCTTGCCAAAAGTTAGATGAGAAGATTGATACCACTAGCATGTCAAGCTCAGCATAAAGAATAGAAACAGTGAGAAACCGCTTGCCTGGCTCTGTCCAAAGGGAACAAAATCTGCCCCTCTAAAGCTCACTAACACATTATATCTTATTCGTTTATTGCCTTTAAACCTAAGCATAAAAGCTCCATGTTTTTGCTTTGTGGGGGTGGGGGGTGTATGTTTGCAAATATTTCTTGGATGGGCACAGTTTTCCCCTGTTTCAAATCTTTATGCTAGGCTAAGCTAAGTCTTTGCTTCATACATTATTTACCGCACAAATTTGTTAATGGCATTGATCTTCTCATCTAATTCTTGGCAAGAAAAAAACTACTACTACTACTACTACTACTGTATTCCCTAAAATGTCAAACTGTTGCTCAGAATTTGAAACTGGAACCACTGTTTCCAATGTCAAGAATAAACTTTTTTACACAACTTTTTTGTAAAACGCTGACTGTATTATATCACCATAAGCTGTGTAACAGAATTGCCCATGTCATTGCAAATGGTTGTCAACAGATGCTGGTAAAAGTGAGGGATTAATCCCCTTTTGAATTCTGTGTTTCACAATTTATCTTGTTATAACTATCAATGGCCACCAGATATTGTGCATCCAAAGGCAGTTCTCAACCTGTACGCCATGGTACTTGCCCTCTGCCTCACCAGTTATCGCTCAAATGTAGTTTTATAGGACATGTGGAAGCTAATATGCATGGGCGTCAGGGATTAAATGGAAAGTTTGGTTGACATGATCACATTCCCATCCCTTCTCTCCTCCTTGAACCTTGTTTCCCTCCCCTTGCACTCAAACTTTCCTCCATTTTTCTTCACACTAATTAACAGGCAGTGTGGCGATTAGTCATGAGGCAGCGCTCCCCACCCCTCCGTCATCCTACAGACTCAGTGGTGTGTTTTCTCTGTGACTTGAACGTGTTAAAAGCAGCTGGGTAGTCACAGAAAGCTCCGGGGCAGTGGGGAAAACATGTTTTGAGTCTATAGCTGCTACTCATACACTCATACATACTACACACAGCTGCTGCACGAGATAGACAAACACACTTGAGGAAGCTGTCACATGTGCCCCTAATGAAACACACCGACGTGCATACATACTGTACATAAATACAAGCTCTTGTTCCCCCATTTGCCTCATTGAAGATACACACCCAAACACATACTCAAAGCACGTCATTATCTCACAGTTTATCGTCCATTCAACGCCATGTTCGCACAACCACATTTCCAAAGCATTGTTAGCATCTCATTGAGGGATGGCTGAGCTTGTTTCAATGTTACAAAGATGGTATGAGGGGAGAGATGGAGACTCGACAAACAGAAAGCAAACCCAGACATAAACAGAAAGCCAGACAGGCATAGGCCTTTGGGTTTGTGATTCAGAATACTAACCAGGTGTCTCAGCTCACATCCAAGGATAGACGTTGTGATGTAGGGCAGAGCCAAGCAATCAGACGGGAGGGACGATTTACCCTTGAAATCTGAGCGGTCGCCTTGGGTTCCTCCCTGAATTTTACGGTACACGATTGGCTTGCTGACTCAGATTGGCACACTGACAATAAAGGGGCAGTGCTTGTTATTTATATCAAATCAAGAAATCTGTTTTTAACTGAGAACCTAAGGATGCCCAAAGTTTATATCTGGCCCCCCAGAAAGTGTCAGCATCGGTAAGGTTAACTCTTTATTGTAGTATGCATTTGACAACTTTTCTAGCAAAAGATTAACATTCGATGTAAGATGAATATATGTGTCAAAACTCCAACTTCTCCTGGGATTCTCCCTTATTTTAAATCCCACTGTGGCCTTGTATTCATTTCTCCACACAAAAACAAAAAAAAACTGGTAATTAATCGGATTGGTTCTTTTGCATATTCCATTTCACTATCAAATGTTCGGTCTGATTTAATGGTGTATTTCTATGGTAATTAATGATTCTTAAATGGATATTCTGATTCATATTTGTTCATAAGTGTTTTTTTCAGATCACCTAAATCATGTTGGCTTTCGCCTAATTTTTTTTAAGATGCATACTGAGGGCATTATGAACAAAGACCATGAGAATGCAACTGATGCTATTCAGCACGTTTATTGTGCAAATTATTATTTAAACCCGTCCTGGCTCACAAATGCACAGTGATCAAGATATATGCAATATGAATACAATGAACTACCATCTGCATTATAATAACATCACAATAAATCCTTCAATTTGTTTGGTCATCATATCAATTACTAGGGAACGTTTCCCAAAATATCTGCAGGTAGCAGCAATAGTCAGACCAAAACTATTGTCATATTATTGGTAGATAGTATTGTTCTATTGGTAGCTCTGTGTGCTGCTCTATAGGACAACATAACAACATCATCTTGTGTATGTGTTTGTATGTGCTTGAAAGAAAGTTAAGAGAGAGTTTGGAGAATACCAGTGTTATTGCATTTGTTCTTTTTTTCAGGCTGATTAAGAGGTAGAAGTCTGGCTGTGGGAGAGACAATGGCAGGAGAGAATCCAGTTCTTTATCCCCTCCTTTGCTTGCCTGAGCGGAGAACTATAGAGATGTGTGTGTGTTTTGCTTATTACCTTGGAAATGAAATGACACAAAGAGTTTGAGGTTTAAGATTTAAAGGGTTTAATTCGAGGGTATTTTTCACACATCAGTTGAATGGTAATGAGTCCCAATATTTGAAGGTGCAGTTACAGAGATTTTTACTGCCACATAACACAAAATGACCGTTCCAACGATCACGCCCTGCAGCTTGACAGCGGCACTGATCACTATGAACGGCACTGAGATTTCGAAAGCTTTTCAAACTCACTCAAGCACAACTATGATTTGAAATTGTTGTGTATCTTTCAGTTTATTTAGTTTAAAGAGGCTATAATCAGTATTTTTATGATTACAATGAAACAAATGGCAAACAGATTTGGGTCAGAAGAGGCGTACGGACGAAACATAGGATGTGAGTACACACAGAAATATTCCGATTTAAAAAACCGTGCGCACACACGTCCTATGCCGGATTCCCTTTATAAATCATCATGCTTCATGGCAAGCCCATAATTGCCCTTAAATAGTCAGTGAAACACCCAACATTAATATTCATCCATACCGACGACATGCGCACAGAGGGAAACAAAGCAAAGGACTTTCACTCAATGTGAAGGTGTAGTTCTTGTTAGAGAGGTGGAAAAGAGGAAAATATTTTGGAGGGCACAGTGTGGGCATTACTAATGTCAAAAAAAACATGTTGCAGACGCAGTTAGAAATGGTCCGATATTAAAGTTAATGCAAAAAAAAACGCCTAACCCCTAGCGCTACCCCGAGAAAGTGTTTACGCCACGGGACACCTCTTGAAATGGGACAGGCAAGGCGTGGTTTCTCCGAGTGCTCCACTGTAACGCTGGGCCCAAAACAGCACAGAGATCCAACAGGACAGCTCGAGGACGTCGGACCCGGCTCTGAGGCCACTCGTTTGCCAGCAAGTCTTCTTGCTGTCAGTCTCCATTTGCCACATCTTCCAACATATCAAAGCCAGCCATTGTGTGATCATTACGCATAACATGCCGTTACCCATTCATTGGATTGTATCTAAAAAGCTAAAGGTGTCGGAATTAATCTAATTGTAAATGACAAATAGTTCTGCACAAAGGAGCACGTAATTAGTAAAACGTTCTATTGCACCTTTCACAATGGTTAAAACATGCTTTAGACCTACAATAAAAACAAACATTTAATAAAAACAAAAATAAAACAATCTAAAGCCATAAATATAAAACACTATGATATATGATGACCATGTTAAAATGATGTGCTTCGCCAGACGGAGGCATCGAAAACAGCATCAGTCTATTTGTCCTGTTTATCGTATTATTCATGAGAATAAATTCCATAACATGCCAATATAATTACAGAACATTTGAGTTTTCTTTGCAAATATACTGTATCTTTGTCTGAATTTACGATAGTATCTTGTTTTATTTTGTCTGTTTTTCACCGCAGATGGATCAAACCGGTGTTTGTGTATGAAATTGATTGTAAGAATGGCTTTGTGAATTCTTCATATCATCAATAAAGGGAATATTTCGATTTGTTTTACACAATGGTCTCAGATTCACACAGTTTCACGTGTTTCATCTATCTGCCATCGGTGTCGCCCTTTCTCATTTCACCCGTTTCTGTGCAAGCGCCTGGGTCATCAGAGTGTCCGTGGAGGACCGCACATTTTCCCGTCAAGTTTGCTTTTTATAAATCCCAATTATTGCATAGAGAGCGGCGTACGTCGTCTTTTGTGCATATGCCAAGTTTATAAATGAGGCCTCTGATCACCAGAAACATGATTTCTAATGAAGGCTAATGTTGCTCTGTGTCTGCTGGATGTGTAAATAGGCAACTGATTGCTAACAAGTTCGCCATGTCAACTTAAAAGATGGTAATATGTCATTGTTGTGTTCACAGATGGTTACCGCTACCTCCAAGTGGCCAAACATTCAGTCCATGCTGATTAAAAGCTTCATCACTAATATTGTGCTTGCATTTTCTTGAGTGCCAAAACAAGTACCAAAATTGCACTGTGCCACCTTAATCTGAACAACACTCAACCTATCATGGCAGAAGGCCTATCATGGCATTTTCCTTTGGAGCCACAAAATCACCAAACAAGCACAAACTAAAACCAAATTAAAATAGACACCCAGTGAAAAAGCTTTAAGCCAGTGTGAAATAAGAGGACCATATACTGTATCTTATTTATTTTCATAAATTGTGCAGTTCCAAACCGCATTACAGACAAGACAGAAGAAATAAGAAACTGTACATATTGAGCCGAGACACACTGAACAAATGGAAGCTGAAACTGCAGCTTGAGATGTAAAAACAAAGAAAGATGACAGCCTATCACAGTTTTCACTCTTATCCCAGCCTTACCAAAAACGTGTTATCTCTACTGCTGCTCAGTTTGTTTTACATAGCTCAGTTGTTGATGGCAGTGTTGTTGTTTTTTTCTTTTCTTCAAGCTGTCAGGTCAAACCAAGCTGAGTGAGACCGAATGGTCCACTTCTCCCTGTCAATCATCCAATACATTATACTGTATGTGGGATCGGTGACACTGCGGAAATGTGGTGGACAGATTTTGACAGATAATGTGTGAGCGTAAATCCCCACAGTTTACGACAATATGTCATCGACTGATGAAATAGAAAATAGACAATCGCTCACTCATGTGCAAGTTTATGTTGAACAGACACATCAAAGCAAATCCCTCAATTGTCTCCCCTAAGCCGTGAAAGAGCAGAGGGATGGATCAGCCCACAGCATGGCCACTACTGAAGATAGGAATAAAAAATGCCTAAGTCCTCTTTGAGACCAAAAACGACTGAGGATTGTGCCAAACTAGGGCTGAGTGCAGAGAAACAACTCCAAACTTTATATTTCTGACCTGATTTGTTGTGTAACTTTATAAGTTTGCGTAAAACAATTGTTTTTCAAGTGTTTTTTTTAATTCATTCAGTTATCAGCAGAGGATTGGCAAAAATCCCCAATCATCAACTAGAATGATACGTGTATAATAATGTATAACGACGAGAGTATTGCTGAGATATTGCAACATACACAGCCAAACTTCAAATAATTCCGGTGGATATATTTGTGACAGTTGCTGAGGGATCTTCAGTATTTATTTGATGATGAAGGCAAATATCTGGAACGTGCCAGGACTTTGTTTAAATAAGTGTTGAGTTCCAACTATGGCAGCTTCCCTTCCACTGTAGATCTTGAATAGCCTGCATTACGCCAACTACTCTCCATCCCAGTACCCCATTTCTTCCACTGGGACCTGGCATTCCTGTCAGTCATGTGCTATCAGTGAGGCTGCAGGCGCTGCTTAGGCATGCCCAACTATCTTCCCCTTCCTTTCTCTTTCTTCTCATCCCACCCCTCTCGACAGTTTCTGTGTATCTCCCTCTACCACCTCAGTCCTCGATGAGCACTCCACTTTTTACCGTCCATGTCCATTCAGTCTTCTTTTTAGGCTTCCTGTTCTCAACTTTCCTTATCTGAGTCTCTTCGGCTGATAGTTCATGCTGTACTCTGGTATGTTTTGCTTGGTTTGTCTTACTTCTAATCTTGCTCTGTCTCTTTTTTTCTCTCTCTCTTTGTCCCAGGTGTAAGGAGGGCTACCATGGACTACGCTGTGACCAGTTTGTACCCAAGACAGATGCTATCTTGTCAGACCCAAGTACGCTCTCCTTTCTATTTTTTTTATCCTACAGCATTGGTGTATTGACCTGAGACATGAAAACAAATTCATAACAAGAACATGTGTACATGCCTGTGCGCGAATGTCTGACTGTATCAGTCAACAAGATAAATGTAAATCAAGTGAGATCAGTCGTACGTTAACTCTTCTGGGGCACCCTGGGGGGCTACGGACCACAACGTCCCCAGTTCGAGTCCAACTAGGGAGCTTTACTGCATGTCGCTTCCCATCTCTCAATTCCCTCATTTCCTCTTAGTTCTCTAGTGTCGGCTCATTAACAAAGGCATAAAACAACCCAAAAGAAAGTCATTTTTGAGAATGCAAGTTTAAAGATGCAGTAGGTAAGACTAACTTTCTGTCATATTTGCTGAAACTGACCCTATGTTCGAGTAGAACTACATGAAACAGGTTATTTAAAAAAAAAATCTGGCTCCTCTGACACCACCTACAGCCTGTAGTGCGATTTGCAAAAATCCACAGTGTCTGTTCAGATTCACCAATCATGGCCAGGGGGGGTGTCTAACTGCGTGTCAATCACTGCTCATGCACACACATTCATTCTCCCTTGTGGGGGGAGGGGCTTAGGAGACCGTTTTGGGCTTTAGCAGAAAGGGGGGGGGAGGGACTGAGAAGTTGTCAATGTTCAAATTCTTTGGCTAAATCCTGGATCTTCACAATCCTACCTACAGCACCTTTAACAGAAATCTCATTTTATGATTTTTTTTATAATCCAAAAGCTAGTTACAATATATACAATGTCTCATTATTAGTGCAGAATATAAAGTAAATTACATACATACTGCCTTAGATTAAAAAAAGTTTCGATAACTCTCACTCGGTCACTTGTGCACTGGTGATGTAGAATGTTTTAAAATATGTATTTCTTTAACCTATAATGAGATAACAAAAAGCTACATAGCTAGCTCAAGTATATAGTATTAAGAGGTAATGTTACAACACCAGTATTACAGTTGTTAATTCATTATAGTATAGATGTTTTCAGCATTTACATATACTTACAGGTGGTGATGCATTGATTAATAGTGTCATATTGTCCAGATTTTCAATTGAATCTGAGTTTGGAAATTATTGGAGTGATAAAAAACACGATTTAGTTACCAGATACAGTCATAATGCATATCATGAGACTGCCTTTCTTTATTGGCCTGCATAGGTACAGAGCTACCATGCAGATATTAGAATTAAATCCTGTGCATAAAACCTCCTGTATCTTTTTTTAATTTTTGTCTTTAATATCTTGATTTGCTTTAGTACCTAGTCTAATCATTTCTACCTAATCGCCCTTCGGGGACACAAATAAAGTTGAAGTTGAAGTTTGCTTTAGTCTCTCTAAAAGGCAGGAAAGTCTTTTTCCTAAAGTTTTCTATTCTTCATGAAAAACAATTCCCCTGAAGTCTTGGAATCCCCATGACAGCTGTGAAGTGTAGTTAAAAAATAAAGCAAAAGTCAGAGGTACAAGGAAGAGAAATTGGAGGCCCAGAGTTTTTCCCATGAGACTGCGGCTTTACAAATTCACACTTTTTTATGGAGTGCCTTGGCTCCTCTGCACCAAGAGTCGGAGAGAAAACTTAACTCCCATTGCCTTCTGTTTGATGCCACCAGGCCCACTGAGAGTCCATTAATGGGGTCACAAACCAGTGTCACGAAGCATGTTTCTTTTTCCTTCATGGTAGCTACTGGGATTTATTTCATATTCTAAAGGCAGACATAAAAAAAATTCTGTGTCCAGATCGGAAAGGTTTTCATGGTGTTCTTTGAGATAAGCTGAATCACATTGTTATTTGCACAGAAATGAACACCCAAAGAAACAAATACAGCCCATTACAACATGTGTAGTACATTTTCATTTATTAAATATGTATAAGACAATACGCCTTAGAAGTCAAGATATAAAAGATTTTTAAAAAGGTTTGTTTGATGTGATGCACATATTGTAACACTGTGCAGTAAAATATACTGTATATACATTTGTTATCATTTATAAACTTTAATATCTGCAGTGTATGGGCTTACTGAAAGCACTCCAACAGAATTATTCTTGGGTAAAGATCCCTATTTCAAAATATAGCAGGATTAAAGCAGAAAATTAAAGTGAATGGAATTTATCAGTGAATTAAACATACAATGGATCTTTCAGATGACCATAAAACTGTGTTTCAGGGAGATGCATCTTTTACAGTTGTGGACAAACTCAACACTTCAAAGTAGGAATCTTCCAGACAACAACAGTAACTCCTAAGCTCCAAAGCTATATTTGCACTTTTTAGGTTGCTTGTGTAACAAGATGTAAACAATGAGCCAAATAGTTGATTTATTTGAATAATTTCTAGAGGCCTGTAAGATTATTCAGTAATCTAAGTAGTAGTAATCTAAATCTCATGTATACCTATAAAAAAACTGTAAAATGCTCGTTGAAGCTATGTCAAAACATGTTTTAGAAATCTTCAGTGCTAAGTTTGTGTCATGAACTCATCCCCAACATCATTTGTTCAGGTAAAAATGATAATACAAAACTGTATACAAATTGTCGTGTACCGCAACTCCACGCATGCATATGTTCACCACAATGAGCTGTGTTTTGGCAACAATCGTTCAACCACCATAAGAGATAAGTGTGCCCTGGAAGATTTGAGAGAGCAATGAAGCCTATTTTGATCTTTGTTGAAACAGAGTAATCTAAAATTTACCCAGATTACCAAGGGTTTTGAGGATTATCCTGCGCTCAAAAGCCAAATCATATAATAACATGCACACATACATGCGCACGCTAACAGCAACTACAAGTGGGACAAGCTCCAGTGAAATTCAATTCATTGCAAGTATGTGTGTGTGTGTGTGTGTGTGTGTGTGTGTGTGTGTGTGTGTGTGTGTGTGTGTATAAGTGAGTTTCTTTTTCATGTTTGGATGCAGAGTTGAATTCTACATATTCAGCATGAGACACAAATCACACACTAGGGAGAGAAAAGTTCCATCTGCCACGCACACTTTTATCTTTTCACCTTTTTTAAAACTTCTTTTACCGAAAACAATCTCTGTGCACCTCAGTTACAAATCATCCATCACTTCGCATCTTTTGTCTTGGTATTGACCCAAAAGAGCAGTCCGCACACAGTGCCACTTCGTCATACACACATCCTTTCAGAGGTAGAAAGAGAAGCAGAGACTGTCGCGCACATCTCAAAAGCCCAGGCACAAAAGGACAAAGAGGCTTCCTGTCAGGTACTCCAGCTACACTGCTGTGAACTCAGCTTTGGAAATGAGGTGGGGGGGAAAGTTTCTTGTACAGTACATATTGGTGCACATGTGGGGAAGTGGCGGGGTCTTTAACTGGAAACATGGGAGTGTAGGAAGGATGCAATTTACTCTATATCTGGTAAAAAAAAAAAAATAGGAAAAAAAAGTAATGAGTTCCTCCCTTAACTGTGAGAGAACGTTAGGGCATACCACTAACAGTTGGGCTAGTTGCATCTTTAGGACTAGAGGTGATGTTTGGTGGAAGATTGAAGAGGAGCAGGAGGGGGGTGAGCCGGCTTTTGGTTTTACCCAGCTGATTTACAAACTGATTTACACACACACACACACACAGGCTCCCCGGTTGACTGCTCCCCCAAGTGAAGGAGGGGATTAAGGATTTGATTCACTCCTGCCATTGTCTCTCCCACCCGCCAGATTTCTGCCTCTTAATCGGGCCAAGAGCATCTGACATGATGCACAGGTATTCTCTAAGCTTGCTCAAGGCTCCTACAAGACGGCATACGTGATTCCCAGGGGTGCATTGAGTTGCCAGTGCGACGGATTGGGAGTCTGCACGTATTATGATTGGTGAATGTCTCCAGACAAGGCAATGCCAGAGCGAGGGAAGTGTATCATTGTTGTAATGACATCATCTGCACAGGCTGTGACAGTCAGGGCGATTTAGAGTGGGAAAGTGTTGGCTGTTGCTATGGGCAATCACAGAGAACGGCTTGAATGGATAATACAGATCAGGCAACATCAGTAAGGTACTGCATTCACTTCTTTGGCCTTGTCAAGTGTTTGCTCCACAGTGACAGTAAGCGCCTAGTGTTGACCATCTTAATCATGCAGTTATATCTCAAAACTCCTCATGGCAAAAAGGATAATGTTCGCCAGCCAGAATTGATTGGCTCTCAACTGTTTTATTCATTAATTTGTGAGTTGTTATAAGACTGACTATGAATCAGAAGGAGCTTATGATAAATGCTGACATTTGTTACTAATCCTCGAGGCTACGGAAGATAAATTTGGAAATGATGAAGTTACATTGTGTTCAGTAAAAACATGATAACATCTGCTTCCTATTTAAATACAAACATAAATGAATTTGGTAATTAAATGATTAATTTAGGGATTTCAGACCTGATTTCCAGGCTTTTCTTCTCATTTCTCTCTTGTTATCTGTGAAATCATGAACATCCCTTTGCCTCATTAAGAATTTGTCATAGAGTTGATGACAACCTTTGTATTTAATGTTATTTTAGCATTCGCGGGTCCAATTGCTCCCTGAAACTTTCCCTCAATGTCATAAGTTTGCTAACTGTATTTTAAAGTTTGATCCTTCAAATTAAAAAGGCTTTTTTTCTCAAATCTCACCCCCTTAATAGAGCAAGATAACCTTTACCATTATTATAAATCCATTCATCCAAATGTTCATTTGTCTTTTATCTGAATCCCGCTCCAGTTCTCTGGGGTGTATGTATTGTCCTTCATACTTACAAAGCCACAGCACTGACAGATATTCCCATGGTACAATCAAAAATGCATTCAAGAACAGATGTTTTTTTCTGTCACTTTCTTTTTCTTTTTTTTTGGAGAGTGCCCGCAACATAATCTGTCAGGAGTTGGCAAGCCGCATTCTATTTAAAAACTCAGACCACCTCTGTCAGAAAAGCAATTACTAGTGAGGGTTTCATTTTAATTTAAATGAGATTACATTACAGTGACATGAAAAAGGGGCGCTGACAGGATGGAAAGAACATGAGTGCTCCTTTTTATCTGTTTCCCCAGCACTGGGATTGGGGGGGAAAGTCTTAACTGCAGAAAGAAAGACGCTCTGCCTGTGTGTACTGTATGTGAGAGACAAAGACACACAGACAAGAGTGTAATGTACTGTATGCCTATGGGTGCGCACGCATGTGAACGTGTGTGAACAATTACTGCAATGCTTCAGGCTCAAATCAATACAAAAGCCCTATGCAAACGCTGCTGCTGACAGAAAGCTATATGATATGTCTTTCTCAACTTTTATTTTCATGATCCTTCCTCTAATCCTCTCAGCCCTCATATCTTTGTTGTTTTCTTTCTCCATGCAAAGCCACTGTAGGCTGTTCAGAGTGTATCACAGAAAAGCATAGCAAGCATCTGGGGCTGGCTGGCTCATTACCTGGTGCACAAGGGAGAGCCATGTCAGAGAAAGCCGTCAAATCCACTTTATGGTCTAGTTGCAGCATGTGTCTCTCCCTAAGGTGAATTCTGAGTAAGATAGAGGCACATCATGTTGTAACTGTTTTATTCTTCTCTCTCTCTCTCTCTGCCTCTGTTTACCCCTTCCCTCCCTTGTCTCATGCTATCTGGCCTTGAATGGAACAGCGGATGAACTCGGGATTGAGTTCATGGGTAAGACAACTTTTCATTGACTGTTTGGAGTGCTCAATCTTTCATGTCCCTTACATCTGTGAAATACCACATGCAAAACACACAATCCAGCACAACAAGGCCACTCACCTTGTAAAATTAATGCGGGCTAGTCGTCATGGAAACACCGTGGTGGTGAATTAGGTGTATTCTGTCTGCATGAAGAACAGTGCCGTTAGATGTAAGGATGGAGCAATAAAGACACACCATGGCCAACCCATGGCAGTTCATGTATGAGTGTGTGTCTACTTGCCTGCTACATGTATGTATCAATTTCTGAATCTGTTGCATTATATATGATGTGAAAAAAAATTGTTTTCTGTGTTTTGAGTTATCTAAACGCCTATACAAATACTACTAATAAATAATACAATTTAAACCCCTTTTGAATTCAATTGATATCACTGTAGGTACCCTTCAGCCTTCCAGGGGGTTAACACATCTTTGAAAACCAAATTATCTAGCCCTCTTTCGTAATAATGACGCACTGTTCTTTGTCCAACGGGAATATACAATCCTCCCCCCCCCCACACACACACACACACACACACACACACACACACACAGCCTCTACCACGCTCATACCTTTTTCCATTTTCTCTTTGCCGTCTTTTCCTCGCTGTCTGGCTCCCTTATGTGCATACATGAAAACCAACATTGCGCGCTGTGAAGTTTTCCATTAAAGCAGCTTCATACACTGCCGTCACGTCACACACTTGCTCCAGGAAATAGAAGGCGCCCTTGAAAGCAGAAGCCTGTCCTGCACACAACATTCCTCAGTTCAGTGATTTTAATCTGGGGACTAAATTAGTCTAGAATGCTACTGCAGGTGGGCGGATGCGTTAGAGGAAATGAGAACAGGATTGATCGATTGATAGCTGGACAGATGACAGACTGAAGCGCAGATAGTTTTTTGGCTTTGAAAAGCACTGCGTGTGCGCTCACTTGCTTAATCATTGTGTTCCATTATGACTTCCACTTCTGCTTCCGCAATGAATCTTTTATAGATGTTATATAAGTCCAATATGTGACCGTCTGAGACGGTCAGTCAAAATACAGCAAAGCTCTGAAGTGGGATGGAGCGCTCTGAATATGATTTCTTGCTTTCTTTTTAGCCCAGCAGCTAAAGCTCTGTGTGTCTCACTAGTTTATCCTGATGTATTTCTGGCTGGATACCTCCTTTTGTCATGGATACTTTAGCATTCTCTTCATTATAGCATTTTTTTCCCTGGTCATAAGTGGTTGCTATGGCAGAGCTAGCCATATGGGGTTGTGTTGTCCTCGTGTCAATATGACATGGCTTAGCCAATATAGCTGATGCTGTTCAGTTTGTTCCATTTCCCAACATGCTCTTGCATCTAATTTCAAGAATGCCTTGTAGGCATCGGGCATGAAAGGCCTGTAATGGTTTTATGTACAGACTGCATGTTGGTTTTTCCTCGCAGCCATTCAGCAGAGCTTTGTAAACAGCTGTTTTTATGTTCACATTTTGGAAAGGCCTATTTCCTCTATCCAAAAAAAAGCTTGTCTCAGGTGGTGCGGCACATGAGCGCTGATGATGTGGCAGCAGGGAAAGATTTCCCCATATATTTCAAAGATGGAACTGTCGAGAGGTCATTTCATTGATGGTTAAAGGCTGGAGGGTTTACAGGGGCACAGATACTGTATATAAGTGACACATTACTTATGAACAAAGAACAAAGGCAACTTCTGTTGTCCATTTGTAAAGTGCAGCTTGAAGACATTCACTGCTGTGTCCCTGACAAATTACAGGCTGGGTCAAGAATCTGCGAGTCAAGAACTTGTTAACAGCAGCACCACTCAGAAGTATTATAATATTAAATATGTGATTTGACACTATGTTCTATTATGCACAATAGAACCCAACATATATCCCAGGGCTGATGTTATTGGCCATAATGGCTTATTAAAGTTATAAATATCACCATATATGTTGTACATGAAGTGGACTAAATTGCAGCAGAAAATGTTCATAAGCTGCATTTGTATGTATTGTATTTTACCTTCTTCTAACTTAAGCTAATATATTTTTGCTCAAGTAAAGTATTCATAGGTATTACTTATGGTTGAATTTCCCATAAGGTTTACTGTATAAAATTGTACTTTCATCTTTGCTCATAGTTTATTTTTCTGCTGGAAAATATACTGCCCCAAACATCTTTATCACAACTTTTTTATAACCATATCTGATGAAAGAAAACAGAAATATATGTCTATTTATGTAGATATTATCCTATTTTCATTATCCTCAAATATCAATATTGGTGTCAATATCACAACTCCAGTACCAGACAGACTATATGCACAATATAAACTAATAATATAACTAAACTAGTTAGTCACATTCCAAATTGCTCTTTTTAAGATGATAACATGGCAGCAAAAACAACTCAACTTTGAAATGGCATACTTCCAAGCCATTATTTGCCAAATAACCAAAAATGTGACCAACATTATCCACATAGCTAGCATAGCATAGTTTGTCAGTTTGCCAGTGCTAAATAAGCAATAGTGTGTCACAGCTGGCCACCCCTGCAGCATGTCTTAAGACTGGCTCTATTTTATTTCCAACACATCATGCCTCCTTTCCACAGGAGCTGAGTGGGCAGTTTGGACCTCTGATGTGTGTGTGTATATATATATATCTCCACATATTGTAACTCCAGGATGTGTTCTGATGTTATCTTCATCTTTTGCCAGAAGCATTCTAATATTAAAAAGGTTTCTCTCCAGTTTAAACTCAGTTACACCACACTACCCCTTAAATGTGTTGATGTAGCGCTAATGTAATGCAGAGGAAGGGGGAAAAAAGAAAAAGAAATGGTGCAAACAGACCGCTTGGTTGCACTCCAGTGTAATCTCAGAACACAGGAAGCTTTCCATCTTCTGAGCCCTTAAAACAAGAGTTGGGGGAGGTTGATAAACCAGGGTAGACAAGCATGGATGAAGAAGACCTCCCAGGACAGTTCTCTGTTGACAGCATCAAAAGCCACAGACAAGCCCTCAAAGGTCATGAACAGGTTGCGGTGATGTTTTCTGCACTTTACCCTGTAGTTGGCAAGGTGGTGAGATCAGACACGGGGATTTATTGTTTTTGATAGATTGAGTAATGTCACAGTAGGTTGTGTTTAAGGTCTCTCCAACTCTCCACAGTGGATTAGTCACATACCAAACTGCACCTTTTAGACTGTGCTTATATTGACCGCTAGATGATTTGTCGTGTTTTTAATAAGCCAGTGCATGCACCGCCTTCACCCCTCTGCGCCATGCACTATAGTAAGTAGTGCAGCTCCCCAATCCAGCTGCTCAGTCAGACAGATATCTGCTGGGGTCAACTGCTACTTGTCCCAGCTGCTTGTGACCTTAAGCCTATGCTGTTGATGTGCAGGGGTCTGACAAGAAGCTCCGGGAGGATTCATTTGCTGCTAATTCCCTGTCGCCATCAGTCTCTGAATGCTGACACACACATACAGTGTATACACGCACACGTACACTCGGTGTGGCCCTTGCTGTGCAGCCAGTCCATCGGCGTTGCCTGCTGGGTTTGTCTGAATGAAATGATTATCATACTTCAGTTAGCACGTCACTGAGCCCTGCCTGTGTCTGCCATGTCCCTCTCCCATGCTCAAACACTGACATTTACTGACAGCAGCATTGGTCGCTTTATGCTAATGCAGATTGTGGATGGATGTGTGTGTGTGTGTGTGTGTGTGTGTGTGTGTGTGTGCGTCCATCCGCCGTTCGTGTGAGCTCGGTACGTTAATTCATGATATGTTTCTTCTTCCCTGCTCAGTCACAGCCACAGCCCATATCCTTTGTGTCACAGTAGAAATGCGATGGCCTGAACTGTATTCTCTCCTCCGCAGAGAGTGGTGACACCTACCAGAGGCAGGTGCTGTCCATCTTCAGCATTGCCTCAGGGATCTGTCTTCTTGGAGTGGCGTGTATGGCTCTCTACCGCCGCAACAAGTGAGTGATGCCAGCCAGCACCACATTAGTAGAGTATGCCCCTGGCTATGCAGAAAGAGCACTTTACTATCATGGCATGGAGCCCAATAAAAATTCTTCAGTGTGAGTCAGCTAGAGGATGTTTTAGCAAGGCATCAAATCTAAATTGTGTAGGATGCATTTGGGACAGATACTCATGTAAGATTTATTTGTAAAGTGGTTTTAGCAAGCAGGTGTGTCACAAAATGCTTCACACAAAACAAAATACACAAATAAGGCAAGAGCTAGAGCAAGTTCAAAAAACATTAGACCCTAAGCGCATGTGTGCATGTGCACGACTGGATAAGAGGTAACCTGGCAGCACGAAAGCAGCCCGCCAAAGTCAATTACTCACTGCAGGGAGGAGAAAGAAAAGAAATGCTGACAATGTCAAAGTAATAGCAGAGTTTAAATACAGAGTGAATGTAGGTTGTGATGATTGAATTGATCTTGATATGAAACCAAAATGGGATTATTTTGTTAGTACTGTAGCGTTCGAAGAAGTGCAGCGCCTATCGGTCAGCATGTCCCGCACAGCCATGGCTCCAAATAAATGTAACGGAAATTATCCAAACCCAGAGTCCTTTTTAAATTGAATCTCTTTTCACCAAATGTTGTGAGACAGTGCAGCTTCTCCTGCAATAAACTGCAATAAAGTTTGTTCTGCTTTTCAGTAAAGACCTGAAATTTCAATCGTATCAGTACTTCACAGAGAAGATTAACCAGTCGTGCATGTTTGATAGTGTTTGAAGACTATACAGAGGAGTCAGAGATAAGAGAGTTACTTTTACATTTATAAAGACCAAAAGAAATGAAAATCAAAGGCTAGTTAATTATGCATGTTTCTGCAAAAATTAGTAATTAGGCAGCATACGGAAGTGGGACTGCATATCACTATAGTGCTGATGTTTGCCAAATATTCACCATCAGTCGCTAATTATCCTGGATTGGATTATGAAATTAGCTTTATTAAGTAATAAGAAATGTATTATTTATTATTTTATTGAGCGTAGGTCCCAGCACCAAAACCTCAGTTTAGTTTGTTGTCCTTTTCAATCAGTTTAGTCATTTGCTTCTTAAATTCAAACTTATTGCAATGTCATTTACTCAGGAAACATTTAACATGCCTCAGCTGCAGAGAGAGTTTAGCAACCTAGTATTTAAGAATGAACATTTAATGGTGAATTAACATTTAATCCAAAAGTCTTAAGCATCAATTAATTTTTAATCCAATCAAAATGTAATCCAAAATGACGGAGCCCTGTGATATTTTATATTTAGCATAGCTAAAAGATGCCATTTTACGTTACTGTTGCACATTTGCAATTTGTTCATAAGAGTTGCTTTATGGTTAAGATTGGAACTGAATGGAAGCAGTTATATTGGATGAGAAAGAACTGAAGCTATTTGTGAAGCAGAAGAACTGGAGAGTGTGCCTTAGATTCACATGGATAAATGAACACCTACCTGGCACCATCAGTGTCACATTCGATTACACATGCATGCACATTATCTCTCCATTAAAACATCCAACCAGAAATGTTCCTTAGTCTCCCTCGGTAAAGTAAGGTTCAAAACACTGGAGGTATTTCTGGAAAATCTTTCTTTGTTACTTTCTTTTCACAGAATAATATCACAAAGGCATGTAATGGACATTTCACAGTTCATTGCCTTAATTAAATTTTCAATCATGCAAGACATCTTCTTTGCTAATGCTATTTTTGTAACCAGTTTGAGTGCTTTTCACCATCATCAAACCTTCACTTACAGCTCTAGGAAAAAAAACTGTCGACATGTGAGTTGCAAATTGACTGGTGCTTATTTTGGTGCTTATTTTGCCTCTTTAACCTCTCAAGGCACTCATACGTTTACATTTGACAGATCGACTAAAAACATAAGTCACGACTGTTTTTTTTTTTGTGCGAAACAAAGTAACACAAATTCTATATAACAGTGTGTGTGTGTGTGTGTGTGTGTGTGTGTGTGTTTGGAATGAAAGGGTATCAGGTCAATAAATATGATCACCTACCTTGCTGTTACACGTGTGTCTAAAGAGCTGGTCAATAGAAATCAATGACTGGACTAAAAACTGGAGTGTGTTATCATTAGAGGGACGGCAGGAAATACCCTGACCACAGCAAAACGCTAATAGAACCAGACACTTTATAGTGAAGTATACCACCGGGGTTCCTTTTTTTTTCTTTTTTTAATTGTAGCCTTAAATTACACTCGGTATTGTCAACAAACCACCTCTTGTTCTGGATTACTTCTTTATTTTACTCGTAATATTGCAATCTCTCTCTCTTTCTCCCTGCACTAGAAGACACAGGGAAAAACTCCAGGCTCATTTCTCTGATAGCCGCAGCCTGAGGGACTGCAGTGTCAACGCCTCTGGCCTCATGTCCAAATCTACTCCCAGGCTCCAATACAGCTTTCAACTCCAAAAGGTAAGTATTTACCAAGTATTGATTTATTTCCACTCATATCTTTAGTATCATAAAAAAAAAAAAACATCTTAATATGTATCGTACTTCTCTTAAAACAGAGTCTAGAGTGCTTGACAGGATGATGTACAACGTGTGTCTTAATAATCTCTCTTGTGGCTGAAGCCTTTTGTTCACACTCGTATCTGACAGGGGCTGAGAGACAGTGGGGAATAAGAGTTTCAAATACATGCATCATGTGTTATACAGAAAAAAATCTGCTTGTCATGTTCACAATGACAGATTCCTGGGACAAACTGCAGATTGGAAATTCTAATCTGTGGCGTGTCACTGATCCTAAATTCACCATGCAATCGCAGCAATAATACTGTATAGTAGACAAATAATGTTGACACTTTTATTCCTGAGAATGTGAAAAATTTATTTTTGGTTCATTCACTTGCTGTTTCGAATTCTTTTTCGAGCAGAGGTAAAAAATGTGCAGTAGGGTGGAGCAGTTTGTGCAAAATGTGACCCTCAACTCAGCTCAGAAAAGTTGTGTGATTAAATTATGAATCTAATGAAGATACACAACACTGAGACATTTTAGAGATAAACAGTACGAGCCAAAAGGAGCAAAATCTAATTTTGGTAGCAATTTCTCGTGATGAAAGCTCACAAAGACAGACCCCTGGTTTAGGTAAAAAGAAATGGCAGGGTGTAGACATAAGTAGAACAAAGTATCTTGAAATTAATTGAAAGTCACCACAGCCTGCAGTGGCAGCCACTGCTGGAGAGAGAACTGACCCAGACCTTCATAGCAGAGCATGTGGAGGATGTAGATGGCACTGATAAGGCTCATGTCTCCACAGAATCCCAGGGTAATTGCAGCCTAATGCACACTTATAAAGGTCTCATCAAAAGAGTGCTATCGCTGTGACGCATTAGCACTTTCGTGAATGTACCCTCTTTGTTTTGTGTTAGAAAAATAGTCACATATTATCTGCACTTTTTTTTTTCTTCTTCTTAATAAGATGCCATTTTGCTGTTTGTTTTTGTTATTCAGTGGGCCACTTTCTTTCATTGTTTGAGGAAGTTATTCACATTACTGCTTTTCTATCATATGCATGCGCTAATGTTCACCTGCTCTTTAAAGATGTGGAAATCGGCAGGTGTTACTGACCCTCACAAATTGCAAGCAACCGCAAACTGCAATTAGCACAATGTGAAAGCTTTTTGAAGGCGTCACTGGAAAAGATTGCTTTGAGCGGTTGACAGCTAAGAAGTCGTACATTTAATGTTAATCCTGCAGCTGTGAAGTAGCTGTGTTTAAGTAAAGTTAGATAAGACAGAACACAGCACATGATTTCACAACTGCATAGACAAATTCATAACTCACTCTGCACAAAAACCTTACGCTGACACCAAACCAGTCTCAGCACATCGGAGCCCAGTTTAATGCATTTCAGTCAGACGCAGGCCTATTGTCCCATAGCACAATAGAAGGCTATTATATTAACATCATGACTATGAGAGCATGTTGACAGGAATGTGTGAGGCCTCCGCATGTAGTGAAGCCCTGTACCCAGCCACAAAATGCATTTGGAGCTGGACACAGGGAGGAAGCCAGGAGGAAGGCAAAGACCAAAATAACAGTAATAACACCACAACACAGAAACACAAGCTATAATAAAACAGTGTGAAGGAAGCTGAAGGTGGGACGGGAAAGATCACTGGCTATAAGCACCCAGGAGGGGGCATGAGCTGAACAGACCGAGGAAAGATTAACAAGTAAAACCTATTTTTTCACAGATTTGACACAGCGACCCCAGACCACTGCTTCTCTCCACCCACTCCCACAGCTTGCCACCAGCTAGGGAGAGGACATGTGCTGTGGGTGGTGCAGTTCTCTTGGTTTTCTTTAAAGGATAAGTTAGACTGACAAAATGGAAAAAAAATGTACAAGGAAGAACAGAGCAAAGTGTTCTTTAAAGAGGCTCATTGCTGCATAACTCCTCAGCATCTTGTGTGTGCATTTGAGGCAGGGGGCGATGAGCGCAGTGAGCCGTGAACACTGGCTCTGTTGAGGCAGGTGCAGAGGGGAGGATAAAGTCCATTTCGGTCAGTGTCTTCCTTGTCCTCTCTATGATAAACTGATGTGCCACTCAAGTATCTTTAACCTCCCCCAAAAATATTTCAACTTTCTGAACTCTGCCGTTATAGACCAATACATTTTACCTCAAGGTGTGCCGAGTAGCAGTGCAAAGACTTATACAGTATATGCTGACATCATTGTTACACAATGCTCTCTGCAGCAATGCTCCAGGACTGAGCCAACTCAGGTTACTAAACCCTTGGCACCTTTTTAAAATAGACACCTGGGCACCTGCACTGCCTCTATACTATGTGTACTTAACAGCCCTGAACTATATCCAACTTATCTGCAGACCTGCCCTGGCTCATGCAGCATTTGTACATCTTTATGTCTGTCTGTTCCATCTGTCATCGCAAATACCTATACATATTTGCACATCTGGAACCATTCCTGTGCATATGTTCCCTCCATCTGTAATTCTGAATTTGAATAGCCACACTCCTGCACTTAACTTAAATATGCAGACCTGTTAAGCGTTATATATGAGTCATATACTGTAGGATAGAATAGCATGACTTGTTTCTATGCACTTTTAAGGGAAAGGAGATATGTAATTGCATTGTTAAACAACTCCTGCCTCCTCTGAGAGTTGATTCAACACCTCTGTGGCATTACGATTGTGTCTCAAATACAAAGAGATAGGGTACACACCCATGAGGGACACTGCACTGAAACAGACATGCACCAACATGAAAGAATAGGGGCACACAGGCTGGGAAGACAAGACTAGAAAAACAACCAACCAGAAGCTGGAGGTAACTAACTAGCCGTACTCTAAGAAGAGACTGGGTCACCCTCAGGAATGATGCAAGGCTACTGGTGAGCATACAGTATGAATACTTTATGGGCATAAAGAATGATAAGGGCCACAGAACAGAGCCTTGTGAATGAAAATCCACAAAAATACGACCTCAAGATATTTTAATAAAAGCTCTGGTGTGACACAAGGCTGGGTTCTGTCACACCAAAGTCAATTTTACAATACTCCAAGGTTTCTTTCTACATGACAAGACTTACACCAAGGAAGCTCCAATTATTGAAAATTAACTCTTTTTAAAGATGATTTCTAATTGTGTCATCAGATGTACAAAAAGTACTAGCAGAAGTAGCTAAGCAAAGGATCATTATTTTTGTAAAAAAAGGAAAAATATCTGAAAGGTTTAAATAAACAAGCATTGGACAGGTGCAGGAATTTGTATTCTGCTCTCCCTTTGAGTATTTTCAAATTAAAAGGAAAGTTTGAAATACAGTATGTCCAGCAAGTTCATGTGCATAAAAACTGTAGCCCTATCTTGCACCCGGATCAGTGCAGTGCAAAGCCTGACGCAAGTGTCTTTGCTAGTTTATGACTGATGCAGTTGTCAATTTCCCGTCCAGCGCCGCTGACGTTTAAATAGCAAATGCACCTGCACCCATCTGTGCGCCCGTGGGCATGCTGGTCTTACAGGGAGGTGTGTTCAGGTGCATTTATTGCTATCTTGAGCAGCGGAAAATGATTGCGCCATCATTGACCAACAAAAACCTGGTCTGAAGTCAATAACGCAGCATTTTATTGTTATTTTAACAGCGCATTACATGTTATTATGGTTACTGGTGCTTTCACTTCACGTACAAGCAGATCAGTTTCTTCTCCTGAAAATCTCTCCTTCCTGCTTAGCAAATCCACCATCAT
The DNA here is from genome assembly GCF_008315115.2 of Sander lucioperca. Lineage (NCBI taxonomy): Eukaryota > Metazoa > Chordata > Actinopteri > Perciformes > Percidae > Sander > Sander lucioperca. The sequence continues at coordinate 15,181,538 of NC_050194.1, read as the reverse complement.
AATAGCAATGCGCCAAGGTACAAGGGAATGGGAGATGACACTCTGATGATTGACATCCCTATGATTACTTAAGATACTAAGTACAACCCTTTTGAACCATGCGCCTGGCGCACAGACCCTTTTTTCCGCTGTTAAACTAGCAAAAGTGGATTCGTACACGCCCTAAACGCACCTGCGCTATGTGCTTCACGCCGTGCGCTTAGATCGTTAAAATAAGTTTGGGGTTTTTTATCATAGCTTTTAAAAAAACAACAACAGAAGGCACAGTGCCATCAGAGAATTAACCAGGGTTGAACATAAAATGGAGGACGAATATTAGCCATGTTTAGCAAGTGTTGTGACAGCAGTGGGGATGATATGAAATCTTCTTTAGATAACTCCATGATTAATAAAAGGACAGGCCAGTGCAGCTTTAAAAAAATAAATAAAGCTGTCTAATGTAATGCTAATGTAAAGGTCAGCACATAATTCTAAAACAGCTGATTAACATTTTGGTCAGGTAGAGCCAAAATTGTGTTTTAGTCACGTTGGCACATTGCTCAGTTTGAGCAGTAAACTACAGCTGGTGGTGGTTTGTGCTGCTGCTAACTCAAGGAATGTCCTTCATGAAGAATGGTCAAATATCCCATTATGCACAGTTCAAGACCTGTGATTTGATGGTAATCCAAGGAGCATTGATGCTGCTCTGAATGCATAGGTTTTACCTTTCTCCTTGTTATGCCGTTGATAGTCAACACATTGATAGATGTTTCTCCGTTTCTGTCAAGCTCCTGTATTTTCCCTTTTTCTCCCCTTGAAATAAATCCACATTGTGTTTATCCAAGGTTTTCACAAGTGGCATAAAACAAGGGAAAAGTGAGATAGGATGGAACAAGTGAAATGGGTTACACCACACAGGTCTGCCATTGTCTGCCACAAGCTATTTATTTTATCCCCTGACATGGATACCATCCTCTGGGAAAGTTTGCGGCAGTTACAGAAAGTGAGCCGTTCTCCACCTGCAGGGTATAAGAGAGGGTGGCCAAAATGATCCTATTTTCTCGCACAACTAGTGAACAGCAGTAACAGCTCCCTCTGGGAGTCAGGGGTGTAAGGGAGAAAAAGAGGCTTATCGGACAAGAGAACCCTGAACTGGCTCTAAGTCACATGCAGTTGCTTTAATGATGTACAATCAGACAGAGAGAAAGGGGCAGTGCAGAATGTACTGTAACTGGAATTACAGAATTATCTTGTGATTTACAGTAGGGTTTCAACAGGGGGGTTCTTGGGGCATTCATGGCCGCTGTGCCACAGCCCTGTCTCGGGCCTGTTGTAAGATAAGGGTGTTAATTTTGATAAGAATAGAGGGAAAGAATGGAGCGGGGGAATTCTTTAGGAAACAATTAATGTAATCTTGTGTGGGATTAATTCTTTATTGCAGCTGGAGTGCTGTGAGGGCCATGGTGGAGTTTATTCACAAAGTGTCCCCTCCTAATCTGCAGTTTAAAGTGTAAAGTGTAATTAAAGACACTCTGCCTGACTAAAGGGGTGGGATACATCATTGAGGGAACATCCTCAACCTGACTGGAGCTGTTAAGCCACATAGGCCTACTGTATCCCCAGCATTATGTATTATACCCTGAGCTTATTTCCTGTGTTGACTTACATAATCGCTTTCACTTAACCATCTTGTTTTCGAATCCAAGCTAAACTATAATAAAGTAGCTTTTTCATAGCGTGAGGATACTAAGGAAGATACATCCTGAAGGCACAATTACCATGTCCCTGTATGCACTATTCTTCTTTATGTTTTGCAGAGCTGCGGTTCTCACGGATCATCTGTTAAGGGCAACAGCGTGGCACCAGGCACATCAACAGTAACCCCACCTATTCTCAGCAGAGCGCTATCTAAAGGGAAACGCTTCAGGTGACAATGTGACATCCTCTTCTTTCCTTTTTCATATATTTCACTATATCTAGATATGAGAGCCAGCCAAGTGAGAAATGTAATCATCCTGCAATATGGTAGAACATATAGAGGATTATTGGTATATCTAGTTTAATTAAATGAAAATTAGAGTCTTTTAAAATAGTTGGGAAAGAAGATGGTTTTATTTACATGGAATGTCCAGTAAATTGTGCAAAGGGATTAACTGTGTGCTCAGGCAGATTCTGAATTGCACACGGATAGGGAAGAGGAGACATACTGTGAGTAGAAGCAAATTTGAATGTGCAGAGTTAAACATTGATTGAACCAAATTCCTTTCATACCATCTTTCAAATGACAGAAGATTCAACAAAATTAACATCTTGCTACGAGGGATCTCGGAAGCAGTTGTGCTTTGTGCTCACAGCAGTCAGTATTAAATGCTGCCATTTTAAATCCTCAGAAGAACACAGGGATGTGGGTATAGAGCGTGCTACAATGGCTCTATCTGGGATGTTTACAGAAAAGCTTCATTTGCTTTGATGATATGGGTGAAGGCACACTTGAAAGTTAATGACATTCAGACACACAACGTGAAAGAAGTCATTTCACAAAAATGTATTTCCCTTAGCACCTATTACACTCATTGTTGGCAAATCACTAATTGATTGATGGTAAATGTCTACCTTTTACTTGATCTGGTGGCGGTGAGCAGCATTGGAAGCAATTTTGGATAAGAGGGTTGTAATTGTTCTAAGAACAGGCTGTGCGTAAAGCATATTTTTGTAAAGTTGTATTACATTATTATGTGTGCATTAGAAAAACTTTCAGCCTTATGAGTGAGGACATACAGTACAGGATGAACAGTGATTATGGAGACAGCTATGTTTGCAGAGATAATTGGGAACTCAGAGGTTGTGTGTGTACAGGCAGAGGGAGTTTTTAGATGTCTGGTTGACTATGATGACAACTTTTTTGAAAACCCCACTGAGGCGGCAGTTGTTCTCTGTTTGAATGGACCACTGCTGTGTCGCAGAGGAAAGTTTGTTCCAAAAGATTGTCATGTGTGGCTGCAGGGAGGGTGCCAACTCGCTCTGTTTTATTTATTCTCCACAGTGTCATGCAGGTGCTTCTTGGAGGGCAGCTGAGTCAATCACCTGTTCAGCTTGTTCTCAGAGTAGGGCAAGGCAGGGGAGAACTAGGCTGTGATGGATGATGTTGAGATGCTTTAAGCTATTGACCTGAGAAAAGTGGACCACATTTTGAGCTATCAGGAGAAATGCCCCATAAAAGCCTATAAATATGGGCCATCAATACTGCTGCAAAAGGTTACCTGTGAATCAAAGGCTTTATCACTGGGTATGAGCATGTGTAGATTGATTAACATGCTTGAATGCACAGTATATCTGTTGAACTGGGATTTTGCTTAAACAATGTAGACATCACATAACTCACTGAAAATATAGACATAAGAGTAAGACAAAACAATATATGCTCTTAAACCAAAAAAGAGTTAGGGTTAGGGTTAGGGTTTCCATCTGTTAGGCTGCACTTAGGCACAGTGGTGTTTTGAACGTTAGCATAATAACATGTTTAGCAGATATCATGTTGACCATATTAACTCCTGTAGTTTAGTATTTTAGCATGCTAACATGCTCACAATAACGATGCAATGATGATGATAACATGCTGATGTTTAGCAGCTATAATGCTTACCATGTTCGCCATTGGAGTTTAGTATTTTAATGTGCTTAACATGCCCGCAATGATGATGATAACATGCTGATGTTTAGCAGATATAACGTTTACAATGTTCAACATCGTAGTTTAGTTTTTTTTTTAACATGCTAACATTTGCTAATTAGCACTAAACACAAAGTGCATCTAAGGTTGATGGGAATAGTAGTTTTGCAGGTAGGCTATTTTGTCATAAATGAATGGAGTTAGAGGAAAAGCCAGGGGATCATTAAAATCAGTAGAATGTTTGTAAAAAAATTATCCATCCAGTGGTTGTTGAGAAAGGACTATGGACCAAACACAGACATCACTAGAGTGTTTCACATGCATAGGCCTACATTATTTAAGTGCTGTGTCAGGGTATCCTGCTGGTTCTGTTGAGAAGGGTGTTTACTTGTGTCACATGTCATCCTCCTCTGTCTCCTCTGTCGTTTCTGACTCTCTCTAATATGTCCGAAAGAGGCACAAACAGTAAAGGATTTAATAAAATATGTACTGGATTACTCTCACAGCCAGACTTACCCATTTAACATCAGGAGGATGTACATTTGTTGGTGAATTGTAGCGATAAGCAGCTGCTTTTCAGTTTTAGACCTTAACATTCAATAATTACAACCTGCCTGACAGCCTGGTGATAGTGTTCACAAAAACATATATTTGGATTTTTCCAGCTTTCAATTAATCCTAATTAAAAAATCGGCCAACAAAACAGACATAATTCAGCTTTATTCATATCAACTTTTTACATCAGTCGATACAAATGCTAATGCTGGTAAAGACTTGAGCCAACATTAGCCATGCTTATTTTTCCACAGCCATGGACATTTGGAAATTGTTATAGCTGAAATCTTTTTTGCACAGTGTTCTCGTCAGCTATCACTTATTAAGAGGTCTACTGGACTATTTAGTTTACTGCATGAATTAAAAGGAATGAGGAAGTTCAGTTTAAGGACAAGCTAGAAAATCTTAAAGTTTGGACATCTCGATTACTAAACACACTTCAACATATTTGTGTGGCTGCCGCAATGCCAAATAAACTGAACATTTGTATTTCCATGTCCCACACGTGCTGTGGGAGTTGCTTGACCTTGCATGATATACACATCAGATTGTAGTATAGTGCAGTATAACTTTGGTTCACATTTGATGTCATGGCTTTATATTGCTGCAGAGGTATAGGGATCTGCTTTGAAGTCGACCACCTGCTTCCCACAGAACAATTTAAAAACAGTGTGCTTAGACAGGAAGCACAGGTGCTTCGATCCTTCACGGCAGCAGGATATCTATATTCTGGTAATTTTCATGTAGAAATAAGAAGAAATACACAATTGTATTGACTTCAGGAGGCTTTCAAGCTTCAGCAAAAAAGGTAGTTCTCAAAAAGTAACATTTAAGCAGTTTTTCAAGTACGTAAAGTTTATTTATACAGCACTTTTCACAGATAAAAATCACAAAGTGCTTTACAATAAATTGGAAAATGATAAATAGAAGACCTCAGAATACAAGGAAAACATAGGTACATCAAATCAGACAGCCATAAAAGCCCTTGTCTAACTAAAAGCCTTCAACTGCTTTTTAAAAGAATCAACAGTATTTGAACAACAAAAAGAGAGCGGCAGTGCATTCCACAGCCTGGGTGCCACTGCCTGAAAAGTTCGATCCCCTCTGGTTTTAAAATGAGTGCGGGGGATCACTAACAACATCTGACCTGATGACCTCAGACACCGGGAAGAAGTGTGACGCTGCATCAGGTCAGACATATAAGGAGGAGCTTGTCCGTGCAAGGCTCTAAAAGTAAGGACCAGAATTTTAAAATTAATTCTAAAATGAACTGGTAATCAGTGAAGTGATGCCAAAACAGGTGTGATGTGGGCTCTTTTGCTTGTGTGAGTTAAAAGCCTCGCAGCGGAGTTCTGAACAACCTGCAGATGGAAAAGCTTTTTCTTGTTCAAACATGTTGCAATAATCTAAACGAGACGAGATAAAACCATGGATGATCATTTCCAATTCAACCTTCGACACCAAAGTTCAAAGTTTTGATATGTTCCTCGGTTGAAAGTAGCAGTTTCTGATTGACTGTTTGGAGTAAAGCTCCAAGGACATCACAGAATAAAAAACAACACCTAAATTCCTTAGACGAGCCTGAAGCACCAATATGCTGCTTAATCAGAGGCAATAATTAGTGTTTCCGTCTTATCTAGGTTCAGCAGCAAATAGTTGTCACTTAACCATTGCTTGGTGCTAGTCAAGCAGTTTATCAAGGACGGCAGTTCATAGAGCTCAGTAGCCTTAAATGAGCAGTACAGATGTGTTCCAGAAGTACTTGCATTTTTAGCCATTCAAGCTTTGTGGCTCCATGGATTGCAATGCTGGTTGTTCTTGGTCATTCATGGTCCCCAGAGGATGAATCATACTGCTTTGGTGATTCTAGAGCAACCATTAGTTTCACCTGTATGGTTCCGAGGAAAGCGTTAGATGGATTGTCAATAGAGGATCAAATGTAATGACTTGATTCTGGTGATCCTCTGACTTTAATCTCGCATCATCAGGTCCACATTTCAATTTCCCCCGATACTGCGGCATATCAGAATGATCTGACCAAATGCCTGCAAAACTAATGACATTGGCATCAGCCTCAGCTGTAGTTTGTGCTAATTAACAAATGTTAGCATGCTAACAGGCTAAACTGGTGATGAACCTAGTAAATATTACCTGCTAATCACCAGCATGTTAGCATTGTGACTGTGAACAACCTACTGTAGCATGCAGATGTAAGTATTTAGCTCAAGTGCAGCCTCACAGAGCTGCCAGCATGGCTGCAGACTCTTGAGTCTTGTTCTACCACAATCCCGTCTCTCCTCTGTTTAATTGAGCCATGATAAATTATTTAATGTGTTTGTAATTTGCATTGGTAAATTACTATTATTTTCACAACCCCAGTCTGAAGCTTACACTTAAGGTCATTAATGTACAGCGTCAATTGTATGTGGAATATGATGCTTTTTTCCCACTCAAACATCAAACATCAAACATCAAAGGTCAATCCAGTCCAGTACATTATACATCAATGGACACAGAAGATGAGATACATTTGATACAGTACATGAATTAGTGAGTGCTGTTTAAATTTCTGAAACTTTTGTAAAATAGTGTGTTAAATCTGTAATATTCAGCTCCTCTTTATTGATTTCCTTTCTGGTTACAGGAGTAGTTCCCTTTCACTTAGTCCTGCCCGACAACGGAGGGAAACTAATTACTTCAGGACCCCACCCATTTCCAGAGGGAAACACAAAATATCGACGAATCTCATTGATGGATCCAGAGTGAACGGCCTGGTCTACAAACATTTGCAGGAGGACGATTCAACAGACATGGAGTCCACAAGAAGGTGAAACTTTTTCTTTCTTTTTTTGTTAGTTTTGTCGTGTTTGTTTGAGCCTCAAAGAGGAAATTGTCTTTGCCCCTTTCTACACTGATGTCAGATAGCCGGTTCAGTGATACTGAACCCCGGACTAACTGAGGTTAAGTTGGAGTGGCAGAAGGATAATTTTAGGAGAAATGAGTTTATAACTGAAATGCTCACAGTTCAAATCCGCGAAGTAGCTTATGAAATCTGATCCGGGGAAATAAATGAGATCTGCTGTGCCCTCCTTCAACTGGGACTGTCACAATTAATTTGGAGAACACACTTGATCCCAACTGCTCAACAGTATCATGGTGCTGGGGAAGTCCAGGAAACAAGTCTGTGTGTAATCCTCCCTACACTTGCCATTGGGTTGTTGCTGTGAATGAAAATGTGTTTTATCTGCAGGGTTTTATCAACAACAGTGCCAAAGCTAATTACCAGATGATGCATGAGTGAATGCATTTCAAGATGTCCAGAATGGGTTGATTTTGGCTAATGCTCTGTCTAAACAAGCTGAACATGGAGCATTATTGGGTGACTGCAGCCTTCTAGAACAAGACTACATATTGCAAAAGATTCATTTCAGGCATTAGCACATCTTTAATTTTCATCATGCCCGTCCTGATGTCGAGTAAGGACAGCGAGTTGCCCTATTTTCATGGCTATCAAAAGTGAAGCACAGCTACTGCTGCTGTTTCAGGAAGCATTAAAACCAGGGAGGACTTTTGGCAGAGCCACCTCTCGCCAGTTGGCTATCTGGGGGCTTAAAATAACTAACACATTTCAAAAGTACAGTCTGATGATCCTCACTGGCATGGGTTCAGAAAAATAGCTTGATGTGAAATCCTCCCTGACACGTTTGTTATCAAAGAGGGATGTTGGCCCGTGTCCTCAAGGAGGGAGGATATGATCCATGTAGAGACAAAGTATTTGAGTTGAATCTTTTCTTTTTGCCTCAACAATCTTCAGATTATAAATAAGATTGATTGTTACATAACATGCTGGAAAACATTTATCTGTCACTGTTCAAGAAGAATACATGCATAATGTAAGGCTGGCATTTTTCTCTTCAACAAGTAGCACTAAAAGCATTACATTATTGTAGGTTTTATTTACAGATGCAGAAGAGAGCATATTTAAGCCTGAGTAAGGCAGTCCTATTTAGCATATGACTCAGGAACAGCCTAATTTGCTGTCAGCATGTGCAACTTGAGCGATGTCACTGTTCTCAGAAACGTTTGTCATTAAAGCAGTAGTGTCCCTCGTGCATTCCACACACTTAAAAGTGCCTTGCAATGTTTTTTATTAGCATGTCAACCTGATTGAGCGCTGCAGTGGCTTGTAAGATGCACTGCAAGCTGCCAAACTCTTTATGTGACCTATTTCCATAATTTACATTTTTAAACAAAGCTCCATGGAGCTCTGCAGTTCTTTCAAATGCTTGTGCGGGGAGATCCTCCAGGACATAACAGTTTCCCTCTTAATACACACACACACACACACACACACATACACTTATGTGCACACACAGAATAACAAATAAACAAAGTGCTGAAGAAACTAATGAGAATTCCTTTTTAAAATCACAAAGGCTGAATCTTGTAAGCTATAGGCAATTTAACCTAACACAGTGTTTTGAAGTGTTTAGGAGAAGCGCTGAAATGAGAGGGCTTCTCATCTTCTTGGGGATAAGATTGTATTTGTACAGTTAAACAATTAAGATCTCATTAGCCATTGATAATTCCCTTGCAGATCCATCAGTCAAGTATATTTTGCTGGCCTACAGGAGGTTGCGATGGCATTTTTCTCGACTTACCAGCCATACAACAAGCTACCAAGCTTACAACCCCCTCCTCCTCCTCAAGTACCCACCTCTCCCTTGTTGCCATGGATACATCCTCTCATCTCTGAGAATGAGAAATGGGAGCTCGAAAGGAGAGTAAGAGAGCGAGAGAGGGGAAAGTGAGGGAAGAAGGAAAATTGTGCAGAGATGATGAGAGTGCAGCGAAGGAAAGATGGAGGCACAGAGTGCGGAAGAAAGTGTTCAAAAAAAGAGACGAGAGCAGCAAGCAAACATAAAAAAATACGAAAATATGTTTTCCATTTTGTGACAACAAATACCCACAGGATTTGTCAGTTTCATTATCCAGTGTCAAAACATATATTTACCCATCACAGATAAGGACAGAATTGAAGGCAAATTTGCTTTGGGAGTTATTTTTAGATATGTTTTGATCTGCCGGATTTACCTCCAGCTTGCATTCGCCCTTCTAATACCGAGGGAGGAGTGGGAAAGTAATTCAATTATTTAAACTTGGTTATGCTACAAACAGTCTCTGAAGGCTGACAATAACACTGGCTGTCTCCTAAGGCTTTGTCGGGGTGATTCTAAATGTGAATTGAGTCTTCAGTAACAATATTAACTCTTGTGCACATTCAACTCCTATACAAACTTACCCACTTGACTCTGGATAAGTTTCCCTGCTCTGCTGTATTATTTTCATACTGAACATGATGCCTTTCAACCTTGTCGGCACTGATTCGTGATACCTCACTCATACTTGATGGTTGAATGCGTCATCATGCAAACATACATGGTGAGAGTCTCACACCTACAAACACACCATTCACCCCACATGTCACTTTATAAACATGTCAGTTTTATTAGAGACCAATGTTTCATCACACATGTTCAAGGGAGACACATTTTACCACATACTCACACAGGCCAGGGTCAAGAATCCACCAGCTGGGTTGCTAAAGCCTTAAATCTCCAATAAGGCAGTCATGAGAGAAGAATTTCTCAGTTAAACATTCATGCAGCAACAATACAGACTGACCATGCCAAAGATTATAAATAATTACACAAGATTATGAACGAACAATTCCTAAATAATAATCGTGTTGGTGAAAGATGATTTTTTTTTTTTTTTTGTGCAGAACAATGAGGGGAATGAAATGGTAAAAAGCACAAAAGAATGGCAGCTTTATCTCCATATTCTTTAATACTCGCTCTCTTTTATTGCTCTTAGGAAATGAGTGTCTCGGACTTAAAGGTCATAATATTAAATGACTTGGTCTCTCTTTCTCACCCTCCCATTTCTATTCTGTCTTCTGCCTAAAGGTGTGATTCTGCTAGTGGAAAGGTCGGTGCCTTTCTCGACAGGACTTCACTCTGTCACTTCGCAGCCCGAAAGGGATGGACCGAAGTCCCGTGCACCCGTCTTGATAAGGGAACAACTTACCTTCCACCTTCCCTGCACGCCCGTTCGGTGCCCATCATCCCCTCACTCCAAGCGTGTGACTTTGAGGCGGGGAATGTGGACACCAGTGAGCGGAACCAAGGGGGGCTCCTCAAGTGGCACCCCACGCCGGCCGGTAAGACAGCGGTGCCCATCAGCGATTCTTCCTCACTGCCCTGTGAGACTGTCGTGCTGGCAACTGGTGTTATACCCAACAGTGTTAGCCCTCCTGCCACCATCACAGTTACACTGGAGTCGGAGAAGAATCTCAGCTCTGCACAAACAACCTGTTCCATTGAAATTAGTGTGAAACTTGCGCAGGAATTAAAACAGAAAAGCCTTTCCAGCTACATGAAAATGTCTGGGTCTCACAGCGAGATCCACCGCGGTGACACAAACACTCTCGAGGCTGGGGCTGTGCAGGAGTCAGAAGGGAAAAGTGTCCAATATTCTGCCAGAGTTCTGCACACAGGCGGTGGGACCAGGGGTTTGAAGGCAGCAGGCCAAAGAGAAGCCCAGGGACTGTGCCAAGGTCAGAGGTCCCTCATGTATGGAGGCGCAAACCACTCCTTAGCCACCAAAGGACCAAGCTGCAGAGGAACTGGAAACGCTTATGCCAAGCCCTCTACAAGCTGATTGGATTAACTCTGTAAAGCTTCAAATACACTGTTTTCCAATAACTGTATACCTTTGCTGGTGGCACAGGATGATTAGCAGGTGGGACCATCTGTGTGGCTACACAGACCAATAACAGATGGCTGTCGATTTTGAAGGAACTTAAACAGATTGAACTGCAGACGAAAAAAATATTGACAGAACAAAAGACATCAAATTATAAAGAAACAAAGACAAACAAACACATTGTGAATAAATGTGACTCAGTAAGGAAAACAAAACCGTGACTTGAGTGGGAGCTTGACTTAAACAGTGTATTGAAAATAATGCCACTATTTAAAAGGAGCTTCTACTTAGAAACCAAAATAGTGTGTCATCTCTATGTTGTTTCTCTATTGTAAAGAAATGAAATTATATATGTCATATAATATATGTCATATAGACGTATATATATTTGACATACAATTGTGACAAAATAAAGACTAAGATAACAGTGTTAATTAAGGGCTTTGTTCATCTCAATCCATTTTTTTTATATGAAGAATGTCTATGCTTGTTTGTAAATGGTTGCCTTAAATATACTGATAATCAATATAAACACCAAAGAAGATCAAATCTAGCCTGGGAAAACCCTGACGAACTTCCAGCAAATTTGAGATTTCCTCTGTAAGTCTGTCTGGCCAAGAGCCCATTCAAGCCCATTTCCAGTTTTTCCAAATCGAGGCACCAATCACAACCGTTGAGGCGGGCTTTACACGATGACGATAGCGCAGCGACAGCAAGCAGCTTTTTGTTTACATTCAACATGACGGCCACCGAAGCGCAGCAACCCGTTGATGCCGCTGTCGCTGCTACGTCACCCGGATCGTTGGTCTGATTGGTTGAAGGACTATCCAATTGCGCCCAGAGGCATTTGAGCGGCGTCCGTTGGTGACGCCCCTTTGAAATGCGCTGCGAATGAAGCTTGCCAGTTACAACTGAGAACAGCAAGCAACAGACACCTGTAGCATGCATTGGATTTAATCACGTACATGTTAAGCTATCCCCCATAACCCAACCCTAAAAACGGCCATGCTAATTAAGTATAGCTTTCATTTTAGTTTCAGATATAGGCAGCTTTTTAAAAACAATGAAGTGGAATGAACTGAGAGGAGGATAATAGTTAATGGTTTGGTGATGGAGCACTATCATTGTGTATGTGAAGAAAAAGGTATTTCAGTCTATACTCCTTAATTCCCATGATGCACTGTATCCTGTATCTATAGGCTATAAACACAAAAGATCAACTTCACTGTTTTGAATTATAACAATGGCGATGAGCATTGTGGATGGAAATGAAGCAAGTCAAATGCAATTCTTTATTTTTGCCTCATTTACATCAAATTCAGCATGACTGCTGGTGAGGTAAGTTGTACAGGACTTACAAGTGGGTATTATTGAGACTTCTTCATCACTGCACTGCAGAATAGAACCATCTTGAGTCTATAAGAAGGTTTCTATCAAGATTAAAACAAACTTTATTGATCTTCCAGGGATAATTGTACCAAGACAGCTGCATTGGAAACAAACAATTGCCATCAATAGAAAACATTTAGGATTCTAAATACATATTGTGTTGGCTAGACAGAATTCACCACACATTTTACTGAATTTTCACATTTACAGATTTACATTTACCCTGCAGTGCAAGACCCAACACTGAATGTTAATGTAACTGCTGGATGTGTAAATAAGCAACTGTTTGTTTGGCATATCAACTTAAAAATTGTCAATGTTGTGTTCACAACTTATTTTCACTCTCATAATAGCCAAAGAAAATGGTTTTGCAAGTTTAACTTGTCTTCTTAACCTAATTGATATTCTTACTTTAACAAAAACTACACATACATGCAATAACCAATATTAAGGCACACCATAAAGTATGACACATTTATCCTAAACACCACTGTTGTAGTCCAATTTAAAACTGGACACATTGATGCAATGATAGATTGATGATAGAAATCTTTTCCTAGTGTGGCACTAATGAGAGGCCATGCGGATATGAGAAAAAAGGATCGGCCTTTGATCACAGCTCGTACTAAAAGCCTGAAACACTGTTTGAAGCACCAGTCGAGAGAGTTGCAATCTTATGCTGACTGGGTTCTTCTTCTGAAAAACGGAGCCAAGGGACGCAGAGAATACCCGCCTGAAGCTGCGATGACTTGGTTAACTATAGCTGTTACTGTAATGAAGACAGGGGAAATGTGAACACTGTGAATAAGCTTCAGGCACGGTTCAGTCAATGAAAAAATATGACTTTCATGTCACATTGTTTCATGTCATTTAGGACTTTAATAGGGATGACAATACACGTTTTCCAAAACATGTTTTCAGGATCATGAAAGGATTTCCGCTTTTACGTCAATGGCAACAGGAGATTTTAGCCCAGGCTTAAGGCATGAAGTCACAATTCTGGATTCACTTGTGGACAACATAAGAGGATGCTGACTTTGTGTGGGGGCGGCAACGCACACAAGCAAGGACGAAAATGAAGAAGATTAAAAAGTAAGTGTTCTCATTACCTGAAATGGGCCAAGTTTGTTGAAGGTGGGGCCCTGTAGCCATCCGATTAATCCTCACCGGTGTTGACTCTTATGTTTCCAAGGAATGTTGCACACACACACACTGGTCTCCCTGGCTCAGTGTGAGAGAAATACTGATGTGCCAGAGGTGCAGGGGGACAGTGAGGTTCCCCACCAGATGGCATGGAGATTATGAGGACAGCAGGCCAGCATGTGTAATGCAGCATGACCAGTGTGGATGTCTGCTAACATCTCTCAGCAGCTCCCCTCCACGTGGGATATCGGGTGATATTTAACATATCCAGTGGCCGTGTTAATACAAGTGGCAATTTCTTTTCCTGTAATTAAATATGATTTGTTTGGTTTTCAGTGACAACAGCTGACACAAAAAGTACAATATTTCTCTCTGAAATGTAAAGTAGAAGTAGAAAGTGGCATTAAGTACAGTACTTGAGTAAATGTACTTAGTTACTTTCCAACAATGGCGAAGTGTAAATGCAGTGTCAAGTAGGGATTCATATTTTTTTCCAAAAATGAAAAATGTTCTGTCCCTGGAAGCACACTATCCCGGTAATCCCTGGGAATGTACTTGTTTTTAAGGTATACCTTTAGCTCCCGTTAAAAAGCATTGCTCATATTTCAAGCAACACTAAATGCAACTAGGAGAAGTATGCATAAACCTACCTAGGTTCCCAACCTGACCACTTTAGTGTATTATTTGGTAGTATTAATAATCATTAAGGCAAAGAAATGTAATTTATGTTAATCAGCATTAGAATGAACATAACATAACTCTGCATGCAGCTTGAACAACGCTATAGCTGCGAGGAATATGAAATGCCAAGTTCACTGCTTGTGAGAACAACCTCATGGAAGTGATATTTGACTATTTTTCATTGTATAAACAAACTAAAAGCAAGTGATTTGGCTTTTTCAAAGTCAATTCTATTAAGCTGAGACGGATCCCATTTTCTGTTAGCGCACAGAGCACGCACTTTGCATCTTCAATGTTCAATCTATTGAATTATTTCCATGCAAAGCTGGTGGCAGACTTAAGCGTAAATTATACTGGCCGCAGCCCAGCTGGCGTACGCAAATGTGATGTCATGGAATCGCCGTAACTATTAATACCCGCGCTGGTGGTCGCGACACTAATTGCAGTCCTGAACAGAGGTGGCGCTGATGAGGAAAGGCTACCGACGTTGCTCTTTCTACGGACCAGAAGAAGAAGAAAAAGATAAACAACGGCAGAATTGGCAGAAGCATTGACGTCAATGCTTCGATTTGATTCAATGACCTACTTGGTCGGATCAAGCCTTTCATTCACCATAAAAGAACTCATCTTAACCCAGTAAGTTTACAAAATAGATTTGCAAAAATCCACCGCTCCCTGTTCACATGCTCCAATCAGGGCCAGGGGGGGTGTCTAACTGTGTGTCAATCACTGCTCATGCACACACATTCATTCTCCCTTGTGGGGGGAGGAGCTTAGGAGACCGTTTGGGCTTTAGCAGAAAGGGGGGGGGGAGGGACTGAAAAGTTGTCGATGTTCAAATTCTTTGGCTAAGGCCTGGATCTTCACAGTCCTACCTACAGCACCTTTAATGGAAGCAAACGGATTTACACATTTGGCCCCGTGAGCCTGAAAGTGACATGAACTCCATTTAACTGCCCAATAGAAAATAATACTAACTGAATCCAAACGTTTCTAGACACAAGCAGACAGTACTAGTTTTGTAAATTCCTCCCATACTCACATTTCTGACACTACACAAACACATTTCACACACCGTGTTTATCAGATTGTCTTACCTCTTACAGTAAAAGATAAAAGCGTTAGGACTTATGGTTTTTGACTGGGAAGCAGAAGTCTGAGGGGTGCGCCTCAATTCATTTTCTATGAGATTACTCTCAGTCACTTAGCAGGAACCATCACTATGGTAACCACTGACTGCAGTTAGACAGGCACAGGTGCTTGAGATTAGCTAATTAGTAGCAGTTTGACACACACACACACACACACACACACACACACACACACACAAACACACACACACACACAAACCTGAATTGTTGAAATGTCATCATAATCACAATTTACTTTAATAATTTGAATTCAATAATTTAAGATGATAGTTTTATTCTCTTCACAAAATGTATTAAACTGCCCTACACTATGACAATATCACTTAAGCTCCCTTTGCTAATAAAATCTTACAGTAAGGTAGAATTTGGAAAAACTATTTTGTACACTTTTCTTTCAATGAGCCTCACTTTCAACTGAGCAGAATACCAAAGTGTGCAACTTGACAGCCTGTGCATAGGGAACATCCTGCTTATTGCAGAGACCAAAACACAGTCTGAGGTCAGGACCACAATCTGTCTTGCAGGCTGATGTGACTTGGGAGTCCCAGAGGATCAGGGGGCCTTGGCCTGTGGATGCCCCGGCAATCATAACCACCCTCAGGGGTTTATCTGTGTTGTGGGGAATCCTTAAAAAAAAAAAAAAAAACATACAGTACGCCTGTCATTTCTGTATGTCAGCAGTTTAGTAGAGTTTATATGATTGTTCTGGGAGTATTGAAGGATTTGAAGGTTTCTTTGCTTCACTATACAGAAAATATGTTTGTGTGTTCATAGAGTGTGCTTATTTAGATGGAACACAAAGTTTTTGCTTCATTCAAGTACGACCATAAGTACCATGTAATTTCTCTCCCTAAATAATAACCGCTAGAAACTTGTATAGCTCAAGTATGCTGCTGCTGCTATTACACAAACAACAAATCTTTTATACAGTGTCAAGTCTTTTTTTCTGTCTGTATTTTATTATGCTTAACAGTCAGGTAACACAGCCTCTGGCATATTTTTTCACCTATTTGGTCCACCAGCAGACTGTACCAGTATTATTATTAAATACCAGACAGAGCCCTTTTGAAGGCAACCAAATCATTTTTTATTTTTATGTTTTAATTAGTTCTCCTGTGTCCATATGTCTGGGCTGGCTATTAAGCCAGCGTGGTGACAAACCTAACAAATATGGAAATATGATTCCCAGTGGAGAGCTTAATGAACCGAGTATGCTTCAAGATGAATAGGGCTTTTGCACTGTTGTTTCAGAAAGCTCATGAAAGATATAGCACGCTGGTTCTTTACCGACACTTCAGAGCTCATGTCAAGTTTGACTCACCACTGGATGGCAATAATGACAAAATGATGCCTAAAATCACAACTTTGTAAATCATCCAGTGCATTTCTGCCTAAATATGTGTTGTATTTAAAGCTTTAAAGCACTGTTGCATTGTTCCATTGATAAACTAACTGCTGTACATTGTTCTACTAATCCCTCTAAATCTAAATACAACTTTATATGAGATGATTGCATGATTATATTATTGCAAGTGTTCCTAATAGGAAAATGAGCCCTTATCTTATTCACTTGGATAGCACTATTAGTATGATCATAGTCATAGTGAGCTACATTAGAGCTGTCAAAGCATCATTGGTAAATGTCAGGTCATGTCAGCTCCTCAGACTCAAAGAGGAAAGTCTTCTATCTGCTCACGATTTTGTACCATTGTTAAAGAGTCATACATGGACAAACCTCTTATGTTAAAAGCAGTAGCCAGTAGTCTTTAGCAATTCGTCTGCAGTCATGCTAACAGCTGTAAGGCTGTACAACAGTGCTTTAAGCTAAATGCTAAGGTCAACATGCTAACATGCTCACAATGACAATGATATAGATATGATCACTGTTCCAGTATTTATTTCCAGTTTGAAGCTTTATATTAGTGATTTTGTTACAGGCTTGCTGCTGCATCAGTACATTCTCTAAAGCCACTAAAATATTGCTTTACCTGACTTATCAGGGATAAAGCTAATTAATAACTTTTCTAACTAGGTCACTAAGCAAAATAATGATAGAATGATATGTATGTAATATTACATTACATATCATTATTTTGCTTACATGTAATTTGTAATAAGGCATTAGGTTGTAACCGTGAGTTGCTGTCCATGTAGAGTGACCTGGTTTGAGGTCACTCTACATTATAATTAATAATACGTTTCTTATAAACCCAACATCTACTTTTGTCTGCCATGTTTCTGTGTAATTTAATGTCAAGTTGGCAAGTTTTGTACCTAAATTTCTCTTTCAACTTGGGGTGACATTTACATGAATTTCCCTACACTAATGTACATGAATGCAGCATTAGCATGCTAACATTAGCTAATTATCCCTAAACACAAACTACAGCTGAGGCTGATGGGACTGTCATTGGTTTTACAGGTATTTGATCATAAATTATTGAGATTTTGACCAGATGATGGCGCTTAATGAAAAGTGCACCAAAGGAAACCCCTAAGGTATTACAGCTTATCCTGAGGGGGGAATGAATGTCTGTATTCAATGTATAGTTAATAAGACATTTCATTAAAAACACCAAATGTGAACCTCATGGTGGAGCTACCAATTGACATTGCCATCCCAAGAGCCATGCTGCTACCATAGCTATAAACCATTGCTCTTATGCAGTTATAAAATATTTAATATTAGAGGTATCCAACAGCTTTATATCAGGGCTGGGCTTTGCACCCCATGATAGCTGCTGATACCCCGTTTACACGTACATGGTTATTTTGAAAAACGGAGACATTTCCCTTTGTTTGTGCCCTTCGTTTACACGCAAACGGAGAAGAAGAGGTTGAAATGTCCGTTTATAAAAATAGCCGGCCACGTGTAAACGTAGCATGAGTCTACCAGGATTACCTTAACCTCACCTGCCATGCATTGTCCTGATTATTCACCAGCTGCTCCTAATTGCTCCGGTCTATTTAAAGCAGAATCTTGTCTTGTCAGTTGTCAAGTCCTCCTGTCAGTCTCACTGCTCTGTTTCTGATAACCACTCTGCAACCTAACCTCTGCCAATAACTGCCCTCTGCCAGCTTAGTCCAGTCCCCAGTCAAGGGTCATATGTTTCCTCAGTTCTCATCTACAGTTATCCAGCACCTCCAATCTCTTCTGTCCACCCTCCACTGCTGCCTGCCGATTTCCAATTTCCCAGCATGCTTAATAGCCTTAAGGATGTCATGTGTAGGACTTGGAACATTTGGCAACTCTTAGTGGTAGTATCAAAAAATATTGTGGTAGACCGCAATGCATGCTGTGACGTTTCCCCCTTCTTATCTGACACAGAGACCCCGAGAATGAATAGGATAATGATAAACAGATATACTGCAATGTTTGACCAGCATTTTTTTCTCTTTTACTACAGATATTATATGCTAATAGTATAAAGCTGTAATTACACAAACAATCTACACATTGAGGCTTTAAGGTAATTATCAGTGGAGTTACACTGATTATATCAGAGGCCTCTGTCTCATGCAATTTTGGTCTACCAATTTAAAATAATGTCAATATTGTATTTTGGTCTGATTGGGTTGCAAATGACAGTAGTGAGGTCCTAACATAACTAGAGATGGAAGAGACAGATGGATGCTATTCTGAAGAGAAGGAAAGCTGGGTCATTTGCAATCCATTGTGACGTTTTCTAAATAAGGTGTCATCTTGCGTAGATCTAGCTTAAATTTATAATCAGTGGTGTTGCCAGACTTATTTTTACAGCTTAATTACTGAATACACTGATAAATCATTAAATCATTTAAAATGTGGCGGCAACAGCATACAGTATATTTATATAGATATGTGTTGCGTAATATATGATAAAAGTGTACAGCAATAAGAAATAGATAACAGTTAGTAAGATATTATGAATAAATGAATAAATGCTTTTAAAGTGTTACATTATAGTTGCATTAGGCAATAATCACATTACATGCTTTTTTGAATAAATGTTTTGCCTTTACTGGACAAAAAAAATAATTATTCTGCACTGAGTTCAGCAGTGATGACCAGATTTTCAAGCACTTTTAGAAAAATATGGACTCAGCTGAAAGTGGTTGTCCGTGGCTGGGTGGTCGATTACACTCATGATGCTTAATGTAGGTCAGACGAAAGGGCTAGAGAGGTCTGGAGAGGGATCACGTCTTATCCACTACAGTATGTGGAACTTGTAACAGAAAAAGTGAGTGCAAGAGCATGTTTCTGCCACCTTTCAGCCCGCTGGAGTGGCCTGTGTTACACTGGGCCAAGCCCAAGAAAGCTGAGAAGGAAAATCATGTAGGATCCGTTTGTAAAAAGACTCAAGAAGTATTGAACGGTCTCCGTTCTTATTACTGAGGATCAGCAGGGAGGTGAGAAAGCTTGGTGAACACTTTTTAACTCCCTTTATGAGTTCTATGAGTGTGTGTCAACATTACAACTCTTCTCCCTCCTCTCACTCAATTCCCCTATGAGCGATCAATATGACAGATGTTGCTTTTTAGAGTTGGTAATATTAGTGAAGATGAATGGTAGGATCACCTCCAGAGGAAAGCAGAAGCACAATGGACAAAGGAAGACAACTAAATAAATACTTCAAGTGCTGGTCATATTGATGGATGTAAAAGCCCAGCCCTGATGTGTTCCCTGGACTCCAGACCTCACCATAAAGCAAAAACTTCTGTGAGCAACCGCACAGTTTCCCACATGGTCTACAGTAATGTTACATGTATGGCGCAGAATAAATTGCAGTTTGTCAGCAGGGGAAATCTCATCCCTACATATCATTTTCCTTTGCAACAAAGTCCTCAAATGACCTCCTTGGATTTACCAGTAACCACAGAGTACTTGAACATGCATATGAAGTGTGACCCCAATAAGTGGAAGACAAGAAATCAGGATGTTCATGCCAGCAGGATGTTTCCTTCATAAATTAAGCAAGCGCTAAACCCCAGACCCTGTAGTGTGAACTACCTCAACTGTTCTCTTTTTTCAGCCTGACAAAGCCACTGCCATAGCAAATCAATCAGTCCAGGAAGGGGAACAGAGGATGCCACTGTGCATGAACTGAGGGCAATCAGATATAACCCAGATGGTTCAATGAAATACAAGCTGAAGCATTGTCTCCCATGGAGTCCCCTCCTTTACAGTGGGATGAGGTACACACCCAGCGACACAGGGGTGCAAGTCACGCCACTTTGTATGGTTGATAATATGACATGCACAAACCTCGCAAACCAAACAGCAAGAAGTTTTCAGACACAATGCCCAGCTGAACTTGGACATTTTAATGTGATTTAATACAGTAGTTTCCTTTCTCTCTTTTTGTTCAGTAGATAAACGTTAAACCTTGATGGTTTCAGAAAGGGCACTGGGTTATAATTATGCTGTAAAATGTCAGATTTTTATGCATTTAACAGTATAATGCAAATTGTTCATTATTTTTATTATGTTTAAGGGAGAGGTAGAAACCAAGACCTTAAGAACTGCCATGTGCCTTTTTAGCTACTCTTTTATATATAGTTTATATTATTATATTTTGTTTTTTGTAATCTCTCTAGGACATCTTTGGCATTGGGTTTTCATATCATTGTTCCTCTTATATATGCCTTAAATGCTTTGATATGAGTTAAATATTTTATGTTCATTCTCCAGTTCTGGAGGTTTATCTATCAAAGGAGTTGTGACATCTTTATCTGAGGTATATCATATTTCTTCTTAATGCTATATTACCTAGCACTGCGCCTGATATATCTCCTGCAATTCATTTAGAGAACAAAACAAAAAAGGAAATCATGTTTGAGGGTAGACTTTCTGACTTTTACATTAACTCTTCATGTAGTATGTTCTAAAAACTTATCTTCAAATCTTTCTGTAATGCAACAATGTGTGGGTTGAACAACACCCTGATGCTCCCTTCAATGAAATCTATAGATATTTTGTTGCTGTATATCTCAATAGAGAACAAGCTAAAGTGTCCAAGTGATCACAGTTTTAAGGTTCTTTAGTGTTTTCTATTTTCTTCTTTATACTTTCTTTATACACTATAATTCAGAGGGAAATATATTTTACTAAAGTTTTGACAACTTTAGTTTATAGTGTCTTTGCAGATTCAGATTAATAATAATTAAAACAGTGCATAGTCATTACATTTCTGCCCAAGAAACACAATGCAAACAAGCATTTAACTGTACTACGCAAATTTTGACTTGACAAAAAAACTAAAAACAATCTCATAACAAGGTCCACATAATCTGTGTTATTGCATGTCAACTGTTTATTTAGTTGATGTACATATCATATTGAGGTGTACAGATCACACATGACATCAGACTAGATGCAGAAGAAAACTTCTTTTCTTGACGTAAATACTTACACACCAGCTTTGCTTAATAACAGAAATAGTGGACCAAACGAAGATTATTCATATGATTCAGTAATTAGAAACAGGGCTGTGTGTTTTATTCTGGCTAAACTGATGATGCAGCAGTAAATGCACCCTAGTAAGATTTACATTTCACGTCGGGATAAAGTGAATTCACAAGCGGCCTTCGGCTGTCTTTGAAGTAGTCTGGCTACTGGTTCAGACTTAATAAATGAATAGATAACACTGGGGAAAAAGCAAACTGGTAAAAGATATTCCCTCAGACTCAGTTTCTGGTTTACAGAGTCAGAACTGCAGCTTTAAAGCCTGTTTAGTCAGTTTGGGGATATGTGACATGAAAACCTTGCCTATGAAATTCTCCTTTAGTAGAAAACACTAGAGGGGAAGTTCAATCTCTGGATATAGTCGCAGGTTTTTAGGGCTGTGAAACTAACCCGAAGGTATCTTAATTTTTTGTTAATTCTGTCCATTTGCTTTAGTGTTGGCTGCAAGTGTAATAATTAGGGGGCCTGTCAAACTCAGCGGGTAGAAAACAGTGACAGTAAACTGTATGATTATGATCTAAATGTATTCTGAATCTGTAACGTTTTTTTAGTCTTGTGATAGAATACGTTATTGATCACATTTAGGATGAAGTCTTTAGTATTCAGGCACAAACTCCTTTTTTCCCTAGTATTCTGCCCAACACTGGCTGTATCCTGCAATTGCAATATCCGTAGGGGTTGTTGACAAACATGAAAGCGAACAGCGTGTGTCTATTTTCCAGAGGAAACTCAATTCATGTCCTGCAGTGATACAGATGAGAAGGGCATCAAAGCATGTGTGGTATGCAAAATGACTGCCAATGGTATATTTTACTTAGGTAGCGTGGTTATTCCAGATTCAGGGACAAATCAGGAGAGCCAAATAGATACTGACTGAGTTGCAGAACACTAAGGTTCTGTTCCCACCTTGCATTAACATCCGTTCTGACAAGGACATGGAAACAACCAAAAGCACCAGAATTACATTTATGGTATAACACAATAGAACAAGTATTAGAAATGGAGAAGCTCATTTTCATAGCTAGGAATAGCTTAGAAAAGTGGAACAAAATATATCCCAAACACATAATAGACAAAATAACAAAGTACTTTAATGGCTTGATCCCTTCTCAGGGCCATCCAATCTCTGTACGACCAAAGCGAGAGCTGTGTCCGGGTTCTCGGCAGTAAGTCGGACTCGTTTCAGGTGAGAGTTGGCCTCCGCCAGGGCTGCGCTTTGTCACCAATCCTGTTTGTAGTATTTATAGACAGGATATCGAGGCGTAGTCGGGGTGGAGAGGGGTTGCAGTTTGGTGAGCTGGGGATCTCATCGCTGCTTTTTGCAGATGATGTGGTCCTGATGGCATCGTCGGCCTGTGACCTTCAGCACTCACTGGATCGGTTCGCAGCCGAGTGTGAAGCGGCTGGGATGAGGATCAGCACCTCTAAATCTGAGGCCATGGTTCTCAGCAGGAAACCGATGGAGTGCCTTCTCCAGGTAGGGAATGAGTCTTTACCCCAAGTGAAGGAGTTCAAGTACCTTGGAGTCTTGTTCGCGAGTGAGGGAACAATGGAGCGGGAGATTGGTCGGAGAATCGGCGCAGCGGGTGCGGTATTACACTCAATTTATCGCACCGTTGTGACGAAAAGAGAGCTGAGCCAGAAGGCAAAGCTCTCAATCTACCGGTCAGTTTTCGTTCCTACCCTCACCTATGGTCATGAAGGCTGGGTCATGACCGAAAGAACGAGATCCAGGGTACAAGCGGCCGAAATGGGTTTCCTCAGGAGGGTGGCTGGCGTCTCCCTTAGAGATAGGGTGAGAAGCTCAGTCATCCGTGAGGAGCTCGGAGTAGAGCCGCTGCTCCTTCGCGTCGAAAGGAGCCAGTTGAGGTGGTTCGGGCATCTGGTAAGGATGCCCCCTGGGCGCCTCCCTAGGGAGGTTTTCCAGGCACGTCCAGCTGGGAGGAGGCCTCGTGGAAGACCCAGGACTAGGTGGAGGGATATCTCCAACCTGGCCTGGGAACGCCTCGGGATCCCCCAGTCGGAGCTGGTTAATGTGGCTCGGGAAAGGGAAGTTTGGGGTCCCCTGCTGGAGCTGCTACCCCCGCGACCCGTTACCGGATAAGCGGAAGAAGATGGATGGATGGATGGATTTAATGGCTTGATGTAGGATAGTTGGTGCTTCCACACACATCCATACACACACACACATATCAATGTCGTTTTAATTTAATTTTTATTGTTTTTATTATTATTATTATTATTTTTCTTTTTTTCTTTTTGGTATGTTTTTTCAGTGTATGTGTTTTTGTTTTTTTCTTTATATATATATATATATATATATATATTTTTTTTTTTTTTTTTTTTCTCTTTTCCTTTTTTTGTGTTATTAAATAATATAAAATTGTAAAAAATTGAAGTGCAACAGGAAAAAACATATAACATGTGACTGGATATGAAAGCACTACAATAAAGTATAAAAAATAAAAACATCCGTTCTGAGTGATCCGATCACAAGTGGACAGCTCTAAGTACATCTGTTTACATCTGGTTAGAATGTGTCTTCCACATGCATCTCAAGTGACCACTTGTAATCGGATCTCACTTTCCCGCTCTATATGCAAATAAACACATACATCATTTCCATTTGCAAAGACCAAATGCTTTGATATTTTTAACCGGTGGGAGGCAATGCACTTCCCATGCCTTGTCTGCAAATTAAAAGAAGAACTCACACCTGTACTACCTGTCCACTTGTTACTGGATCACCGGAGATGCATCTTAATGCCAGGTGTGAACAGTTTATGCTAAGCTGCGTCAACTGACAACAGTTTGCCCACCACACTCATCACATCTCATTGCATTGATTTGAATCAATTGAAAAACCTTCATGCTCACATTCTCAGAGCTGATCTTCTTTGCTGTTCTTACTGCTGCTGGATACTATGTGGGCTGCTGTGCACATGCACATTGCATTTTTAAATTTTTTTTTATCAGAATCGCCACAAATAAAGCTCAGTGCAAATTCTTTCAGGAAGACGTCTAAATAACCCAATCACTACTCTTTCTTCTGTTTAGAGGTGTCACTTTAGTTAAACCAATCAGACTGGGTCATGAATTCAAGGACCAATCACAGCATTACAACTCTGCTTTAAATCTGTTCTCTCCCTGTGCTGTCAGCTGTCGTTTTAGGCAAAGCGCTCAACCCTCCACCTCCCCTGTCGCCTCCGGTCATCGTTTTTCCTCCGGCTGACCGCTACGTTGCTCCTTCGGTCTGGTCTCCGGTCTCCTTCTCCGCCGCCACCAGTGTCTAGACTCCATCGGGGGTTATGTCCTGTTTCTCTACCCCTTCAAAAAATTTATTATCAACGATGGAGTCTAATCTCCAAAGACTGTACATTTTATTATGCATTTGTACAATAAATCTTTTGCATATCTGCAAACTAAGTCTCTTCTGATTGAAATGTTGCACTTAATAGATGCAGAGGAATGGTCACATTGAAAATTCCATGTAATGTTGGAGTGACCTTGCTTCACCTCCGTGCATGGCTTGCATTTGGGATATCAGCAAGGCCACATGGTGGGATGCTCCTAGAAAATAGAAAAGCTGAAGCAGCTTCTGGGTTTGTTATCAATATTCGCTCAGATTGCAGCACTATGTAGAGTCGACCAAGATAAAATCACATCACATTTGCATGTAAATTCCATTCTGCACATTTCAAATTGAACTCACTTGTCAGGCCATCAATGTACATTTATGATCTAGTTAATTGACACTACAGTACCTTTTAAGGTAGGCTATATGTTCACAGGGAGTGTCAAGTTCAGAGCCTACATGCTAAACGTAATCCACTCAACATACTGGCATTCACTCTCAGTAAATTTGCTGACTCTGATCAGATCTAGTATAATATTGGCAGCCTCTAGAACTTGTTCAAATTCTAAACATGATTAAAAGTGTCAATATTGTACATGCTGTAATTAATTCTCAAAAAAGCTATTAATATGAGCAGTATGACTGCAACACCTATTACTGCCATACAGAACACCATAACAACAATTGGAGGTATGAATATAACATCCAACAAGAGGTTTAAGGTACACCTTTAAGGTATGGGAAGACTAAGAAGCTACTGTTGGGAAGACTGACTCCCAAAAAAGAGAGTTACAGAAGTCAAGCCGTGAAGTTATAAAAGCATGTATGACGGTTTCCAGATCTCAGAAAGAAAGAAAAGGTTTTATTTTCTCTATTGACCTAATATGGAAGAAGCTGCTGCTAATGACAAGACATTTTTTTCTTTGTCAAATTTGGATTAAAAAATGACACCCATACTTCTGGCATGTGGAAGACAGATGCCCAAGATAATTTGTTATACCCCTAGATGAATTTCCAAGTGACAGGGAAGCTTAGCAGCAGTATGTGCACTTATTCCTGGGGCCCGTTTCATGAAGGAGGTTTAAAAAACTCTGAGTCTAACCCTGAACTCTGAGTTGATTCACCCTGAGATGGGAAACTCTGAGTTTTAGGTTCCAGAACAGCTGATTTGAGTTGGTTGAATCAACTCAGAGTAGGTTCACTCAGAGTTAAGCGTGTGCACCATCACAATAAAAAGGCAGCATGAATGGGGCAATGATACTACGATTCACCATGGTAACAACCACAAACAAACTGGTCGGCGGAAATACTTATGCCACATACAGCGAGTTTGAACATATTTCGTTAAAAAAGCAACAAAGGGGCTGCTGCAAAAGAGGGAGAATTGCGTGGGAGAAAATTGCTGCTAGAGTAATACGTAAGTTCCAATATAGTGTATTAATTTCATATTTAATCATAAGTATAATATTACTGTTGAAATGGTATTGAACGTATAATCTATTTCATTTAGGTGCAATACTGCGGGCAAAAAAGTACTAGGCCTACTAATTCCATTCTGAGGCTGCATTAACAGAATTATAATTCATAATCTTTTAATTTCAAAGAGTTTACATCATTCACCTGCAATACTGTGGAACTCCTTTTTAATGGCTCTTACTGGTTTGTGACCAGGGAACACTACAAAAACGTTTAAAAAACATTTCAGAGCGAGTCACATTCTTCTGACAGCGCTTTGCTACAGTGGCTTTACTAATGTGCTCCGCATCACCAATGTTGTAAAGAAAACTGCCGTTTGCAAAAAAACGTAACGTGACACAAAGAATCTGCTGGGATTTATATCCCAGCAGATTCTTTGTGTCACGTTACGTGCACGTCCACGATGGGTGACGTTAGTGATATGAGGACGGATAAGGTTATGTAGGCTACATAACTGATAGACTGGGAAGAAAAACGATACCGCTCAAATAGGTAGGCTAGTATCTGGGAATGAAAATGCATCTATAGTCGGGGCCTCAATATCATCTCCCGACGAATGTTTAAAGGTCCCATGGCATGAAAAATTCACTTTATGAGGTTTTTTAACATTAATGGGAGTTCCCCTAGCCTGCCTATGGTGCCCAGTGGTGCCTATGTGTCCCCCAGTGGCTAGAAATGGTGATAGATGTAAACCAAGCTCTGGGTATCCTGCTCTGCCTTTGAGAAAATGAAAGCTCAGATGGGCCGATTAGGAATGTCCTCCTTATGACATCATAAGGAGGATGGTTACCTCCCCTTTATCTGCTTTGCCCGCCCAGAGAATTTGACCCGCCCATGAGAAAGAGAGAGACATCATGGCTTGAAAACAAGCAAAGCATGGCAGTTGGTCAAGGCCACACCCCCACCCTCCACCTTGCCCCCCCTCTCTCCTCCTCAATAGCATTTAAAGCTACAGACACAGAAATGGCACATCCTAAGTAAAGCTCATTGTGGGACTGGCTCTAGTGGCTGTAATTCTGCACCAAGGCCAAATTTTGGGAAAGAGACTTCAGATACAGTATTAGGGGACCACTAAGGCCTATATAAAAGCACCCAAAAAGCAGCATGTCATAGGACCTTTAACTCCCTGCGAAGTAATACAGCTTCTTCATCAACGGGATTGTCAACAAAAGGAAATGCCATGTTTTGAGAAAAAAAAAATGTGTTATAGTCTGCCTAACACAGTTAATAAACCAACCCTGTTTTTTATTAAGGCAGATAACAAACTGTGCTAAAATGCGCCTGATACAGACTGAATGAATGAATGAGGAAATGAAAGAGCGCTGTGTCAGAGGGAGGAGACTGAGAGAAACTCGAGGTTTATTGAAGAATGCTCCCGACCAGGTTAGGTTCACAGGCTCAGTTACCATAGTAACTGACTCTGAGGTTAAGTTACCTCTCTTTCTGAAACAGGCTGGAGTTACCCCTCTCTCTCTCAGGTTTGATTAACCTCCCTTTCTGAAACGGAAAACCCAGAGTTTCCCTCATCTCAAGGTTAACAAATACAAAGAGTTTTCACTAAACATGCTTTCAGAAACGGACCCCTGGTCCTCTTTACATATACAGGATATCATTTTGATTCTTCACTTCTAAAACTCCTTCACTGGCCTTATGCCCAATGAATGGCAGTGAGGTTTATTTAAAAAGGTGGTTTAAACTAATCTGTCTGAGTACAAAAGGTGTAAGAAAAAAATGAAGACAAGTGAAGAACATTTAGAGGTAAAGCTCACAGCATGGCCCACAGCATCTCTGTTTAGGCTGAAGTCCCTTTTTATGTGTCAGGTGTTGAAATGCCCTTGTCACATTAAGTGGCAGATCTCAGGACACTTAACATTCCTCCCCACCCCCTCGGCAGATGCAGTGTTTTTAATGACATTGTCTGCTTCCTGTCAAGTCAGCTGGGGGCTAATATGGGGAAAGTCACCTGTGGAAGGACGGTGGAAAGAAAAAAGAATGTCTTGAAGGGCAGCGCAGGAACTCTGCTGGGTTCTGACTTTACTCGGAGTGCTGCACTGTGCAGGGGAATCAGAGCTGACACTGCACTGCACAGACACTTAACCAAAAACACGTAGGGCTGTGCGTTTTTCCGCTAGTGTGTTCTTCCATCGCATGATTGAATGGTTTATGAAAAACGTCCAAAGGGAAATATAAACATCTTTTCATCTTATATATAAAAGGAGAAAATGTTAAGATAGGAAGGTACTTAACAAGAAAATTGGCAAGAAAGGCTGTGTGTGTGTGTGTGTGTGTGTGTGTGTGTGTGTGTGTGTGTGTGTGCATGCATGCACACGACGCCTACTTCACAATGCAGGTGTGCTTTGCTTGCTTAAACTCCGGTCAGCTTAATCTTCAATTCAAATGAATCTGCTCCCCTATGAATCTACTCCCCTCAGGCACTTGTCTCACCTCTTTCTGTCATTTCTTTTTCTCTTTAATTTCCTCTTGCTGGTCATTTTTCACATAGAATTTTCTACTAGCCTATGAATATGCCTGCCAAGATAGGGCTGACATCTGGGCACCAGGGGATGAAAAGATGAGAGTGGTGGTGAGAATCCCCTATACAAAAGCGCTGACAAGTCTGCCTCTATTTGGGGTTCTCTGCAGGTGAATGTAAAGTTTTCCACACGCCAGTGACCGCATGTGGGTACTAATGATTAAAGGCTGCACTGAGATAGTGCCTCTTGGTGGTAAAATGGTAGAACTGTGCTCCTCAATAAAGTTGTCGAGAAAATTGAGAATGACGTGACATGTTCATTATTCATCAATGTGGAGCCATTGTCCAGCTTGTTCATTTGCATTCTACTGTTTGGCCCTATAACCTGAGTTGTTTTGGCTGTGTGGTGTACAGTATATTGGCTGGGCATTATAATAAAAGGTCTACCATTCCTACACTGTTTCCCCATCGTGGATGTAAACACCCTCAAATTTCACCCCAAAAAAAGGAACAGTTCACCCCAAATTCAAAAATACATATTTTTCCTCTTACCCGTAGGGCTATTTATCAATCTAGATTGTTTTGGTGTGAGTTGCCCAGTGTTGGAGATATCGGCCGTAGAGATTCCGCTTCCTTCTGAGTGGTAATACGGATGGCGGGTGTAGTTCGGTAGAAAGAAAATAGTTCCTAATGAAACTGCTCACAATCAGGTCTGTGGATTATCTTGACTATAACCAACACTGGGCAACTCACACCAAAACAATCTAGATTAATAAATCACACTACAGGTAAGAGGAAAACTATGATTTTTTTGATTTTGCGGTCGACTGTCCCTTTAATCCTGAAATGATGAAACAACTGATTTCTTTCAATTGGAGGCAGCCAAAACAAGCTGCAAACCTAATACTGTTACCTTATCACATTTTAAGTTGATATTTTGAACATTTAGGCTACACGTGCACATTAACATTCACTTAGAGTATTTTTGACCCTGGTGAATGTAAGTACAATATTCACTCTTTTTTGAGCTTTGTTTTGCTCTGCACCAACTCCTGAGGGAAATATCTGGCTTTTTAGCTACTAAA
The DNA here is from genome assembly GCF_008315115.2 of Sander lucioperca. Taxonomy (NCBI): domain Eukaryota; kingdom Metazoa; phylum Chordata; class Actinopteri; order Perciformes; family Percidae; genus Sander; species Sander lucioperca. The sequence continues at coordinate 15,151,368 of NC_050194.1, read as the reverse complement.
TGCTTCACTTTGTTCAGCAGCTAGTTTGTTAGGTAGCAAGCATTTGGTTTTTGGAGCTTTTCTGCTGCCCTCTGTGGCTGAAAACACGAGGATGAGAGTGGTGAGAGGGAAGCAAAACAATAGGTTTCAGGCTAGAAAATGATGATCTGAAAGACGTTGAAAAGCTGTGTGGAGCTGAGGGGAACTGCATAGTCGGATGATACTACTCAGTGGGTTCATCACTACGGGCGACATCTTTCAAATACAATATAAAAGTATTGATTAATGCTTGTGTGAAACAGCCCTTTAACCTCATAGATGTTTTATTTCAAGTGGAATTTGCTTGTCTACAGCAAAAACAATGTATAATGTGTCACTGCCCCTTATAGTGGAATTTCCTTCTCAAAGTAGGGAAAAAGCAAAGCAATCAATTGAAAGATGACAGTTGACAGTGAGGAAGACATCACAATTGATTGTGTCCATGATGAGGAAAAGATCAACCCAGTTAATAAAATTGACTTAATTTTCTGGCAGAAACGTTGTTGATCTGTGTATCAAAGTTACTGGCCAAAATCACGAGAATAACATGATTTTTTTTGTTTTTATTATTATTATTTAGTTGTGGGAGAGGGACAGTCAACCGTCAAGGCATCTAGGCAATTGTTTAACTTTGGGGGGTGGGGGGGGGTCACTTCAGTAGTGGGATAGACCTGTTTATCATCAGCATAACAGTGAAAGCTAATGTTATAATGTAATCTATCGGGAGTACATACAGAGAGAGTTAAAAAGAACTGTAAATAGCCACAGTTTTTCTGTGTGCTGATAATTACACTCAAATGACAGCTAAAATCTTAAAATGGGATTAGCATTATGAAACATTTTAAATCCCTCATTTACAACATTTAGTTGTGTTATCGTGTTCTTGATGTGTGTTTTTAGTTTTCTTTTAGGAATTATTCAGAAGGCCCATACATATAAAGCTACCCCTCTTTTAATAAATAAAAAAATAAATAATTAATATATAATAATTATTAAATAAATTAAAAATTAAAATAATTAAAATAATTAAAAAATTCAAATAATTTTATATATAAATAAAAATAAAAATTATATTTTATATATATATATATATATTAGATAGTATATTACATAGTATGTTTGATATTTGGGGATTCCTTTATTAATATCCACTATATATTGTTGTATCACCACAAGTCTTCTTCTCTACACACGTTTCTAGTTTCTGTTGTGTGGAAATCCAATGTCCTCTGGAACAGGTATCACAGGGGATCTTATTACTGAGTTTGAAAATGGCAATCATTGCAAGCTATTTTCAGTATTTAAGAGAAGCAATACAGTTCATGTGATCCTCTACTGCTTCAATTCTGTAATTATGATGGCAATCACCTCCTTTCTTTCTCTCTCTCTCTGCTGGTTCCACCCTGACTGGAATAAGGTTTCCAATAAAAGACAACAAATATTAACAAATTTTGGGAGATGAAATCAAGTTCATCAATCTCAACAAATATCCAATTTCTCTGTATCCACAACACAATTGCTCTCAGCAACTCAGTGGCATTAATCTTTCTGATGGAGCTTTTCCATCCTGACAATGTTCAGCATCGACAAATAGGAATTTGAATTAGATGCTGAAAACATGGAAAAGTTGCAGATTAAGAATATGCCATCGGTGGCGTGAGGTGGAAGTAGACTCCGCCAGAAGGAGTGTTAATGATGGAAATATCACCTGACCCGTGACTTAAAGCTAAAGTGCGTAGTTTCTGTCGCCCCCATGAGGAATTCTAAGTAATGACAACAAAACTGTCAGTGCGTCCACATGATACAGCCTTTCGTGATTGTGCACGCGCCCCCACCCCTCCTCCACGCAGTTGCTAGTAGCCAAAGAGGACACGGAGGATTGAAAAAAACATGACGGACTCTTGAGAAGAGGTAATTATCTTCACTCGAGTTTCTGCGCGGAAAAGTTACCAGACGACACAATCTTCTGAACATAGACATACTGAGAAATACAGAGAGAGTTGAGTGGAGCTGATAGTCTTAATTAGCTTTGTAGCAACTCATTTGGCAATGGCTTAAATGTAACGGACGTTCAATAATATCAAAGAGTTACGCACTAAAGCTTTAATACTGCTTTTTACTGGATCAGAGATAACACTGGCACATTGTGTAGTTATAGGCCCAATGTAAAAGCTTGTTCTGTGTGAGAATGTAAAACTTTCAAGTGCTGTTCTGTCAAGTAACGACTCCTTAACAAGTCTGTTCACCTTTTAATGTTTATAGTATTACTTTGTCTGCAAAATGTGTCGGGCATTTCTCATAAAAGGGGGGATGTGTGTTGTGCAGAGTATACTTAGACATTGAATCCACGGAAGACTTTTAAAGCTTTCTCTATATACAGTAACCCGATTAGAGAAACCAAGAAAGATGATTGTGCAGAGAGCAATTGGAGACTGTCAAAATGTACTAACAACTGTGGCATTTAGAAGGAGATTACATATTAATACTTTGCAACTGTGATGGTGCTCCACACCACTTCTCTTTCTACTAATCATGACCAATCAGGTGTGTAATCACTAAATGTTTAGTTGCGGGACTAAGTTGGTGGAAAATGTTTGATGTCGGCAGAGAAAACTTGAAATATCTACTGATGTCAAAATGTTGATAAGTACAGAAAGACAGAAACAACACAGGTGTATAAAGTTTCCCCACAAAATGTCCATGTGACAGAGACTGTTCAGGTAAGTGTAGCATATGGTTAAGAGTAGTGCTAAAAACAATTAATTCAAGGAATGATCAAACTAAAATGGTAAATAGTTGTGGTTTGCAGCTTTTTGAATGTAAGCAATAGCGATTTTTCTATCATTGTACAGTAAATTTAATAACTTTGGTTTTTAGAATCTTGGTCGAACAAAACTAATTATAAAAAAAAAAGAAGAAGGGGTGGCAGTAACTCACTCCGTAGGGAGTTAGGTTGGGAACCGGAGGGTCACGGTTCAAGTCCCAGTACGGACCAAAGTACAGAGTGTGGATTGGTAGCTGGAGAGATGCCAGTTCACCTCCTGGGCACTGCCAGGTGCTCTTGAGCAAGGCACCGTACCCCCCCCAACCGCTCAGGGCGCTGGTCCAGCACCGGCAGCCCACTCACTCTGACATCTCTCCATTTGTGCATGAATAGGTCCTGAGCATGTGTGTGTATTTCAGGCCTGTGTGTAGTGATTTCTAACAGAGTGTAAATTGTAATTTCCCCACTGGGGATCAATAAACAGTATAAAAATTTGTATAAATAAATTAACTAAATTAAAGACTTTACCTTGGGCATTTTTCACTCTTTGCTTTCAAATACTACATTCAGACTAATAAATTGCTGTAATTAATCAATAATTGTAATAATCCGCCCTGGTTGGGAGGCCTATAAAACTGAGTGGAAAGCACAGAAAAAGTGGTACCACAGGGACATTGTGCTTTAATATGCATTACATACCAAGTATACAAGTAATAATTAGTTTTGGCTTATTTTAGTTCATAGTTTTAGTTCAACATTCTAATACATTTATTATATACATCAGACTTTGTCAGCGATAAAACAAAAAAGTTCTGGACTTATTTCGTTGTGTTAAAAGTGATTCATTCCAGTCTAAAATTTCAATACAAAACTGCCCAAATGTTTGTGTGTTTTCTGATTAGGTCTTTTGACAATAGCTGTTTGTGGAGGCAGGTGCTTAGGCCAGCTTGTTGCTATGGAAATGTGTTGAAATGTGATGACTCTAAGGGACTCAAACAATGTAGTTTCAGACTACATGATGTTATCCACAGCTCTAAAAGTTACATCATGTTAGAAGATCATGCAAAAGTTCATAACGTCACGGAGAGATACCGCAGGTCTTTCCTGCCTGCTGCTGTCAGACTCTACAATCAGCACTGCTCCCAGTAGACCACATGGACAAAACACACACACCAGGGCTGATAAAACGTGCAATAAAACATGTGACTGTGCAATTACTGTAAATACATTTTACTATTTACTATTTAATATTTACTCTCTTTAATTATATGTATTACTGTGTGTTAACGTGTCTTTTACTTTTCCTCTTATCCCTTGCTGCTGCAACAGTGTGAATTTCCCCATTGTGGGATTAATAAAGGATTTTGAATCTTGAATCTTGACAATTTAGTTGTGTTGTTCTGACTTAGAGCCAACAGTGGTGATTTAATGTAATAATGCCAATGTCAGAGTATTTTTAAACATTTTGTCATGTCCAGTTGACAAACTATATTAGACTTTTTCATGATTTCATTTCAACAAAAAGAGGAACAAAAACTCTGAAGCCGAGAGACCACATGTCCAAAGCTGCCACATTCAATGGATGAGTTTAAATTCACATCCACAAATTAAACATCCAGATGAAAGAACAAGCAATTATAGGTTTCAGCCAGTAACACCTGAACAATACCATTTTTTTTATGCTTAAAGTTTGAGCTTGAGCTACAAACTTGCATACATACCTGCTTGTACGGACTCTAGACCACACCTAATTGTTCTCTTTTGTGCCACTACCAGACAGGTGAACCTTTTCTAAATTAATTTTTCTTGCTACCTGACACATTCATGTAACCATTTGGGTAAGCGCATAAATTAAATCGACAGCAAGGACAGGAAGCACAACCATACACATTTAATCCTAGAGCAGTGGAATTTGAGTTTCAAAGTGTGCCAGCATAGACTTCCTTCCATAATGTTTTAAACATGTTCTGTGCACTGAGAAGCCCTCAGCCAGAGAAGACAGAAAGCGGAGAGTTGAGGAGGAACAGAAAGAGAATGATCGAGTAAAATATGTTTTGTTTATAATCAGTGAGGCTGTCTGTCTATACTGATGCACTTAAGCTCCTGGGCTGTTAAGCTATGTGCTATGTATTACAAATGCAACATTAAGCAGCTATAGCACTTTCATCAATAAGAGAGCAACTGGTTGGAGCTTTCAGGTGCATGTACAGAAATCATACTCAATAGACTTCATAACCCATATTTGATTTAGTATTTTCATACGTGGTCATAAAGCCTTTGCCTAAAGAAATCCCAGCACATACAGTATTCATTGATGCATCTGCAGCTGCTCAGTTAGTAATGGTAAGTCAGCGCCTACACTGCCTCAAATTAAACTACAATTCAAGGACATCACAAATTCAGCTGGCCTGGTGAAAGATATAGAGAGATGAACTTATAACTAACTTATTTCCATAATGGTGTGTCCATAGAACATCTGGTCATTTACTGCCTGCCCCTCAGGTTCAACCAGATGTAAAAAAAACAGTTCAGTGGCTGCAGTCAGACTGCAACAAATCCGGTTTCTTTATTTATTGTAACCTGTGTATATGCTATAGCTTCACAACATGCAGCTGGTAAAGTTTCATTTCAGTTTTTGATTAATGAGCTTTTAATCAAAGACCTCAGTATCACGTATGAAGCTTAGTGTAAGCTCATACAGAAAGACTTCTATGCTTAACATTTTCTCTCTCTCCCAACCTAATCAGCTGACTCTTGGTGCTCACTCTTTCAGTTAAACCAACCAGATTTTGCCACAAGCTATTGCGTTGTTACATTTAAACTTTAAATCGGTTCTCCTCTCTGCTGCTGTCAGTTGTCATTTCAGGCAAAATCAATGTTCCACCCCATTCTCATCGGGGGGATATTCCTGCATATCCGTGGCCTCTATACCCCTTATAAATTAGTCTAATTGCCAAAGACTCTAACATATCAACCTATGATGCACCCTGTTAATTAAACTTTTTTCACCCTTAAATGAAGTCTCCCCTGATTGAACTAAAAAAGGTACTAGCTAACAAACCAGGTAAAGTGAGCATTCATCTGAATTATCTGAAAAACAAAGATGAAAGCATCAATATGCGCAGGAATTTATTAGGATATGTAAATACATTCATTTGTAAAATAAATATGAGGTAGTCAAGCATTTACGAGAAATACAACTTAACATTAAAGGTCCCATATTGTAAAAAGTGAGATTTTCATGTCTTTATTTTATTATAAAGCAGGTCAGGTGCAAGTATCAAAACGCTCAATCCACAGAGAAATGCACACAGGCCATATTCAGAAACTGTGCCTTTTAAACGAGCCGCCAGGACTTCTGTACAGTTGTGATGTCACAACTGTACTATAGGTAGTACAGTGCCATTCAACACGTTTTTTCAACATTAAAGCATGTAAACATGTTCTAGTAGAAACCCAAAATACAAGTATGAACCTGACATTAATGTGGGACCTTTAAGTTGTCATTCTTTGTGAATCCATTTAATGAGGTGTTTTGAGCTCAATCCAGCCTCAGAGAGCATAGAAATTGTAACCTCATTTGCATGAGGTGTTGGTAATTGGGCACAATGTTGCATAGTGGTTTGTGCCTTTCTCAGTACATGCAAACCCAGGAGTTCAGTTTCTTCTCCATCATTAGGATCAGTGGTGGAAGAAGTATTCAGATCCTTTACTTAAGTAAAAGTTCTAATACCACACTGTAAAAATACTCTGTTACAAGTAAAAGTCCTGCATTAAAAAAGCTACTTAAGTAAAAGTATGTAAGTATCATCAGGAAAATGTACTTAAAGTATTAAAAGTAAAAGTACTCAATGCAGAATTTTTTTTCATTTTAGAAACTGGAAACGATCAAAACAGTTCTGATAATTAACTTAGTGTTTAATCGGCTAATCGTTTCAGCTGTAGCAAACTGGCGGCCTGTATATTGTTAGGTAGTTTCATTTATAATAAAACATTGTATTTTATAAGCTAAATGTGTTTTGTGTGCAAAAAATATTAATTTTGGAAAGTAGTAACTAAAGCTGTCAGAGGAGTATAAAACGTAGAAAGTGGCATGAAAAGAATAGACTCAAGTAAAGCACAAGTACCTCAAATGTGTACTTAAGTACAGTAGTTTAATTTATACTCTTTATTGATCCCCAATGGGGAAATTACAATGTACACTCTGTTGTTATTACACACTGGCCTGAAATACACACACACATGCTCAGGCCCTTTTACATGCACTAATGGAGAGATGTCAGAGTGAGTGGGCTGCGACTGCTGAACAGGCGCCCTGAGCAGTCCACCTCTGTATTTCAGTCCGTACAGGGACTTGAATCAGTGACTCTCTGGTTCCCAACCCAACTCCCTACGGACTGAGCTACTGCCACCCCAACTTCAGTAAATGTACTTAGTTACCAACATTTTTGCTGCACTGTTCACAGGTTTGGAAGAAGGAGGGCTTCAGTGATTGTGAAAGGAGGCAAAGACTCACCAGACATGACGTTCTGATGTAGATGATGTTCATTCTTTACACTTATGATGTCGGCTGCTTAAGCTTTCTCCTGACTATGGCAAGATTCTTACAATAATCTTTCATCCTCTTAAGAGAGGAAAAGCTTTGCCTCAGAGAGCTCCTATAGATCACAATTCATACGATGTGCGATTTTACACCACATCTTTGCAAAGGTGAAAAACTAGAAGACTTTGAGGCAACTCGTTAAAAAGAAGGAATAAGGTTTAAAAAGCCACAGGGGTCCTTAGTTCACTTTTCATGTGACGTAAGGTGGCTCACATCAGACAGAGAAAAAACACATGGAATAAAATGTGGAAGTGATGGTAACCTTATGAGTATAATCTCTGTTGCAAATACTTTTCCTTTGTTGCATTTCAAGGTATTTAACTACAATTTGTGTCAGTGAAGAGTGTGATTGTCTAGGCAAGGCTACAGCAGTAAGAGCATATCTCTTAGTAAGAGGGAGCCAATTGTGCCAATGTAAACCCCTCTTTTCTGACTGCTGACAGGACTGTTGATGACAGATGCCATTCACTTGATTCTCAGCTTTGTGTTTGCTGCTCATTAGTATTCTGGATAACTGTTTGAGAAGCAGAAGAAACCAAAGAGTAACAGGGTCCTGATAAATGTATGGGTATTTTCTCGATAACACGTCCGAGTTCTGAATTTTATCAATGTGACCATCTGACTTTACTCTTAGACAAAACAACTCAAGTATGCCATAAATCAGTGGTTCACAATCTTTTTTGTCTGACATACCCAAACAGCCCAAGAGTAAATGTGTTATTATTGAACACTATTAATTATATGAAGTGGATATTGTTACAAACATTTTATGCAGTTACATTACATGTCATTTAGCTAACGCTTTTATCCAAAGTGACTTACAATTGCTATATATATATATATATCTATCTATCAGAGGCCACACGCCTCTGGAGCAACTATGGGTTAAGTGTCTTGCTTAGGGACACATTGGTTGATGTATCGCAGTGGGAATTGAACTCAGATCTCCCACACCAAAGGGATGTGTCATATCCACTGCGCCGTCACCACACTGAACAGTTGAACTGTCAGTGCTAGGTCAGTTTGGTCATTTCAGTCATCCTTTTGTCAGATCTGAGCAATAAAATATTAACCGTCTTTTATCTATTCTCTAACTTCCCTTATTTAAACATTATCAGGAGGTACTCTTTTTATTATAGCCTAGCTGTTTTGTAATTGTCCGTTGGTAATTTAAGTTTAGTGCTACTGCTAACCAAACTAGCCACTATACTAGCTGCCTGAGGCTAATGTGTTGCTAATACAACATTCTAAATGAATTACTTTACTGTTGGGGGAACTATTACGTATTTTACTCTTTATTTTTACACTTTGGACTCTGTTTGTTAACTAGAGTTATTACTGTGCTATATTTCCCATGTGGACGTAAAGTTTAAGTGTCACTGGTGCACCCGGCGCTCACACATTTTCACAATTGCTTACAGGAGACACTTCAAAGTCCAGCTTCGTATCTTCAGCTTTCAGTAGTGTGTTTGGCTCGCTGTGTAGTTGTGCACCTACATGCATACTGTAGTTAGGGCAGAAAAAAAAGCCACTGAAAGCAATTATTCAAATGAAAAATGTCCATGTATGCTCATATCTCATAAATGCAATTCTGTTTGGCAGCTGACCATCAAACTCAGTGCTAACCAGCACCTGAGTGCATTTTTAATTGCATGCCAGTATTTCAAAAGGAATCACATACTGATAAAGCAACATTCGCTGATGAATAACTGAAGCTTGTTTCAAGGCTGTCCAAGTTCATTTTAATGCTGTGTGAAACCAAACAAAAGCAAAACATTGCAGGAAAGACACATTCAATAATATAAAGCAGTATGCTTTGAAAAATGTTCGCCAATAATGTGAAGAATGTGTTCTGTAAGATTAAAACATGCTAACTTATGATCAGTGAATACAATGACTAGATATTTTCCTTATAGGCAAAACTATCATTCAAAAGCAAAGATGTTTTTGTATTATTCATGTTTTCCAGAATATTAATAGTATTTCAATTCAGAAAACATCATCGGAAGTTTAATGACTCGTCTCCTGATGTGCAGAATGACCTCACAAAACTGATATTATTTATCTAAATAATGTTTATAGATGTTTTACATTTCATACACATTCATTCACGTTTGTTAACAGTAAAATAACTATTTACTGAAGTTTTATTAACTATTAATTTACCATTTAGTAGTGATGGTTATTATAAAGTGTTACCATTACATGAGTATTTCTGTTGAACATGGTTATTACACTGGTGAGATAATGGCTGTTTATTTCATGGCAACACAAAAATATCCATCCTAGATATATTCCTAATGTCATCAAGTAGAGAATTTCATCAAGCTTTCAGGGTTTTGAAAATAAGTTTTCTTTCTCCTTGAAACACAGGCCCGGGGAATATCTATTAGGCACTTAATTGATTGCAAACTCATGGTCTGAGTCACATCTCAATCTTTCCAGCTTTGTCTCGCCCTGCTCTCTTCCATTCTGGCTCATTGGTGTGTACAGTGGTTCATAAGATGCATGGCTGTGGCTGGTTATGTGGAGAGTGAAGAGTAATCATTTAATCATTAGACCAAGAAGGTTTTAAATAAGACCAGTGAGTTCATAAGGGCACACACAAAATAAGGAGGTGTGGACGCAATAGGTTTTTCGGAGAAAGATGAACAAATGACATACAGGCATTTGCAGTTTTTTCTGAATTGCTAAAACACTAAACCCCATTCTCTGAACCAAATGCTCAGTGGCCTAAAGCCATTTGTTGAATCAATCACTCTTCTTGCATAACTCTAAACACATTCTCGCTCGTTAAAACACATTTCACACTGTGATGCACTTGTGTTGCAAAATGGTTAACACGGGCAGCAAAAGTTAAACACAACTACAACACTCATTCACATCATTTACACACAACGACTCAAAATTGTACACACGTTTCTAGGTGATCAAACCAATTGTAGAGAATATAAGCCAGTTCAGAGTGCACAGGTGGCACAGGAGCATTGAATGTTGATGTTTGATTTTGCAGTTTCACAATATTTTTTCATGTCATATGCTTTTCATTTCATTTTCTTTGTTCTTTGGCCTTTTGCAGTCGGACTACTGTATTGTTCTACAAGTGCCTACAGCAATACAGTATACAGACATTCAATATTGTATTACTTGCATTACTTGCAGTGTACAAGATATTCACGGTACAAGTTGTGATATACTTAAGTTTTCATTGCATGTGTTTACTATATGAAATACTGTAAACATTTTTTTTCTGTAACTACATGTCCTGGACACTGTTCCCAATTTTTTGAGGTAATGTCTAATGAATGCTCTAGTATTTAGTTATCGACTGGCTGTGTGTATGAAAGCATTGTTTGATTTTGCCAGCAGAGTCCGGGGTTTTGTGAACATAGTTTGAGAATTTAGTTTTGTGTTTACAGTTTTGAGAAAATGTCTTAGCAATCGAGAAAAACTGTAAAGAGAGTTCAAACAAAGTTGATATTTAATAGCGCAACGCTATATGTATTCATTTCAGTGGCTAAAAAAGGCTGAATAATATCTATATATGAAAACGGTTTTGATCCTATAGTTGTATTTTTTTATTTTTTTTGAGATGTTGCCCAGTGTGTCACAGTTTGGCCCAGAATCCCCTCTTCTTACCCTGTGACCTGTCATGCTTCTGGAGTCCAGGGACAACAGACCTGTCATGCCTCTGTTGTTCCTGGACTCCGGACCGGGTTTTCCCTCTATCCTCCCGGTTGACTACAAGGGAGTTGCCCATCATCAGTGCTTGCACTGCCACACCTGTTGCCACCGGTTGCCACTCTCCTCGTCAGCCATAGTTTTTTTAAGCAGTGTCAGGAGGAGCACTCTTTTATTGTCATGTCTTTCAGTGTGGATTCTAGCGTTTGCTCTTGTTCTAGTGGATTTACTGTTTTTTTGACCTAAGCCTGTGCTTTTTTTTGTTGGACTTGGATATTGGACTTACCTTCTTGGAAACCAATTCGCTTGGACCAATTGCCTTCCTTTTTCCCTGCCTACCTGTGTACCGAACTCTGCCTGTTTTTGCCACTTTGGTTATCTGACTGAACCCTGCCTGTGTTTTCCCCTGCCAAACTGTGTACCGAACTCTGCCTGTTTTTGCCACTTTGGATATTGGACTGAGCCCTGCCTGTTACCTCTGCCGTGTTTTTTGACTTTTTGAGTTTACGCTGCCTACCAAGTTGCTCTGCCTGGCTGCCTATTACTGTTTTCTTAATTAAAACCTACATAATATACTCTCTGCCTCCTGAGTCTGCTTTTGGTTCCACAATCTTGTACCTGGCCTCACCGGGTCTGACACAGTGAGCATTTCTGTGACGTGCCAGTGAAAAGTCTATCGGGCATCATAGAAGAGAGAGTGACAGAAGGAAGAGGAAGATGTGAGAGCAAAAGTGATGAAAGAGAAGGAAAGGGGTAACAGTGTAAAGTGAGGAGAGGAGGGAGAAAAAGCTGGACTGAGATAAGAGATGAAGAGGGAGGAAGAAATAAAGGGAGAGAAACTGATACAAAAATTGAAAGCAACTGTTTATTATATTAGTCACAAGTCTCTGCCACAACTAACTCCAGCCCATACATACAGTATACGGTACATCTACTAAAGCTCTGACACAGCAAGTTCTATGGACTTTTTACATCCAAACTGACTTATGAACATTGAAACATTTTACTTGTATATGGTTTTTGTTGGTATACTTGGATGTGTTTAATTGTTTTTTATTGCATTTACAGATCTTGTTCATGTGTAGTATTGCCAGAAGATAGAGATTATATGATTTGCTTGATTAATTCAATCCTATGTTTACTGATTGGTTTCTGATTTGTAGGTTTTTGGTAATATTTTCCTTTTCACGTATAGAAAACATCATCTTTTGCCACTCTAATTAGGAATTTGGAACATCTTTGGGATCCCTGTATTTAAATGTGCACCCTAGACCAGATGTTTCTTGAGCCAATGCCTCCATTGTCATTGTAGTTTTTAATGTTTATTCCCATCAGTGACGCTAAGAATGATACCAGCGCCTTGCATAATGTAAAAATTAAATAAATAAAACATGTTATAGTCCAAAGTCCAACCAATTTGAAATGACAGATGGAGAATTCTGTTAAATAAACAGGCCAAAGCAGATATTATATTTGTTTGTTGAGGTGTTTATGCTTGGCTTCATGCCTTTTATTGTGCAGCTAAAACCAAAGCAGCGTGAGATCTGACATAAGGTTATGCGTTGCAGTTTTGAGTAGTGTAGATTAGGCTGTTGTCACTTTTACGCTGTAGACTTTGACATTATTCAATTTGAAATTCAGGTTTATTGAAACGTATTGCAAATAATAAACCGATGAGAAGAACTCAACATCCCAAACAGAAGTCTCTCATGTGAAATAACAAAAACTTAGTGTTCATGTAGAATCTCACTACTCACGGAGAGAAGCTGTTTAAGAAAATAGGTTTTCAAGACCTTTTAAGATTTGCTGCTAAGATAAAACAATGTCAAATTTACAATCTATGCATTTCTCATGCTGTGATGATCAGCCAGTATGTCATCTGCCTTCCCAATCAGAAAGAACTACAAAGAAGAACAACATTGAAGAAGACTGAGAGATGTAAAGGGTACTCAGTCATGCAGGCAGGACAAGTCAGCAACTGCAACATTTAACAAGCTCGTTCATTTTCAGTCTAGGAAGGCAGACTGTTCAGTAGGTGCATTTCAGTGGCAAAATTAACTCTTGTGATAGTCTTCCACAGTGTTGTGCTGCCGGTCTGTATTTCTTTTAAGTGCTAATTGATGTGCCCGTTCAAAGTGTTTGTAAACATCTGTAAATTTGAATGAATTAGAATGTCACATGAATAGATCATTAATCTCACTTTGTTTTGCTGCTATGGTTGCTGTAGTACTGCTGCAGGTTTGCACATACTGTTAATGCTGAAATTCCTACTTTGCATTAGTTTGTTTTTTTCTGTTTAATATTTCCAACTTGTTGGTCTGAGAACGCTTATTTTCTGTTACTTAACTTAATCCTTTTTTGGGTCGCAGGGGCAGTAACCAATTCCAGCATAAGTCTGGGAGACATTGTGCACAGACTACCTGTTTAAACTGATACTCATATTAATACCTACAAACCTGACCTCTATGTGTTTTGAATGTAGGAGGAAACTATAATGTACCCTCTGCAGCCCAATTTCATTAAAGGTCCCATGGCATGAAAATTTCACTTTAGGTTTTTTAACATTAATATGCGTTCCCCTAGCCTGCCTATGGTCCCCCAGTGGGTAGAGATGGCGATAGATGTAAACCAAGCTCTGGGTATCCTGCTCTGCCTTTGAGAAAATGAAAGCTCAGATGGGCCAATCTGGAATGTCCTCCTTATGACGTCATAAGAAGGACGGTTACCTCCCCTTTCTCTGCTTTGCCCGCCCAGAGAATTTGGCCCGCCCATGAGAAAGAGAGAGACATCATGGCTTGCAAACAAGCGAAGCATGGCAGTTGGTCAAGGCCACACCCCCACCCTCCACCTTGCCCCCCCCTCTCTCCTCCTCAATAGCATTTAAAGCTACAGACACAGAAATGGCACATCCTAAGTAAAGCTCATTGTGGGACTGGCTCTAGTGGCTGTAATTCTGCACCAAGGCTGAATTTCGGGAAAGAGACTTCAGATACAGTATTAGGGGACCACTAAGGTCTATATAAAAGCATCTAAAAAGCAGCATGTCATAGGACCTTTAAAGGTTCATCTGATCTCTGACCTAATCAATGTGATTTGGCTTATACTTTATGGTTCTCTACGGGCCACAAAATCTCTTGCACTGACTGATAGATTGTGTGTTTGGCTGGTACAGTGCTGTGCTGGTGTAAGCCATGACAGAAGGGTGCCTCTCACAGGTCATTCGGTGATCCAGCTCCAGGCGATAATGGCAATGCCAGTCGGTTGCAGGGCAGCATGAGGTCTGCTGCAAAGTGGTGGAGCTGCTTGTGCTCACCAGGAGACTGATCCATGAGCAAGCTCCTCCATGGCCCTAGTGAGACAACCTGGGACCAAACTGAGAGTCTGACAGCTCTGTGAATCACTGAATGTTGAAAAGGAAGAAACATCCTTAAAGGAGAACTCCGGGCAATTTTTACGTTAATCCTGATCGCTATAAGTATGTGAGTACTGTCGATAGCAAAAAAAACTAGCCAAATCGGTGCTAGCTAACTGGAGCTGCTGCAGCTAATGCCGAGAGCTCCCACTTAGCTAAAACGGCAGTTTTGGGGGCATATCATAAAGAGTGTCTTTGTGCCTCTTAACAGACACAAAATGCAATTAAAATGTCTGTGCAACATGAACAGGGCCCTTACATGACAACAAGATGCGTTTTCAACTCAGACATTGTTTAAATTCACCTACCCTGTTAGCTGCTAGCTGCCGTCTGGGATGAGTGAGTGTGTTCAGCCAGGCTTCGGTAATAATCATCAAGCAGCAGTTCCCTGTGTATTTGTAGCATATATATCCATTTTGTGTACGATCCATCTGGCGTTGGTGAATAGTAGTCTCTGCAGTGGCGAATTGTGTGTTAGTTGCCTTAGCCAGGCTAGCAGGGCCGACCGGCATCCTTCTACTTCTTCCCCGCCTTCCTCGCCTGCCGCGGCCGACAACAATCCACGGGCACCCGCTGGTCTGGTGGATGTCCTCCAGAGGACAGTTCATGCTTTCGTGGCGAAATTTTTGCGGCGAAATTTTTTTATTTCCCCCTCAAAAATATGTAATTGAGCACTGTAGTGGTTATGATCATATCAGTGACTATGTAACTACATGGAAACGGGACAAATTATGTCTGTTTCTTGTACAGTAATAGTGTTCTCCTTTAACATTGTAGTCCAGATAAATTATACAGATTGCATAGCTAATTTCAATTGGAGACATGTTGCTTGTCATGCTGTGGTCTCCCTGCAGTCTTTAATTAGCTAGCTGGATGGACCTGGTGGGAAGAGTTTACCAGTTTTAGCATGTGAGAGCTGGCTCTTACGGTGGCCGACAGGGGCAAACGCCCTGCAACTTAAGCAAACACACGCAAATAGACAAAACACAAGCAAATTAAGAAAACAACTTCATTAATTTGACAACACATGCACAGCATTCAGCAAACGCGCTGCAAATACCACAACACAACCAAATACATAAATGCACTGCAAATAAAAAACGATGCAAAAAGAAAAGCACGCAAACCCCGAAAAAAGAAGCGATGCAAAAAGAAAAACAACTTCATTAATTTGACAACACATGCGCAGCATTCAGCAAACGCGCTGCAAATGCACACAACACAACCAAATACATAAACGCGCTGCAAATACACACAACACAACCAAATACATAAACGCACTGCAAATACACACAACACAACCAAATAGATAAACGCGCTGCAAATATGAAACGATGCAAAAAGAAAAGCACACCAATCCAGAAAACAAATGCAACAAAAAAAACGCTGCATCCAGATTACACAACGGAAGTTCTCCAGGCCTCTAGAGGGAGCAGCTGGATTTTCGACCTCACGGGGAGAGAGGGAGGGAGGGAGGGAGAGAGAGAGAGAGAGAGAGAGAGAGAGAGAGAGAGAGAGAGAGAGAGAGAGAGAGAGAGAGAAACTGCATAGACTGCATAGACTGTAAATATTAAATCTATGTTTGAGATATGTTTTCTCTCGTTTGGTGGGTGTGTGTCGGCTCAGGTCCCAGCTGATAATCACTCAGCAGAGACGTCTGTAAACTCGTGGTGATAAAACATTTAAAACTGTATCAGCGTTTAACGTTGACGTTTGTTTAAGCCATATTACATGAGCGGGTTTAATTTCGAGGTCCGAAATTACTTAAGTGTAGGCCTCCTCAAGTGTAATATTGTGATTATACAACAACGGTTACCAACAAAATAAGTGATCAATCTGTATTCATATTGTGGAGCAATTCGCTCTTGAAATACAAAAAACTGACAGGATTTCTAGTCCCTCCTTGTTTAGTAAACCAGCCAATTTACCGTGGGATTTATCAAACTGAATAAATCCCGCCCGTACATATAAACACAAAACTGCTTTGCTAACTCCATCGTGTTGTAAGTAAGACATCTGCTGAAAAAGTTATTGTATTCATCAGCATGATTGCCGTACTGTTTAGTTCACAAACATCCAACACACCAAAGTACAAACACATAGCGGACCAGACGCGAGCTTTTATTTTGAAAAGCCGAAGCTCGGGGACAGCACCAGCCGGGAGGGCATGAGACGGGAGCATAGACTGTATATTAATAACATATTATGTTATTAATAATAATAATAATAATATGAATTTAATATCGGTTAATAACGGTCGAAAATATAGCTGTTCCACTAGCTGCTCCCTCTAGAGGCCTGGAGAACTTCCGTTGTGTAATCTGGATGCTGCGTTTTTTTGTTGCATTTGTTTTCTGGGTTGGTGTGCTTTTCTTTTTGCATCGTTTCATATTTGCAGCGCGTTTATCTATTTGGTTGTGTTGTGTGTATTTGCAGCGCGTTTATGTATTTGGTTGTGTTGTTGTATTTGCAGCGCGTTTGCTGAATGCTGCGCATGTGTTGTCAAATTAATGAAGTTGTTTTTCTTTTTGCATCGCTTCTTTTTTCGGGGTTTGCGTGCTTTTCTTTTTGCATCGTTTTTTATTTGCAGTGCGTTTATCTATTTGGTTGTGTTGTGGTATTTGCAGCGCGTTTGCTGAATACTGCGCATGTGTTGTCAAATTAATGAAGTTGTTTTCTTAATTTGCTTGTGTTTTGTCTATTTGCGTGTGTTTTCTTAAGTTGCAGGGCGTTTGCCCCTGTCGGCCACCGTAGGCTCTGGAGCTTTGGTGCTCCATATCAAGGAGTATGTCTCCATCTCTCCACTTCTCTCCAGGGAGATACCTTTAGCTTTGATGGTAGAAGAACAAAAATGCATCTTGGGATGCCCTTTGACCAAGCAGTAAGGCTTCATACTGATCCACGTTATTGTTGTTCGTCAGCTGGAATTTACTGCTGGACAGTGAACACAGTAGGATTTGTGGTTGGGGTTTGTAAACACAACATTCAACATTGGCCCCTCCTCCCCGGCTTAATGAGGGCAAAGAATTTCTAATATGGGAAGAAGTTCCACTCTCTCGTTACTTCCAGCTTCTGAACTGGTTGCAGTTCCACCAGAGTTCCATATAGGGGGCGCTCACAGGCCAGTGCAGAATGAATGGGACTCTATGGAGCTATACCCCTCAAAATCCACTTTTGTCAGAATATAATTTTTTGTCTAGTAATTTGAATGTTGCATTTGAAAGGGGAGGCTAAGAAAATACACACTGCTGGGTGTTAGATTTTTTTAAAGTGGCTTTTTTGTTCTAAAAAGCCTTTTAAAATGTCAATGACGTCATACACATATACGGCCAGAGATACTGCTTTATGGCAAGCTCTGAGTCGCTTCCTTTTTTCTCTCGAGGCATCGACAACACAGCTGACAGATTAGACTCTCCCTGTCAATACACATGCTAGAAAGAGGTTTGCTAATGTTTTAAAGACCACACCGAAATATTCACTCTGACATTCTGGTTCTGCTTCGGATGCCGTCAAGCGGGATCTCCGATCGTAATCAGTCCTTCACTGACCAATCAGCATTCATTAGCAGAATGCTAGCGTGTTATGGGCAACAACGACTCAACCTGTAACAAATCGAAAGGGCATAAGTACTCGTTCATTCAACTTTTGACCTATGACCCATGTTGAACTTGCAAAAACTACAATCAAATCTGAGATTTCTCAACGACAATCAGGCGAAAGAGACAAATTTAGCAGTCTAGCTCCATAGAGTCCCATTCATTTTGCACTGGACCGTGATCACCCCCAGTGGAATTCTGGTGGAACTGCAACCAAAGTAGGTACAATGGGGCTAAATAGGGAGTGGAACGGCTTTCCGTAGACGGGCTTTGATGAGGGTAACAGTGCTCACCAGCGGGCGAAAGCCAACTCCAGATTTACTCTCGTTTTGGAACGCTTTGTCTGCTTGGCGTTTCACCTCACTAGTATATTTGCATTTCTTTTGGCGCTGTCTGCCATTTCCGTAGCTTCTACTTGGATGTGTGCTTACGATATGGCACCTGGTTACATACACATCAAAATAAGAAACTACAGGCAAAGGTCAGGGTCTGTGCAGGTACTACAGACACTGTCACACACTTCTAGTGGGTAATGATTGAGTATTAGTGAGTAAGGGATGATTGAGAGGGATTTATTTCTGTATAAGTTTATACATGTAGCTTTAAATAATTGTTCAAAAGAAGGGTATGGTATGTCAATATGATGTGTGGTTACATCGTGATCCATACAGTCTATGATCCAGGGTCCGTGTACGTTTTGATAGTTTGTTTTTTCGTTTGAACCACAAAACAAAATAACGAGAAACCACCTTTTTTTCGTTTGTCGTTTCAAACCAAAAACAAAGAAATGATAAAAAAAAAGAGCCGTTCTTGGTTTCTGAATCCAAAAACGAAAAACGACTAAACCAAATTCAAATAACGGTCCGATTTTGTTTTTTTGAAATTCCTTTTTTCATTTCTCCGTTTGAATATCTACATTAAAAGAAAGACAGGTTGGCCAAGTGACCAGGAAGTAATAGTAAATATAGCCTATAAAAATAAAAGCCAAGCTGTTAGAACATCATAATATATCATAATATGATAATATATCATAATATGCAGCACTAACGTTATACCAGAGTAACGTTAGAAGAAAAAAAATCAATCAATAAATAGGCTTATATAAACCTGGACCGAAAGAAATATGTTAGCAACAGTAGTTTATTACAGTGATTTAATATCGTGCCTATCCACACACATCACCAGTCACGTTTAATGAGCGCATTGTTTGGTTCAATACAGTTGGTAATAGTTAACCTAAGAACTTATTGTGTGTGCAGAGTTGTTACTGTTAGCACTATATTATATAATTAAATTAATATTTAATGTGGTATCCACCGTAATGTTTCCCCTTTCTACCAGCAGGTGGCAGTATTTAAATGACTGACTGTATTGTGTCTTTGGTAACTGTTTTAAATCAAGATTACTGATATAGATGTATTTATTGTTGTTCATTTCATTTGGTTTTTGATTTAGATTTGATTTGCAACCTAGTTATCATCATCATCATCATTCACCCCCAGCCCAGAGTTAAACCTGCATGCCCTTCTGTTTTAACCTGATTCTAACGCTGCTATCAGCTTCTTAGCAGCTCAGACAACAAACTCACATCAGAAATGTCCTAATGTAGGCCATCTGGCCAAAAAGAATGATTTACCAGTGTGCTATATACTGTGTGAATCGTTCTTCTCTATACACATTCCAGTGTGTATAACATACAACACTCCCATTGTGTCATGCAAGTGAAGAGAATCCATACAAGTCTTAAACATTTATTCAACATATATAGCACATACATGCTTTCAAAGGCATTGCATGTACAATCTATGGCTGCAGAACATTTACTGTGAAGCCCTAAGGTAAGAACATTTTACAAGGTCCTCAAAAGAATGTCCAACAACATAATTACATTACTAAAAACAGGCTGTCAACGCTGAGTACATCAGCAATAACTGCAACAAAACGTTTCCAGTAACTTTTGAACAGTCCTGCTTATTGACTTGGACCAATCTTTGCCCATTCCTCTGTACAGAACAGCTTCAACTCTTGGATGTTGGTGGGTTTCCTCACATGAGCTGCTTGCTTCCTCATCCTTCCACGTCATTTTAATGTCAGAACTTTTGACTTGGCCTTTCCAAAACATTCACTTTATTCTTCTTTAAGGTAGGTGGGTAGATTTATTTTGTCACAATATAACAGGTTATATAGTATAAACCACATCATCATCAGCACATTTGCTGATGTAAGATGTCACACTGATGATGTATAATCGTCAAGGCTCTCCTGGGTGGTGACCTCATCTGTCCACACTTTGACTGTCCTTACTTATGATCAGACTTGCAGCACTGTCTTTATATTTCAATGAAAGCTTAAATGTTAACATAAAAATGTTTTAGAATGGCATAAAATTAAGAAATGAGAATGTGTCTGTACACCTATGTGTCTTAAGCAGCATAAGCAATCAACATTTGTTTGCTTTCACTCCCTCTGACTGCAGCTCAATATATCATTTGGACTGTGCAATGACAGATATCGTAGCAATAGATGATGGAGAAGTGAACTGTGCATCACTACGCTGCATGAACTTTATCTGAAAAATGTGTGTATGTAAAAGTAAAAATACAATTCCATAAATGATATTCCATAAATATTATCAAAACTTTAGGAGGTGTTCTCTGTAGTGTGGTCCTGTAGCAATACATAATGATGGCAGTTGTTAAGTAGGCTATTCTGCTTAATATTACCAATATGCCTAGTAATTGCTGACAACAACTAGCCTTTATAATCAATCTGGAATGTAAACAAAACATTTTCAAGGTACACATTTCAAAGAAGACTACTTGAATAAATATGAGGTGCTAGAAAAACAAAATGCATCAGGCGGTATCCAATGGTAGCCCCACCATGGGCCCAACACTTTTCTGTAGCTTTTCCATTATATTATTTTAATTATATAATATAGTGCTAACAGTAACAACTCTGCACACACAATAAGTTCTTAGGTTAACTATTACCAACTGGATTGAACCAAACAATGCGCTCATTAAACGTGACTGGTGATGTGTACGTGGATAGGCACGATATTAAATCACTGTAACAAACTACTGTTGTTAACAGATTTCTTTCAGCCCAGGTTTATATAAGCCTATTTATTGATTGATTTTTTTCTTCTAACGTTACTCTGGTATAACGTTAGTGCTGCATATTATGACCGTTCTAACAGCTTGGCTTTTATTTTTATAGGCTATATTTACTATTACTTCCTGGTCACTTGGCCAACCTGTCTTTCTTTTAATGTAGATATTCAAACGGAGAAATGAAAAAAGGAATTTCAAAAAAACAAAATCGGACCGTTATTTGAATTTGGTTTAGTCGTTTTTCGTTTTTGGATTCAGAAACCAAAAACGGGAGAACGGCTCTTTTTTTTATCGTTTCTTTGTTTTTGGTTTGAAACGACAAACGAAAAACAGGTGGTTTCTCCTTATTTTGTTTTGTGGTTCAAACGAAAAAACAAACTATCAAAACGTACACGGACCATCCAGACACACAACAAACCAGTTTGGGTGGCTCCCATAGACAGTATATAAGAGGTGGCTCCCCGTGTGTTCGCTTCATCTAGTGCTCTCCTCCGTGTGCGTTCGCTTTAACAGTGCACCGCCCAGCGTCATATTTCGAGACACTCCGGATCAAGTAAACACACGCACCCCACCGCACGTCATGGATATGACGTCAACGCGCTACAATTCAAACTTCAGGAAACGAAAGCGTTTGGTTAGAAAACGGTCTTGTTGTTACAAACGCACTAGTGTCAGGGGATATCTGCAGTCCGCTTTATCTGTAAGTGTAAATATGTTGTATTTATCATTGCCGGTAATCTTTGTTTTCATTAATAGACAGCGTGCATTTAAAGCCATGTAGCGTTTGTTTAATAAAACGTTCAACCAAAAACAGGTGCGAGGACGTATGTAACGTTCAAGAACTGTCAGTTTTATTTTTGAGAGATCCGTTTAAAAGATGTTAGGGACAAATGTGTCTATTTTCTGTCAATTTGTAGTAAACTGTAAAGCCGATTGCATAATTTCATATTTATGTTTATTTAATAGCACGTCTGTATGCCAGCATTTGTTTATAGTTTATTTGGGATGTTTCATAAGCCTTTACTGTTTCGAACTTTCCATTCCGTTTGATTATTTATTGTCCAATCGATTTCAGTCAATATAACTAAATACATCTGGTGAATTTAACATAAAAAACACAAGTGAAATGTGTGTGTTTTCTTTGTTTTTCCTTTAGAAGTCCAGATTACTTCCTCAACACCCAAGCAAGCAGCCATGACATCTAAAGGTGCCAAAGAGAGCATCGTCACCAGGTTGGGTTTCAAATCCAGCAGCTCTGGCTCCAAGGCTGAGGCAGAGCTGGAGAAAGTCAGAAAGGAGAATGCTCACCTCAGGAAAAAGATTGATGAGATGGCCAAACAGCACATCAAACCACCCGACTCAGAAAAAAGCAAGCTGCTGGAGGTAAACATTTATTCTAAAGGTGCATTGAACAATTTTAGGTTTGACTTCAGAATCCCCTGCCTGTCTTTTGCCTGTATGTTGTGTTTTCAATGTGTATATGTTATCTTATGTTGATTATTTTAGAGGATTCTTTCCCTTGAGACGCTGCGAGAGAGAAACAATCAGCAGTTGCTAATTAAAGAGCAGGAACTTGAAACAACGAGACAGCATCTGTCAGCTAAAGGAGGAGAGGTATGTAAACAATGACACATTTCTGCAGAAATGTATATGACTAATAGAAATACATATACAGTAGATATGTCCATCTAGACAGACAGACAGACAGATGTGGACATGCTGAGGCAACAGTTTTCTGCCCAGGCTGAGGAGATGCGTCTTTGAAAGTGCTCCTCAACTTGTGAAGATTGGTTGCACTTTTGGCATTGACTTGGTGGCATATGTATTGTTGGCAGTAGACAACTGTCAGAACGGGGGGGGAGAATCATACTAGAATCCCACTGAGCTGCCATAAAAACAGTTGGGGGGAAATAGCTTCTATCCTATTCTGACAGCTGCTCAGTTAAGTGACGTTTAGACAGCCTGCAAAAACTGCATACTAACACACGTTGTGTATGCTGTTCACTTGATATTTATGAACGAAGTGTCTTTCACTGTTGTGGGTCTGTGTTTTTGACACTGCTGGAGGAATCCATGCTGTCTATTTGAGGCCGTTGCTTATCCTTGTGAAATCTCTTCTATTGTTGAAGAAATTGTTGTTGTTTTTTTATTTAGGCTAGTCACAATGCCATCAGGCTAAAACTTGGAAATGGCATTCTGGAAAATGGAATATCAGCTTCAGCTATTTGTTTTCCCAGACGTTGTGAATGTGTAATGTGATTTAATCACACTTGCTTCTTTCTCATTCATCAACAAAAGTGCTTAAACCAGAGCTGCTCAGTGGGCAATGCCAGCAGACTGCTTTACTGTGTGAAGCAGATGATTACTTGGTAGAAGAGCAAATATCCCCAGCAAACTGCCCCTGCTTGAACAAAGGTTAAGCGTTGGTGTGGTTGTTGTGGAGGCTAGTCAAGGTGTTTGTTTATTTATATCTTCTTTATATCTTATATCTTCTTCCTGCTCTCAGATCTTCTTCCTGCTCTCAGCGAAGGCGGTCGCTTTTCTTCTCCCTCTCCATCCCAGGCCTACCGTGCTTGCTATCTTGTCTCGTCTTGTCTGTTGTTAACTTTTAGAGACTCTCCCTGCAAGGCTCTGGCTCTACAAATACCCAAAATCATGGAATTGATTAACTGGTCTCTCAGCGCAATTGACACTGTATTCTCGAGGAGGAGCACTGGTACGGGTGAGCCAGCATGTCCTGACGGAACGTTTGCTGCGGGGTATACGATGGACGGCTGGGAGAAATGGCGTGTCGTGTGTCTCTCTGCTCTTTCCGTGGAGGACGTTGAGGATATCTACCTATTCGGAACCATGATAACTGGACTGCTGCTGATTGGAGGATGCTTCGCCCTGGTTTATCGAGAAATTAAAAAGACTTTGGTAGCTGTCCAAAGCCCAAGGAAGCTGCCTGACCTGACTGAAGCTGTTGAAAAAGCGATCAGTTCGCAAACTGGAACTATTAATCGCGTGATGGAATACAACATGGTAATGACCCGCGGCTTGGATACCATCATGAAGAAGGTCACTGATTTGGAAAGAAAAATTGACCAGTTGAACAATAGAATGAATGTTTAAATTAGAGCAGCCATTCGTGTAGACTAAACAAATTTAATCTTTCGGCCCCCTTATCCTGAACGGCCTTGCCAAGGCCGTTTCTTGAAACAAACAGTCACCCTGTTGGGGCTCTGCAAGCGAGACGCCCTTGGTTCCTCCCCCGTCTTCCCCACTGGCTGCCGATTGTCGTATCGGTTCTGGACTGTTCAAGGGTGTCACCACAGTGCTGTGTTATCGCTATAACATTCTGCGGACTGAGACACTAGTGGGGCTGCCGGGCTGTGCGTTTCTCAGCAGGCAAACACTCCCTGCGAGAGTTGTTAAATGTTTTGGATGTAAAGCGCTTTGAGCTGCACTCTGTGTATGAAAGGCGCTATACAAATAAAGCTTATTATTATTATTATTATTATATTGCTGTGTATTTCAGGTGGTAGCGTCACTGCAGGCCCAGCTGGAGCAGCGGAGGAAGGAGGCCGAGCAGAGAGACACGTTGCTCCAGAATTTGTCACAGGAGACGGGGAACCTGAAAAACCAGCTGGCCACTGTTTCTGCCCGGTGCCAGTCCCTGGAAACACAGGCGGTGGTAGGTTGACCAATTTATAGCCCCTATACCTGTATAGATGTTCTCATTAGTTAGAAAAGTTCGCACTGCAATTCAAGTTTGTCTCTTTTTCCACATAACCAGTTATCTTATTGGTAATGTGTACCCTTATTCAGTACTTTTAGTTATTGATGACTAGCCCTAGGATATTATAAATAATTGTATTACAGGAAGTGAGTGACAAAAATGTGAATGGAGAAAACTTAGATTATTAGAACTCTGTCCTCTGCCACCCGTTCTAATAACCTCTGTCTGATATTTTGTGTTTTCTCATTTTGTTATTGTGCTGATGCAGTTGACATATTTTTGTTGAACAATAATGTTTTGTGTCAAATCAAATTCCAGTTCAGGGATCAATTGGCTTGAGCTCCAGCAACGCTAGCAATGTGCTTTAAAGGAACATGTTAATGTATAACTTGATCAAAATTGGTATGACATTTACCTCTGGCCGGGTTTTTAAATAATCATGGCACCTGTTTTGATCAGTAGCTAGTGCACCAAACAGAAATATCATGTTATTTTTTACAGGTTCACTTTAAGTTTCAACAGAAACAGATTTTTTTTTTTTCAGTAAAAGTGCATTGAAAGGAGACTTGTTTGGAAATGCAGGCGCAGTTTCTTTTTTGTCCACTAGGTGGCACTGTGACACCTCTGATTGTTTTCCTCAGCTGCCGACATTACCTTGAAAAGCTAATACATGGCACAAAATTAAACATTATAAATGTTTTTTCCCATGGTTCTCTTTTTCAGCCATCAATACCTGTACATCAACACATTACTTGTGAAAGATAAAATAACTTTGGCTAAGCGACACTTTCTCTGTAGGATTGTATGATTAATATTACACCTATGGTTGACACTTCCTCACAATTTTAGACTCTCCTTTCGTATCAAAAAGCAGCACTGATTTCCAGTCAAACCCTTTAATGCTTTGAACACAGCAGGCCCTCATCAGGATTCTCCTTAGCTTCTGAAGAGGCATAAGTGGCCAAATCAAATGCTACTGGTAAATGAAATGGTAATTCAGGATATTCGGATGGCTGAAGACTCACGGATCACATACCTCGGGGCTTTTGGGGCCCATAGTGAAGCCCAGTTTAAAGTTATACCTCCAGTATAATGTCCCTATCTCAATCAAACTTCAAAATCAATTAAAAGCTATTATTATAACCATGTGTTTCACATCCTTCAAAATCAGTACTTAATCGAAACAGTGTTACCAAAAATGTAGTCCCTGTAGTCACATTATTGTTTCAGTTGTGGCTAGAGCCAAAACAATAGGCAAGTGTGAATAAAGGAGTTTTTTTTAAGATACAGATTTGTTTTCGTTCCTCATAAAGGTCACCAGAATGCTGGAAATACTGTTTTTGAATCTAAACGTTTTTTTAAATTGTTTGCATTACTCCTGCTTTGGTTTTCAAGTCGCTACTTTCAGACTCATGGTCGGAAAGTATTAAAATGCAGAGTATGGATACAAATGGATAGTTATACTTGGTACTTATAAACATATAGTCTCTTTTTAATATCAGTGTCTGCGGGTGGATCTCCTTATCTCTCTGTCTTTTTGGCAATGTTCCAGGGAACTTTGCAAGCCCTTGCCTTAGCTCCTTCTGCATTACTAGAAATAATCTGACCAGCAGACCCTGACCAAACCTTTCTCTCTCTCTTGGTTTCACAAAAGCCTATTTGTAGGCTTAGCTTATGGGACATTTAAATACATCTGGAAAAAGTTGACAAGCTCATGATGCTTGTCTGGGTGTGTGAGAGCTCACAGACATGATCGTTAAGATGGCCACTGTGTTGCGAAGGGTTTGCTTGAGCTTAGGCGTTGGGTGGGATCAGACATCTCAACCTGAGGGTCAGGGTGACATAATTATGAGATGACAGACGGGTCTTCTAGGGATGGATTGTCGAGGAATTGGCTCTAGGGCTGGTGCCCTGGGTAGCGTTGCCAAGTCTATGTTAAAAGTTGTGCATAGATTGATCACTTGCTCCTGTGTGTGTGTGTGTGTGTGTGTGTGTGTGTGTGTGTGTGTTTTTTCTGCGTTATTAAAAATGAAGAAGATGAATCATTTAAACCAGGTGGCCTACAAGTGATTTTAAGCCTGTGGCTGAATTGTGTTGTGGAATACTGGATTATTTTTCGATGCATAACACAGTTTGGGTTATTACAATTTGCTAATTAAAGCTAATCCAACCCATTTAATTTAGAAACCAGTGTATACTGAAAATATAAATTTATTTAGTCTTAGACTTGGGTTTATTCCAAAAATGTGTTTTTCTCTCTACAGAATGGGCAGTTGCCTCCTGCCGATTTGGCATTGGTGCAAGATCAACTGAGAGACGTGAGTTCATTCAATGATTTACTGTGTGTTTGTACGTGCCTGTTTGTAATTTTTAAGTATATACTTTCTCACTATTGAAAAATGCTTTTGAATCATAGCTTTGTACCTAAAAGCATATCTCGCTCTTGTGCCATTTATTTGAAGTATTTCATTTAATTACACTCTGTTCAGGGCCAGGGAAATGAAAAGTTTTTCTGAAGTTCATCAGTCAATGACTAGCACCCACTTTTATGTCAATATCAATAGGTACTATCAACCAAGGACACACTGGGTATTACGTTCCAGGATAGAAGAAAACATTTTGATTATTTAATGCCACGTAGTAGTTTATTGATTTTTAAAAACCCTCGTCACAAAACAAAGCTGTTATCTACAGAAAAAAATACAGGAGTGACCTTGAATTGAACAGGTCTAATGTTCAAATACGCAGAATGTAGTTTGTGAGTGTCTGGGTTGTGCTTCTCACCACCAGGCTCTTGAGAAGAACCAGCAGTGGCTGATGTACGACCAACAGAGAGAGGCCTACGTCCAGTCCATCCTCGCCCGCACGCGGGAGCTGGAGCAGCAGCTGGCCCCTGGAAAGCAGCAACAAACCAAACAAGAGGCCACTTCACATGGTGAGGAATGTTAGGAGGATTGAATAGTAGGGCTGCACAATTTATCTTTTTTTAAAAAAATTTTTTTTTATCGTTATCGCAATATTAACTGGCGCAATAAACATACCGCGAAACGCTGCGACAGTTACCAAGACACTCGGACATTTTTTTATCAGTAGAAAACTGCACTTTAAAATGTAACTCCTTATTTTTTAGTGTTTTTTATGTTCAATGATAAATTAGGAAATTATTTCTTTTCATTTGTTTTGCAATGTGTTGTATTTTAGCAGAATACTGAAAGCAGCAGAACTGAGTAGACTTTAATATCTGGTTATTTATCACAAGTAATATCGTTATCGTGATATTTAACGTTATCGCATATTTTCATCATATTGTGCAGCCCTATTGAATCAGCTATTTCTCACATTCTCCGCTTATTCACTACAGATGTTCATGAAATGTAAAATTAAAGTTATTACATTGAACTTAACAAATGCTTAATGGTGTGCTCTGATGCACACAGTGTGGAACATGAAAAGGGGGAAATAAGGGGAAATTATGCAGTTTGATTCAGATATTAGTTTTTTTAGCCTGTCGCCTTCTTAAGGCGACTTTGAGGAGATGGGGAAAAGGTTAGATAGGGAAATAATCCTGGAATTAAAATCATTAGTAACAACAGCAGCTCTCTGGACTGTTTGGCTTTGACTATAAATTGGCAAAACGTTCTATAAATCCTCAACACAAACGATGCCAAGTACTGAAAAGTTTACATTTTTATTGCAATGAATATTTCAGATTAGCTTCTCAATTTGCTTACGAACTTTGCCACTTCTTTTGCCAGCTCCTGCCAACTCAGCAGGTCCAGAAAAGGCCGTTGAGCTGAAGAGCCACTATGAGCAGTTGCTGTTGGGAGTACAGAAAGACCTGGAGAGGCAAAAAGATCAGGTTACCCGAAGCCAGCAGGAGCTCAATGTGCAGAGGGAACAGGTAAATGTTATAGGATTTCATTTAATTACTATTTACTCATTTAATTTCCAGGTCTTAGGATTCCGGGTTCTGTCTAATTAAGTCATATATTCTATGGCTTGTGTTGCTTGCACCTTGCAGTCTCCCTATAAAAGGGTTAGCACTGAATCTGCATGCAACTGCACTAACCCCATTACATTTCTACATTCCATGGATTTAGGCATCTTTATAATTCACTTGTCACACTGTTTTGGAGAAAGAAATACTCAAAGTGGGTCAAAAGTAGACAACGTTGTGAAACTTTGCGCGGGGGGGTTTTCTACGGCTGTGCAGACCTTGAAAGCTCAGGCCGAGCTGCAGTCTCAGAGGGAGCAGGTCTCCAGGCTCCAGGAGGAGATGTCGGCGCTGCAGAGCAGGTATGAGGACAAGTGCAGCGATCTGTCGTCCTTTCTGAGGCAGTACGAAGAGAAGAGCAAAGAGTCGGAGGAGGCCAAGATGCAGCTGCAGGCAGAGCGACTCGGCAACAGGTAAAGTCTGCTCTTGTTGTAGAAATCAACATCTGCCTCGTGCAAAGAATACATCAGCCTAGGATTTAGATAAGGCCCAACTGGAGATTAATTATTAACTTTCTTAAATTCTCATTGGTCAGCAACATAATGCCAGAAAATAGTAAAATGTTTTACTGACCTTACTATGCTGGGTTGACAAACAGAGCTCAATAACTTGTATAAATGTTTTAACAATAACGGCAGAACGTACATTTCGAACCAGCATTTTTTTAAGCACTATAGAAGTGAACCGGATGATTACCAATATTTATGTGGATTGCAAAATACATTGGCATCCAGACATGCTGTGTGCGAAGAGAGAAAGGCGTCGTCTGAGTGGTCAGACAGGATGAGAATGGAACTGGAGAATATGGACATCAGATTGGAGGAGGAGAGGAAGAGATCTGCTGAACTTCTACTGCAGGTAACACATCGCCTTCACTGTCAATAGATATCTGAGAATATTAAAATCTGATTCCAGATTTATTTGAATGGGAAATGATTTAAACGTGAATGTATTTTACTGATCATGTGGCCTCACAGGTGAATATGCTGCAGAAGTCTCTTCTGAGCCAAAATGAAGAACAGAGGAGACTCGCAGCGCTGGAGCAACAGGTAACATTGTAAATGTAGTTGCAGTCACAGTTTACACAAGCAGAAATCTGTATCAAATGGTGGAAAACAAACGCTGAGGTCAGCAATTAGCGAGTACACAATTTTAATGTTTGCCGTGTAGGTGGAAAATCCATCAGCTCAGTACTATTATGTAGTATGAAGCACATTGAGTTGTAACTATATTGTGAGTGACTAGTTCTAGTCATTTTTAGACATCCATACTGATCCCGCTTGTGCTGAATTGCACAAGTACAATGAGTTCTTGGCTCACTCCTCCTCATTTATTTTTACCCTTCCTAAGATCCAACTCTCTGCCAAGGACTTTGAGAATGAAAAGATTGATCGTCAGAGCATGCAGCACCAGTTACATAAAGTACTGAAGGAGCTTCGCAAGGCCCGGGATCAGATTGCTAAACTGGAGTCTGCTGTAAGTGTAACTGGACATCATAACCACAAGTTCATTATGTCTTTCAAAAATACAACTTCAGTCGGTTAGAAAGGTTTATGTCAAAAATGTAATAGTATTTGAATTGCAATTGAAAGTATTATTCTGCCCTTATGAGAGTTGAAGATACTTTTAATGTATCACTTTGGGCCAAAGCATCTGCTAAATTAATCTAATGTTTTGTGTTTCAGAAACAGCCAAACAGCCGTTTCTCAGAGCCCAGCTCTTACAACAACTTTGAGCGTCTTACTATCAGCGACCCGCCTGGTCCGACATCTCCCTCTAAAGTCACCAACCTCCTGGACGAGAGTTTCCTGGAGTGCCCAAAGTGTCGGGCGCCCTACCCCACCAGCCGCCACAGGGAGCTCCTGGCACACATTGACTACTGCCTGGCCTGAGCTGGGGGAGATTTTAGATCAGTGGTTCCCAGCCTGGGCATTGGGACCCCTCCTCACTCAAGGGCAAGATAGCAAAGCTGCCACACATACAACATAAGCAATTATTTCTCTTTACCGCTCCAGGCCTTTTAAAATGTTTTAAAATAAAAATGGGGGGGGGGGGTGTTCATAAGCCAAAAAGGTTGAGAACCACTGGACTAGATCACAAGATCCATGAAACTTAACCCCTGCATCGTATTTTAAACACACTGTCTGTCATACACTGATTCCACAAATGCAGCACTTCTGTGAGCAACAAAGGTGAGTAAAATATATATTTTTAAACTCATCTTCCAAAAGCTGATTAAACTGCAAAGTTTTTTTTTTTTTTTTTTTTTTTTTAAATACTGCCCCTGCTGTCATAATGATCAGTGGATACAAATTTCTGATACATTCAATACTGGGACATAGTTGTGTTCCAAGCATGATAGTGTGCAGTTTCTATAAACAAGGTTTGTGGTAACACTGCAATAAGCTTTTTGTCTTCACTCCAGAACAGATATTCAAATAGATCTTTTGCCTCAGAGTGGGTTGAAATCCAAACAGCTGGAATACCTCAGTTATTAGTAAATACATATCATACTTCAAATATATACATGTATGGGAATGAAGGGACATTTTTAAAATGCTGCGTATTTCATCATCTTAAAACTATTTTTAAAAGTGTTTCATGCTATATGAGTATGACAATTTAAAAAAAGAAAAGAAGAAAAAAAAGTCCAGTTCTTTTTGCCCTTAGAATACCATCAGGCCAAAGATTGATCTATTCATAGTCCTTCCATATTTCTGGGGTCTTTCTGCTTCATTCTTTTTGCGTCCGTTGCATATGTTTCAGTTTTTCTATTTACGAAGCTCTTAGTGAATTTTATTTTTGTGTGTTTGATGAAATTATTTATTCTTGGGTTGTTTTTGTTTTTTTATAAGTGAGGTTACTGTCTTTTTAGATGAGAGCTTTTATTTTCCGTAAATATAAGCAAAGATAATTATGTATTACTGTACAATGTTCTGCGTTTATGATTGCCTTTTCTTGTATCATCATCATGGGATGTACCTTATTGTATTGTATGAAAGTTTACAAACCTGCCTAATACAGTATGTTCTATTGATTAACCAGCTGTAAACACACTGTTCCTCCACTCCTAGTTCAAGTAATTCATACCTTTGGTGATTGTGTGTAACATTTTCATTGTTCTGAAGAAAAAGAAATTGCCCCTAAGCAGCGATGGTTATTTGCCATTTTGACAGTATTGAGTTGTAGGACAAAATAATAGGGAAAAATGTGTCTTTGTTTAAGGTTTTTGTGTTCTTGACTACATTCATAGTCATAATTGTGGAATAAACTGGTCTGCAATGTGTTGCCTATAAATCCCTAGTTCCATTATACCAAGTGTGGTGGTGTTTCTCTGTCTAGTGTGTTGCAGACAGTTGGACAAACTATGCTGATCCATGCGACTTTAACCATGACCAACATCTTTTTCCAACCTTAACGTTTGATTTGCCTAAACCTAACTAGACCATAAACGAACACACCATTGTCCAAGTATTCTCCCCTGTTTGAGTGTAGCTCACTTCAACCTTCACTTTTAAAGCTGGCAGCCCTGTGAGGCAGGAATGAGATTGCATGAGTTAATTCTCTTAATACTCAACTATTTAAGGAAGGGGATTAGTAAAGGTCCTCTCGGCAGGGGATAGGGGGTTAAGTTGCCCTCTTATTCCTGCTATCTTGGCAATCTGACTAGATGGACTTAACATCGACAGACACTGCTACACTGTCATCTTTAGATCGGTTTTGATTTTACATAACATTGTTTTAGGCCAACTTTTGTCCATTTTGTGGGTGTTTTTTTTTTTTAATTTTTTTATTATTTTTTTTATAAAGTCATCTTTGTTTTATTCTAATCATGTGCTCCAAAGTTGTTTTGCCATGCACTATACTGTACAAAAGTGTGCAATAAAGATGTAAATCTCCTTCCAACACGACAGTTCTTTGTGTACTTTTTGTCGCAGAGTGTATTTCAGGGCCAATAGTCTTGAACTTTTGCTCAATTACTAAACGGACTAAAATGAGCTTAGAGTGTCATGGCTTTGTGTTGTTCACTTAACTTTACTTTGATATTAAAATAATTAGGCATTAGTGTATTCCATTTATCATCAAGCTGATGAAATACATTATTGTGTTCCACTCCATAATTAATTTTCAGCATAATCTGCAAACTAACAACATATTCATTTAGAAAACATTTAGTCATTTTTTGTAATCCCTTGTGATCCATTAGATTATGTGGTGCTAAAAGATGAGCTGTGAAAGATACTGCCATGCTATCAGCTCTGTGAGGCTGATAAGAACAGTAGGGCTTTGAGCTAAATGCTTATGTCAGCATGCCAACATGCTGCTGTATAGCAGGTATAATGTTCACCTTATTCATTGAATGCTAACATTTGCTAATTAGGCGTAAACACAAAGTGCAGCTGAGGTTGATGGGAATGTCATTAGTTTTGCAGGTATGTTAAGCATGTATTTGTGGCTACATGAAAAGTTAAGTAATCAAGTGATTACAATTCGCCTGAGGCAGATATGAATGTCTTATTTGTACCAATTTTCTATTCAATGGTTGTTGAGGCATTTCACTAAAACCACAATGACACCCTCATGGTCGCACTAGAGAAAAGCTCAGGGGATCACCAGAGTCATTCGGATACATCATCTGGGACCAAGAACGTCTGTACAAAATTCCTCCAGCAGATGTTGAGATATTTCGTTGGATGAGTGAAAATTTGTACCTGCTGGTGGCACTAGATAAACGTCAGACACAGTTTTAGGTATTTACGCCCACCTATAACACAAAAAGCTTTTATTTCTTTTATTTAGACATAATGTATATATGTGATGTATATAATATA
The DNA here is from genome assembly GCF_008315115.2 of Sander lucioperca. Taxonomy (NCBI): domain Eukaryota; kingdom Metazoa; phylum Chordata; class Actinopteri; order Perciformes; family Percidae; genus Sander; species Sander lucioperca. The sequence continues at coordinate 15,117,631 of NC_050194.1, read as the reverse complement.
TTTATATAAATCATTCAAGTTGTGTTGTGTTAGCTGTCATCTTTTCTTTCTATTTGCACTATTAGCCATGTGAATGTGACAGTTTATAGGTCAGGATTTTGAGTTTATTTTTAAAGAAGAACACACTACATTCCCTTTTAGGATAGACGGAAAGGAAAGACAGAGAGAGGAGAGAGAACTTCAGGATTCAGTCATGCAGAGGGGAGGGACACACTGTCCCGAAGGTGGGTGCTTCAAAAAGACATTTTCTGAGTGTCAACAGATCAGCTGCTGTCACAGAAACCTGCAGTGGAAAGATGACAAACATTTAGCTTACTACAAAAAAAAAAAAAACAGTATATTTCTTAAAAAATATATGATGAAAGCCTAAATGTTAACAGCTGTAATAATATTGGTGATATTAAGGCTGTTTTACTGTGCAGTTTATCATAAACAAATGAGGACTTAGTTGAACTCACCAGTGTGTGCAACGCGTCTGTATTTGCCTAGCAGGCAGAGGTCCATCTTCTTCTGGTGGACGTTGCGCTGGTCTTCTGGCCTCAGACCGGTCGGATGGCGAGAGAATATCATTGAGTAGCTGTCCAGGCAAGTGCCGTCAGAGTCTACTAGTCTGCAGGAGTAGTGGATGGCGTAGTTATCATAGTCAGTGTCAATCACCCAATGGTCGTCGTCTGAGAGCAGAGAAGGGAGAGTTTAGATCTTTTACCAAACCATCCTTTATTTGTGAACTGTTTTCTAAACTTGCGTGGTAAGTGTGAAGCCAGGTCTTTCCAACCCCCCTGTCTATGGGCCTGTTATACAAACAAAGTGATGGGGGATAAGAGTCCCTTGACAACATAACCAAGTCAACAGCTGATGCAAACATATGGGTCATCATTATGGGTCATACTACAGTTGATACAAAAAAAGTTCACTTAAAAACACAACACTTTGGGTCAGCATTGGAATCATGGTGACATTTTAGAGATTGCATGCCATGTCTAAAATTGTGGCTCAGCCTTAAAGTATATGAAGGTACAGTTAATTAATAAATAACTATACTAAGCCTTAATGTGATGTCAAAGTTACACTTAATGACATTTCCTGTTAAGCATTTTGTTTGATTCATTTTTCAGGGTCACAATGAAACAAGTGCTGCAGTTGATGATTAAATTAAACAGTTCTCTAAAGGTCACCAATCCATTTTGCAATGTAATATCAGTCACTCCCAACTGACAATGCCAAAAGCTAATAATACGCTGTCTGGTCATACATTAGTTGTCTTGAATTAGTTGTCAATTTATTTCAAGTTAGGTCCTATTAGTGTTCAGGATTAAATGTCTGACAACTTACTTCCAGTCTGCAGGTAGGCTGCAGCTCCCCAGTACTTCATCCTGAACTTGGCAGGATCAGGGGTTTCCTCAAAGGTGGCCAACATGTCGGCACACATTTCCCAATTGCTAGTGGTCAAAAAGAGATGGATATTATGAAAGATCTGAGGCAAAATGGAGGAGATAAAGCATACTGATATAACGATCGAACATGTTGTAAGTCGCACAAATTCAAAGTTCAAGTGGGGGGAAAGGTGAGCCTTGACAGTGAAGAACAGAACTCACTTGAGGATGATAACTCTGCCCTTAGCACTGGCAGTCATTTTGCCATCTTCTGCGATAGTATACTGGGCCACGATGTTGTCAAGTAGGAACAAACCCTCTGGGTCCTTCTTTGCTATGGCATACCAAACACCTGCATACTATGAGAAAAAAATCCAAGTGTGAGTCCACTTTACTCCTCAATTGTTATCATTAAAAGCAAATATATTCATAAACAGTCAAATTAGTATTATACAAAGTCTAAACAGAAATAATATTCCAATATATCTCTAACCAATATAACCTCTGAAGATAATACGACGAAGCAGATATAAATATGATGATAGAGATAAATAAATCTTCCAACTCACCCTTGTCTTGTCAAAGTTCTGCATGACCTGGATGTTGGCCACCTGGCAGTCCTGTGCCCAGGACAAAGCCAGCAGACAGAGGGCCACAACGTACCGCAGCATTCTACCACCACCAAAAACACTTTAAATGAAGGAATCAAGATAGCTTAAGAAACAGATATTTTGGAAAAGCACCAATCATTTACTTTAAAATAAAAAGCTAAAAAACAAGTCCATTGTCAATGCATACCTGTTTATTGAACGAAACGAAGTGGAGAGCTCACAGAAATCCTCTGTTTTATGTGTCATAGTTGTGGCCTTATATATAGAGTTGGCTAGTATTGCACAATGACTTCTGGAGATCTGAACCTCCCCTGCTCTTCCCACAGCTAGCGGGCCTTCCATTGGACAAACATTTACATAATTGCAGGCCCCAGTCATACTGATTTGTGTGTTTTGCACATTTGGCCCACCACCCCTCTGTACCCCACCCCCAAAACTGTCAGAATTGCTGAGGCTTTCTTGGTCTTATAAAAGCAACCGCTAGCAAAGCCAAGACGACCATCTGGAACAAGCTTTACAATGCTTGTGTGGATACAAACACACTTTTATTTCATGCTTCAAGGTATACACACACATAGGCATAAAACTACACTTAAACATCATAAATCTAAGTGAAATGTTTTTTGCATGCATGAACTGAACTCCCCTTTTTGTGTGAAAAAAATGGGATTGTACTAAATGCATGTTCCAGACCTTTCTCCCTTCTTATTTACCCCCAAAAAACTTTTTCAGTAGGTGTTAATGCTTCCTGGCAGCATCCACCATATGATTGCATCAACTGTTGACTTGATTATGCTGTCCAGGGGCTATTTAATATCGGCCAGCACTGTGTTTGTATAAATGGACGACAGAGTGCTCAAGTCCACTTTAAACAGTAAATAATCAATGTGAAAGAGAGATAATCACATATTCTCTAAGCACAAAGTCTGGAGTTTCAAACACCAGTCAATGACGATGGTATAATATGCAAAGTTAGATAAAAAGGCTTGTGCACAAACACACTTGTGTACTTCTGTACGTGTGTCTACAAAAGAGAGAGAGAGCCCAGCCAGCTAAAGCAAATGGCTCCCATAATGATGTTATCTCATGTGTACAAGAACCTCTTTATTTTCAAAAAAATAAAAACATGCTGTTTTCCCAAGAAGACCAGGGTTTAACAACAGTTACTGTACATTTTCCTGACTTGTTTTATTCTGCTGTTCCAGGTTTGCACAGTTGAATCATAATTTACAGTACATGCAAGTTAAGAGAAATATGGTAACTACTCTCTAACACAGGTCTGTATTTCATCTGACTTGAATCTGCTGTGGCAGACTTTTATAAATTGATGCTGTTATTATGCACTGAGCTCATGTAGCAAGTCCTCTGAGGGCTTTGTTGAATAAAAAGAGCACAGCCAAACATCTGCAGGTTGCATAACCAAAGCCCCAGTCAGTGGAAAACAGCACAATCACTCATTTTCAGCAGAAATAATAGCAGCTGGAATTTGGCCAGAGGCAACGTTTCATAATCATGAAGATTGGCCAAGAAACTCTATACGTTACACTGCCAGGCTTGTGCATGCTTTTCACATTGTGGGCTGTATAGTGGTACATGTCATGCTTTAAGCAGGAATCAGTTATTCATGTTGATGGGGTGTGTAACTCCATATCCCAAATGTTCCCCCTCCAAATGTGGGATTGGGCCAAAGACCTTATTGCTAAAAACACCGCTTTTGGGCTTGTACTATAAATAAGGTTTAAGTTTGGGATTTTTTTCATCCATTGTCCAAATTAAGGCTATGCACCTATGCAACACGCACTATCACATAGTTCCTCTTACAAATGAATATTTCATTTAATAAGCTCAGTTTAACGCACTAGTGTTTTGGTGATACGGCCTTATGTGGTCTGTTATGACCAGTAGCTTATGCATATGGTGGCTAATGTTAGCTAATGCTAGCAAACCTAAAGTTCATATATAAGTTCAAGTTCAAAGTTTTATTGTCATATGCACAGTAAGGAAACATGTTTCCCTGTACAATGAAATTATTCCTTTGCTGTCCACAGAATGCCGAACAATGTAAAATCTACAATATATACTACAAATATACAAAATATTTTTTTATATATAATAATAATAATAATAATAACAGTAAACAGTGCAAGTTAAGAATGTGCAAACTGGAGAAATGTAAACAGTTGAGTACAGTTATGAATATAAACTCCTATACGCTGTTTAGGAGTCTGATGGCAGCAGGAAAGAAAGAGTTCTTTACACTTCTGTACCTCCGGCCTGAGGGTAGAAATGTGAAAATATAATAAATAAAAAATAGAAAAAGAAAAATACAGAGCCTTCCACAATGTTCAGTGTCTAACATACAGACATGTTCGCCAATGGTTCCACAGTCTGGAAGAAAATCTGACAGAACTGCGTACAGGGTTAGCCAAAACAGCGATTAAGTCATTTTCTGACTCAGATACCCTTAAATAAAATAAATCAGGTTACGTAAAACAGCAGAGCAGGTAGGTACACCGACACTGACAAACATATGGCTTGCACTGGAGCTTCTTGGAGCTCTCAGCAGCAGCCTCATGCTGTCATTATAAGCCACTATGAGTTTTCTAATGCTGCCTTGCTTATAATGACACCACAGGTAGGCAGTATACAAAGGTGTACAATACACACTAAAGAGTGAGATCTTCACAGATACAGAGCACATGCTAAACTTACGACACAGCATGTTCGCTTGAGCATACAGCTTCCGACGCTTCCTATAGATATCCTCGTCATCAGACAGGTCATTTGCAATAATATGGCCCAAATATGTAATCTCACTGCACACCCTACTACATCTAGGTTTGTGGTATATTCTTGGGTTTTCTCCGGTCAAATCTTTACCGGTCCAATCAGCGAACAGAGTGAGTAGCTGAGAACGATGACGTTAAGGTCGTGCGCTAGCCGTAATGGTGGCGGAGAAAGATGCGAGTGAAGCCATTCGGTCCATTGTGGCAACGCTGATGAATATCCAGAAGTTAAAGCCCGAGCAAGAACAATCTTTGCCGAGTTTTGTTGGTGGCCATGATGTTGTGGCCCTCCTCCCCACGGGGTTCGGGAAAAGTCAGATTTTCCAGCTCGCTCCGTTAGTGGTGAAGGAGTTGGCTAAGGTGAACGCTAGTGATGCTAAGCCGACGTCACGACCAAACGTTAGCGATTGGTTATGGCAGATCCAGAGTGGATCCAATAGTTTTAAACTTCAACAGAGTACCTGCCTTCAAGAAAGTTAAAACTTGTCAATGGAGAGTGGCCAGACTCTCTGTACAAATGAAATGTACGAGGTACATGGTAGGACCAGGCTATTACTGAGTCGGTTTGCTGACTGTTTTTCAGCATATGGTCCCATTCCACTCGCTCTCAGTCAGGTCCACCACTGGTGTCTTCAAAGGCAGAATGAGTAGGCTTTATCTGTTGCGCTTTGTAAACACAACATTCAAAGTTGGCCCATCCTCCCCTTGGCATTTCGCCTCGCTATATTTGCATTTATTTCGGCCCTGTTGTCTGCCATTATCGTAGCTTCTAATTGGATGTGTGCTTACGATATGGCACCTGGTTGCTACGTTTTTATAGAGGTTGACACCCAGAAACATCCTGAACACAACAAAATGAGAAAATACAGACAGGGTTCTCTGCGGATACAGACACCGCCACACACTTCTGTGGGTCGTAAGTGATGACTGAGCAACTGGCTTAATATTTATAATAATAATTATAAACTTTGTATAGCACCTTTAAAAACAACAGCTTTGACAGAAGAAACAAAAGCACATACAAATTATTACACATACACATATATACACATCATTTTAATAGTGAAAATAGAAGATGGGCCACCTTTAAACGAGAGTTCAAATGAAAAATAAATGAAATGAATGATGATGATAGGTTAAAAAAAAGACATCACATAGAAGAACGTCTATAATAATGTGTTTCAATAAATGATTTAAAAGAAGTTACTGATTCAGCAAGCATTATCTCCTCGGGCAGGTTGTTCCAAAGTAGAGATGTACCGATACCAGTATCGGTATCGGCTCCGATACTGCCTAAAACGCTGGTATCGGGAAGTACTGGAGTTTATGCACCGATCTGATACCACGTAATAAAGCCCAAAAGAAAATCTATGTTGAAGTAGTTTTATTTATGTTCTTTTTCCGTTATAACTGACTGTCAAACTGCTTAATAAAAGAAAGTTCTGTGGCATTCATTGTTCATGTTTCACAAAGAGTTTAACCTGAGCCAGACTGAAAACAAAGATAGAAATCATATCACATCCATACAGGGATAGTAGTATACAGTTGTTAAAACATAATAAAATATATGACACACTGGTATCGGATCGGTACTCGGTATCAGCCGATACGCAAGTTCAGGTATCAGAATTGGTATCAGGAAGCAAAAAATGGTATCGGGCCATCTCTATTCCAAAGCCGAGGTGCCCTGACAGAGAAGGCACGATCACCGCTGTTTTTAGGCCTTGACTTTGGGACAGTTAGAAGGGCACCGTCTGAGGATCTAAGGTTGCGAACAGGCTCATATCATAGATGGGGTCAGCATTTCTGTGATATAACTGAAATGTAAAGAAATCCTGCTACTTGGCCGCTGTTACATAGTCTCAATTTAGTAGGTACCAAAAAACACAAAATGTCAACAACAACACATAAACAACTTCTTTAAAAATTCATAACTTATTCCATTAAGTTAGAAAACAAAATACCGCAATTATAATCAGAAAATGACATCAGAAATATGTAATTATTCATCTTATTCATCATTACATTTGTCTTGCCTGTCTGCCTGTCTTTCTTATCAACCACACTAGTACAGTTTTCCCCACTGTGAAATGGGCTCCTCTTATTCACTTCCACAATGCCTCACATCCACACACACCTTTTATAGTTCACCCTTGATAAGCTTGCCTTAATCCCCAGGCAAAAAATAGTGGGGAACTCCTTGTCTTGCCAACCTGCCAGCAGCTAACCAGACAGAGCACTCAGTTAATAATAGCCAGCCATCTTTGTTTAGGGCCTTGTTCCCAGACGTCCAAGTCCCAGTAATTGGCCAATTTCCAGTTCTAGGACTGATACCTCCATGATTATGGTGACTTAATTAGAGCACACAGGCAGACTCCACACATTTACCATTACCATTACAGCTCTGAACACGATCGCTGCCAGTGGCTGACACTATTCAGGCTTTTCCTCCTCTGTAGCAACAGCGGTACCCAATGCAGGGTTGGCCCTCTAGGAGGTTTGCAAGGAAACCTGATAAAATGGCTTCTGCTTGCACAAATTGTGTACTTATACTTGTAATCGTTGGGATTACACTTTAGGGTAGCTGTTAGTCTTTGGTCTTTACCTCTCCATCCTTTCACATCCTCTCCTGATGTAGCCCGTGCATCCAACCTGGCATTTGACCTGACAACAGTCTCACTCTCTCCTGTGTTGCCCGATATATAATGATCAGCGTTGGGATTTGCGGGTTAAGGACGCTTAGAGCAGGGGTTTTAATGTCATGACGTCACATGAATTAGCGGCCACTTTGATCCTTTCAGCCTCTAAACAGCACTCCTGTCCTATTCCTATTCCCAGTCTGTCGGTGGACACGGGAATGTGTTAGTTACTCCCTCGGGGACCGTGGAGGAGAATGCTACTGATCCACCCAACCCTGTAGGCCACAGCACAGCTTCCCTCTCCATTTTTACATAGCCCTGCAGGTGATGCTTTTGTGAAAAGAGGACGGGGATACAGCACTACTCGAGTTCAAAATGGCAGACAAGGATAGTGTGGAGAAATACCTGGAGAACAACCCGCAGTTCGCCAAAGAATACTTTGATAAGAAGTTGCGCGCTGAAGCGCTGACCGCCGCCTTTTCTGCAACTCTTGACGTCAAAGACACCGCTTCCTTCAAGGATGTTAACTCTCTGCAAGAATCTGCCATCATCTTCGAGCTGGTCCAGGAGTTGCAGAAACAGGGAGACATGGAGGAGTCCCTTCACAAAGTGTTGCAAAGAATTGCCCTGATCATACAGGCCGACCGGGTCAGTTTTTACTTATGCAGGGCGAGAAACGGAATACCTGAGCTCGCCACTAGCCTCTTTGACGTGACTGCAACATCCAAATTCGAGGTGAACAGGGTACATCCGCAGGCTGAAATTGTGTTCCCTCTCGATATGGGTGTCGTCGGTTTTACTGCATTTTCCAAAAAGCCACAAAACGTTCCTGACATCTCAAAGGTGAGAAGTAGCCTAATGAAGTACCCGCGCGCTGTAGAGCGCGCGCTCTGCAAGCAAGTTTGGTGTGCGTGACTCTGAAGCTGTCAAAAATGATAGAGATGCGTCCTTGTTTTTGTGATGGTGTTAGTGAAAATTGTCTCTATATCCTTGGTGGGTCTTAAACATTTTTTTTTTTATAATCTTTAATTTGTTACCTGAAGGGTATTTGTGGAGGTTATTCACAAATCCTCCTCGCTAAGGTGTTCTGAATCTGCACAGCATCAGATTCCCACATTTGGGACATATTAATAAATTACCACCACACTTGTTTCTATTCACTGTGGATCTGTTAAAATCGACATCATTTTTCAGTTTGGTCGACCTATATTTATTTATAGCCTAACATACACGGCGAGGTCCTTGCTAGTGTTGCTTTGACATTAAGTGAAATTAAAATAGCTTCAAATAGTGATATTGAAATGTATTTAGATAGAATAATAGGCCACTCAAATGTCAAAATTAGTGATAAAACATGGAGGGGCATTTTTTATGATTTCATATATTGTATGACTTATTTCATAGCGTCTGTTTAAGCATGCAACAAGACTTATGAAAACTCAGCAGATATCAGAATTGTGTTTTATGATTATTGTCATGTGTCCATGCCTACCAGGACCGTTATTCATTAGTTGGATTATTAAAATAGTCATCTGAAGAATATCATGCTATACTGACCCATCTTGTCCATTGACAAATTGGAATGCAGCATACATGTCTTTTGCTGCAAAGTGTAGCCAATAAAAGAATATTGATTACTGAATAAACAGCCAACACAGTTTATTTATTTAAAAGTAAGATGAGACAGCATGCTGCCCTCTATTTGGAAAAAGTCCATGTTAGATGCATTATGAATCTTTCAGGCAATTAAGGAGAATGTGAAAACAACAACACTGCATAGAATGAAATGAACAGTGTGATTGTGAATGTGTTGTTGTACCTGATATGCATTCTTTCCCCATACAGAATCAAAAGTTCTGTGACTTTGTGGACAAACAGACTGGATACAAGACTAAATGCATGCTCAGTTTCCCTCTGCTCGCTGACAAAGAGTGCCTTGGAGTCTGCATGGCACTAAACAAAATAGGAGCTGACGCGTTCACTGATCAGGATGTGCTTGTAAGAATACACACTTAAACATGCACATTCACTTTTATCCATACTGATATACTGAGTAAGCTGGAACAGGGTTGTATTTTTCACACTCATTCATAAATTGAACTTGAACATGACCATTGAAAATTATTATAATTAGGTTGTCTTTGGCTTAAGAAGTAGCAGCTAAAATTCACGCCATAGTTGCTTGTGTGCTACTTTAAAAAGCCTATGCTATGCCATTTAAAATTAGCAACTTAATGCAGGTTATTGCTGTAATTACATCTCAGTAGGGTGTAAAACACTCCAATTATGTCAGTGGGAGCAAATCAGACCTGACTGACTTGATTTGGTTGCTTTTGAACATTCAACTTTAATAAAGGCATACTGATTAAATGCTAGGAATAGGTTATCTCTGTAGTCTATATCAAAGAACATTCACTGCTGTGTCTTATTATTCAGATGCAGTAAACTCACACCAAGGCACCTTTCCTTAAATAATCAACTGGGTCAGATTGGAATTATGTTCATGATGTGACTTCTGAGGTTAAAATGGTGATTTACAGGAAATGAAAAAAGAGTGAAGAGATGTAAGGAGAGGACATGGCAGAAATGATGCACAGGGCAAATGCTTAAACTGCTAAGATGCATTATAATGTCTGGTATACTTCTCTTTCTCTTCACATATTATCTAAAATGTAAACAAAAATGTCAATATTGTAAATTCAATATCTAAATTTCATTCTTAGGATACATATTTTATACACCCATCAACACTTTGCTGGGGATGGAACATGAACATGGAGCCGTACTTAAAAAAGTTCACATCTGCCACAGTCTTAAACCTGCTGTTGTGTATTGATAAAACCTTTAATCTCATTTGGTCCTTAGCTCTTCCACAAGTACATGAACTTTGCCCAAGTCATCGCCCTGCAGCATTACACAAACTACATGTTCAATGTGGAGTCCAGAAGGAGTCAGGTAAACTGAACCTCCCATCATGAGGCACTGATGAATACTCTGTCCCCTGTTAGTTAGCCTACCTGTTATTTCCAATGCACAGAACCGAGCTCATACTATATGCCATAGCTAAACAATAAATCGGCCCCATTCATCGCTATTTTTCCCCTTTATAGGTGCTGCTGTGGTCGGCCAGTAAAGTGTTTGAGGAGTTGACAGACATTGAGAGACAGTTTCACAAAGCGCTCTACACTGTAAGGATCTATCTAAATTGCGAACGATACTCGGTGGGCCTGTTGGACATGACCAAAGAGAAGGTTGGTCTTTCAGAATATTCACTTTTACACACTGGATTGAATAGATGGCATTCATGGCTACCGGCATAAATAACTTTTATTGTCTATTCTTTTTCCCTGCAGGAATTCTATGATGAATGGCCGGTGAAACTGGGAGATGTGGAACCCTATAAAGGACCAAAAACACCAGACGGCAGGGTAACAAGCTTGTTTTTCTCCATGTTAATTCCATTTTTGTGACGTGTAGTACTCTAAATCCTACTCACCTCAACTTTTCTATTGTCTGACGTAGTTAGAAGATGACTCAATCGTTTCTAACCGGCTTCTGCTTTTTTTATACAGGAAGTCATCTTTTACAAGATCATTGACTACCTCCTGGAAGGCAAAGAAGAAATCAAAGTCATACCGTGAGCAGCAGTAGCTACAAATGCCCTCATTCTAATACAACACATTTCAAAATACAGCCTAAAAAATTTAAGCGCATTGTAAATAAAAGTCCTGACCTAGTTTTAGTAAGAGTCTGATCTCGCACAAATGAACGCATGAAACATGCATGCTTTACCACAGACAATTCTGGAGAGTCAGAACTGTTTAACTTTCTTCTCAGAGAATAACTAGCTCACTCCATCTCCCACAACTCAGCATGTTTCTCTCTTTCACGCTTTTTCAGTGGTCCGCCTGCAGATCACTGGGCTCTAGTTAGCGGCCTACCGACCTACGTTGCAGAGAATGGCTTTGTAAGTCTTTTACCAATGCTGCAAGGCAGTTCATTGTGAGAATCACTACAATTATGAAAGCATAAAGACAGAGGAGAGCTGACTTGTGGATGGGTCACAGAGACATATCAACATCTAATGTAGTAACATAAGAATGTAGTGAAATAAAGTGAATTGACAAAGTAATGAATGCTCATAGCAAAGCGCCAGACTTTAACGTTTTTAATGTGTCTGCCTGCAGATTTGCAACATGATGAACGTGGCTGCAGATGATTTCTTCATGTTCCAGGTGAGGAGACTTTTACAGTCCATCCACAAAACGGACACACACAATACACACCAGTATATGCATGACGGCCCTTCCTGTCTAATATGCAGATTTTGATACCATACCTTTTTCGATGCCCGTATATTGATTACGTGGTTTCAATATTTAATTTCAATGTCTTTCAGAAAACAGCTGTGGATGACACAGGTTTTGTCATCAAGAACGTCTTGTCGCTGCCCATTGTCAACAAGAAGGAAGAAATTGTGGGCATCGCCACCTTCTTCAACCGGAAAGACGGCAAGCCATTTGATGAACACGATGAACAGATCACTGAGGTCAGCACCATGCATTCTCTCTCTATTTGTTCTAGCTGTCTCCATCATATACCATGTCTCATTTGGGATATAATGTTGTCGTCTGTGTCGATGCATACATTTGCATATAAATGAAGAAAAGTAAAAAAAAGCGGGATAATTTCAGAATTCTTTGAGATATGGAGTTTGCTGTAGTGTCAGCTAAGTAAATAAAAGCATATAGAAATATTTGCCACATTCATTAGCTAAGTTAATGAGGTAATAACAATAATTAGAAGTAGGTCAGGGTGATACAAGGGGGCGTGGCTAAGTCGCTTTTTGTTTGGATGTGTTTCTTTTCTCTCATTCCTTCTCACTCTCGTTGTTTGTGCCAGGCCCTAACTCAGTTCTTGGGTTGGTCAGTGCTGGTCTGCGACACCTATGACAGGCTGAACCGTGTGGAGTACAGGAAAGAGATCGCCCAGGAGATGCTCATGTACCAGACCAAGTGCACCAAAGATGAGCTGCAGTCCATTCTGGTCAGTATCAACCTGACTTTGCTCCACATTTTCCTTCCAGAAGCCTACCTTTGTTTGCATTAGATCAAGAGGCCACTCGAGCTGGGATTAAAAGCAGTTAAATATTAATGCGCCATGAATAGCTTTTTGAGTAGCAGTCATCCAATAGCAGGGCTAAGAAAAGTTCTGGTGGAGACAATGCAACAACAGTTACTGCTTGGAGCACTTGTCTGAAGTGTTTGAAAACCTGATGTTTTCTGCTTTTTGTCGCCAACCTACGAATTCAAGCTGTTCCTTTCTGTAGGTGATGGCAGAATGTTCATGGTTTCAATGTAAATCATAACTCCTTGTTCTCTCTTTTATAACCAGAACACCAATGAGAAGTTTGACGCAGACCCCGAAGACTGCGACCCGAAAGACCTGTACAAACTGTTGGTATGTTTTGTTTAAACCTTCAGGACAAATACTTCCTGTGACACATAACATTATCAATGACTTACTTATCAAAGCATAAAGGTTTGTATGAATTTGTACATTCATACACACTTATTTCATTTATTATCTGCATTATTTTGGATTTTGAGAGTGGATTTTAGAGAGCATCATTTCATTTTCATTGGAAAATGTTAATCATTTTCTCTACGTTTACCTACTTTGAGACTAATCGTCTGCACTTTTGACAGTATTGAATGATTCATGGATGTCTTCTGAGTGAATTGTGTTGTGTTTTTGATCAGAGAGCAACCTGCCCGCCAGCTGACAACGTCAACGGAGAGAATCTGTATCTGTTCTCCTTCAGTGACTTCCCCGTATCAGAGTTTGACCTCATCAAAGCCGGCATTCGCATGTTCTTTGAGCTCGGAGTTGTTGAAAAGTTTAAAGTTCCTCCAGAGGTGAGTCACGTAGTCAGACACTGACTTCGATGTGTCAGCCCTAACAGGATGCTCTTAACGCTTTCTGGCGGGGCATATGAGTCTATTCTGCTGGGAAGAGAGAACTAGGTGTGATGCTGTAGCTACGAATCTGAGTGATGCTTGAGTCATGGCCATGTCTCATCTGAAAGCCCTCTAAAATGATTACATTTTCCATCCTCTTCACTGTCTCTTTTTCGCTCACCTTGTTCTCTGAGTCATACCCTCCCTCTCTCCCTCTCAGACATTGACCAGGTGGATGTACACCGTGAGGAAGGGTTACCGTTCCATCACCTACCACAACTGGAGGCACGGCTTCAACGTAGGCCACACCATGTTCTGCCTGCTGCAGGTAACTTCACCACTTCACAACTGTCTGTTTTTTTGTAGACAGCCGGATATGCTAATACCTTTTTACACTACAGCAACAGCACGTGTGGTGACAGGCTAACAGACCGCTATGTTTTACAAGAATGTGTGAACCACCTATATAGGCTTATAACATGCTTTATTTCATCATAAAGTTAATTGAGAATTGCACCAAAGCAGGTAAAATGTCCACATTAAGTATATTGAAATGAGAGCATCGCAGAGAATTAAAATTAGTATTTGAAGGTGGCCAATATTTTGCAGTTTCTAGATTTAAATGTGCTACAAACGAGACCATGGTTTTATCGTGTTCTGAGCAGGTACTGCATTTTTATAGGTCACAATCTATACCACTCAGCCAGACACCTGCACATAATAATCCATGATTTGTCTCCTCTGCCTACAGACAGGGAAGCTGAGGAAGTACTACTCCGATCTAGATGCCTTTGCCATGGTGGCTGCTGCTTTCTGCCACGATATTGACCACAGAGGGACCAACAACCTCTACCAGACAAAGCAAGTCAAAATATGTTATTGTGTGTGTGTGGAGGACGTGCGTGCATGTGTGCGTGTGTAAACCTGTGTAAATATATTTTGCCATTATGTTCTTTCTTTTTTCTGCAGGAGTGCACATCCTCTAGCTAAACTTCATGGCACTTCCATCATGGAGAGACACCATTTGGAGTACAGCAAGACGTTAATGGCTGAAGAGGTATGACACGTTACTGGACAATAAAAAATCAAATCTGACGTAAATGTAAGAACACACATTTTGACCACTCTTTGTCATCTCTCGCAGACCCTGAACATCTTCTGCAACCTCCAGAAGCGTCAGTTTGAGCATGTGCAGCACTTGTTTGATGTCTGCATCATCGCCACTGATCTGGCCCTTTACTTCAAGTAGGTTCTCTGAAATCCTCTGACTGCTCCCATGCTACAGCCACAGACTGTCTGACTATAGCTGGTGATGCTTAAAGGTTTAGCTGTTTGTCTTCAGCAGGTTTTCTGGAATCAATTTGCGTCATTTGTTTAGTTCAGTTAGTCTGACTGTCCGCCATCTCATCACACAGAAAGAGAACCATGTTCCAAAACATTGTGAATGCCACCGAGCCGATGCCAGAAGAAAAGCAGGCCATTGAATATATTTCCAACAACTCCACCAGGAAGGAAATCGTGATGTATGTAACTGATTCAAGCCCAAGATAATACAGCTTCATTCTGTTGAGTTTACCCTGAAATGTGTTTGTGAGAAGATTTCTGAAACAGCGGACCCTTGCATCATCAGTAGCAGGGTGTTATCTTGTCCTCCCTGATTGTCTGTCTGTCTCTCACCTCCAGGGCCATGATGATGACAGGTTGTGACTTGTCGGCTATCACCAAACCCTGGGAAGTACAGAGCAAGGTGGGTTGCCTTCACAGTCTTCAAACGGGCTGATTTAAAAAAGAGTTTGACAGTTTGTTCTGCTAAAATCAACTGATTGAGTTCTACACGTTGCATTATGTTATCCTCCCTGTCCTCAGTCTCTGATCTGGTTATTCAGCTTGAAATATGTTTGGTCTTAGCTCAATCATTTTCAGATGTATTATATCCAAAAAAATATATAGGGCAGCAGTTACTTTACTTAGAATATTGAATAGGAAAGTATAAAGCCATGACAACAAAAACAAGCTGACATCCATAGGCCGCTTGTATTACAGTCTTTGTTGTTCCTTGAGATCAAATGCTAAAAAGCTTTTCTCCATGAACAAATATTGAAAATAACCCCTACAAGATGAAAGAATGTCCTGAGAGTGAAATGTGTTTACTATATTTTTTGCCACTTATTCGCCACTTTACTCCCTTTTGTCTTTTATTCCCCTGTCTCATTATTTGTTCCTCTTGTCTGTTTCTGTCCAGGTGGCTCTGATGGTCGCTGCTGAATTCTGGGAACAGGGAGATTTGGAGAGATCTGTTTTGGACCAACAACCAATTGTAAGGGTCATACCCCTCTTGTGCCTCTTTTTTTATTTATTTTTTTATTTCTTAGGATTGTTTTTCATCTGAAACTCTCCCCTCTGTCTCTCTCAGCCCATGATGGACAGAAACTGTGCCGAACAGCTACCCAAGATGCAGTGTGGTTTCATCGACTTTGTGTGCTCATTTGTGTACAAGGTAACAAACAGCTTTCACACTGCACAACAGAGCAGTATGATTTTTATAATTGATGAAGTGAGGGTGATAGTTTCAAGATGGATTTCAAAGCGTAAAAAAGACAGATGTGGATTTTGCAAAAGGGCGAGTCGGGCCTGTGCTCTTTGTTGCAACAATTCATCAGTAACTGCTGGAATTGAAACACAGTCACAGTCTAAGAGACGTGCACCGATTTAATCCTGCTTCTATTTCATTTTGATTTCCAGCAAAGCACCATACAAAAACATATTCTTCCCATGACTTGTTTTGATTTAGTTCAATTTACGATTTTGATACTTTCAGAGAGCATGAGCACTACAAAAGTAACTAAACTGATTCATTAACCTTACTCCAAGGCCCTAGTTTAAAGTGTGACTTCTTTTTACAAGGCAATAATACTGATTTTCAAGCTCCCCTCCGACTGTGCAGTAAATACTAATCTGTAAAGCCTGTTGTGTTCAGTTTTCGATTAGACTGTGTCAGAAAGGTGTAGATCAAACTAATAGAGCACTTTGTAGGAACACAAAACAGCATGTACACGTGATCTATAATGCCCTTAAATTAACAAATAAATAACTCCTACAACTTACAAAATGACCATTGCGTTAAATGATTTCTCACTGTTATTATTAGCTTTACAGAGGTGGTGTTGTAGATTCAACCACGTTAGGGTGCATAACAGGATGTATAGAGATGAACCTGTTGAACCCAGCTGGCCCCAAGAGGAATGTCAGCTCGCTGTTTGTCAGGATGGTATTTGGACAAGAACACCCATATAAATCAACATGTCGCGGTTGTCCCTGCGGCATATCATGTATTTTCAACACCAACATTTTTCTTTCCTGCAAGGTCTTCTCCCTCTGTGCATCCCACAATGTGCTTACTGACATCCAGTGTTTTTTTTTGTTTTTTTTGGTTTATTTATCAGGAGTTCTCCAGGTTCCACAAAGAGATCAAGCCCATGTTTGACGGTCTGAACAACAACAGGGCACACTGGAACGAGCAGGCTGAGGTATACAACGCAAAGATGAAGGCCATTGAGGATCAGAAGAAGAAACTGGAAGAGGATGGAGCCAAGAAAGGTATAACAAAACATCTAAATCTATGTATATTGGTCCAGTTAATGGCCTGATGGAAGATCAAGTGTTCAGAAATGAGAATAATCCTGTATTAATACATCTCTTTTATTTCTGTGTTTAACTAGCCGACGGGAAGTCAAAAACCTGCACCATCTGCTAAGTTCCTTCGGTGCTTGGATCTGGACTGATGCGGTCTGGTTAGGACTAATCTAGGCTACACTAGCCTATTCTGGTCTGACAACTAGTCTAGTTGGGGCTTGACTAGGCAAGCTTGGTCCGGTCTGATCTACACCAGCGTAGTTCTCTCTGGTTAGGGGTTGTCCAGGCCTGTCTGGTCTGGTTCAGTCTAGCCTACTTTAGTCTAGTGTAGTCAGGTCTGGTCTGCAGTCCAGTCTGCAGTCCGCCTAACTATTCTCCAAGGATCGAAGAGTCAGAAACAAGAAGTAATGTTGGGACTCTGACTGCAAGAGAAGCCTTTTTGACTCAGAAGACATGATGTATTTGAAACTTCCTCCTTCCACACAGCCATGAACTTTAAAAACATATATACATGGACAACATATAGTTCCGTTTAACATAGCAATAATTCAAATATTCATGACATGTATGGTTTAATCCATGGTTGGATAAGCTCAGATGCTGTAAGCAAATGTTCTAAGTCAGAGTCTTCAGTGTAAATAGCTCAACTAGGTGACAGCATGTGCTGCATGTGAGGTGTATACATGCCAAAGCAATAGTTTTCTCACATTTCCTTTTGGCAGTCAGTAATAACCATACAGTATAGTAGTTCTGTACATAGTGCACAATGCACTCAACTCAGCTGCTGCTGTTTTGGCAGCGACAGGCCATGTGTGGGTGGGCAGGGTCAAGGATCAGAGGAATGGGGTTAAAAGTCTGTTTTGGTTAAGAGTTCAAATCATGAGTTGTGGAATTATTTTCGTGAACACGAGAGCAGGAATCTGATATCTGAAGGGTCTGTTAATGATATGACAACTCTTTGAAACTCAGATACAGTGTGTAACAGCGTGCAATCAACAAGGGCTGATGTCCCTTACCTCAAAAGGCGCTGGTGAGTTGTGTGAGGGTATATTTATTTTAATATGCAATCTATCTATATAGAATTTTGTTTTTTTTTGAATTCTTCGTCTGACAATTTTGTACTTAAACCGTCTTCACGGATGAAGAGTTTGAGACGAGCTTGGGCGTTCGGAAACTGTGAACAAATGCATGGTAAAATCACATGCAGGCATCAAGAAAATGTGTTGAATTTGTGCAACTTTATTGTCAGCTTTGAAAAACACCTGTAAGCTGTTGTCCTTGTGTCCAACAACCTGGAAAAATAACTAAATAAAAAAAAAAAGTAACATGCATTGTATTTACACCAGTGTTTAGAGCAAAAATTACAATTCCATATTGATTCAAAAATGTCTTTTAAACATGCATGATTTTACATGCATATAGTTTATTACATAGAAATTGTAAAATGTAAATTGTGTAAACTTAAAAATAACTAATAACTGATTTGAAGGATGTACAGTAACATTTGCTTCTTGTAAGGAGTCACAGTCAGTCAAACAGGGAACAGTAGATCACCTCTCTTATAAGAAGATTGGATAGGATTTGATCTGATTGCCAGCCAGCGTTTGAGATCCACACCGATTAGACTTTAAATACCCTTCTTACAGAAGAGGTAAAACAGGCTACTAAAGCCTTGTATGTATATGCAGACGACTTGTGTTTCAAATGTGGCAGATGCAGCTATAGCATCATTGATTTTATGGTGGTACAGGCCAAAGTCTCTTTCTTCCCTGATGCAACAGTGAATCACGCAATAACTGCTGTTTGATGTCCTGTCAGTGTGAATCTCCATGTAAACCTGAACAGGACTTGATCTGGTCAGGCATCTTTGTTGCCACTCTCTCAACTTCCTGTTACACAATGTCATCTCCTCTAATTAACAGTGCATCACTCAAAGGCACTTAATCCTATCCAAATGGCTTTGGGACTACCTGGAAACTCCTTTGCCGCTGCTTTGAGGTGAAGTGAGGAGCTGTTGTGGTCACTGGAGGCAAAGCTGTGCAAACACATTTACTGTTTAAGTGATGTTTTATTTATTTGACCATGAATTTACCTCATTTCTGCTGTACACATTTTATATGAATGGTTACACCACCAGTTCTGTCTCCAGTGATAAGAATGACCCCTCACTTTTTCCTTTTTTGAGATATCAAATAATACACTGTATACTTTCTACTTATCCCATCAACTGTCTTTCAGACATTAGAAATCTATCATTTGATGTATGAGATGACTATGTATGTATGTGTCATGAGATGTAATATGTGTAAGCAAATAAAAGAATTTATCAAAGTGTAAGAACAGAGAGACTCACTTTTTCCTCAGTGTGAAAATAGGTGATACTTTAGTTTTTATCCACAATTAACGAAGGTTAGACAGACTCAGAGAACGAACTTAAGAAACCTTGGGCTTAGCTGCGACAGCACACATTCTTAGTCATATATCGTGCAGAGATCTAAGAGGCTCCAAAGCTGGATGAGCCTCTGGGGAAAGAGGATCAGTGGATTGGTTCTGATCCCTGCTTGAAACTATGTTGTCTGGCTATGTTCTTCAGCATCCTGTGTCCTGCTGTCGTTAAGGGTCAGTGGGGTGCAGAGCTGCCCCCCTCTGTAGAAGCAGTTAAAGCAGTTACACTGATTTAAATAGTTATATATTCATACAGTATATTCTGGATTTCCAATTAGTGAGAAAGAGTAGATGCAATTTTAAGAATTTTAAACTAGCTAATTCTACTTTTTTAATAATACAACAAGAGTATTTTGATGTCTTCAAATGTGGCAGAAAGAGGAGCTTTACATTTTAAAAAGTTGTTGAAGGCAAGAATCTTTAACCAAGAAACAAATGTTGACAACACAACTGATCAACTGTAAAATGCATCCAGGTGTACAAGTATAGCCAGGGGCCAAACTATATCCCACCGCCACTCATAAACAGGCTGCTATTACTCAGTGCACCGTTTACTACACTTAACCACCTGTTAGCTAAACACTGCCATGAATCACACAGTACATTACTTCTTCTGAGAAAGCAGAGAAGTTAAAACGAGACAGACAGTAAGAGGTAAAGTAATTGTATTTATTTAAGCCAAGGTCTTTAATCTCCCAGCAACCTCACGCAGTTTCTTTCTCTGTGAGTTGAAGTCAAGGCAGCTCTTCAATCTGCCCTTGGCTAGAGGGATATCTTAAGCTAATCTTGTAAAAGCAGAGTGCTTGAATCTTTTGTGTTACTACTATTACACAGAATTTTTACTCGCAGAGGAAAGAGTACTACTCTGGAAAATGTACCAAATCCAAAGTGCAGTTCAACTCAATTCATAAGAGAGAACTAAAAGTTTAGGTAATTCTAACATATTAAAACAAGAGTATAAAGCCGTGTGCGACACCCCTCCAACTGTCCTGGAGGCGGTCCTGGCCAACCTCAGCAGCCAATCGACAGCTGATTGAGCTCACCTGGGCCCTTAGCCTATAAAAACTGGCCCATGTGTTCACTCTGTTTCGCTCCTTCCTACAGCTTACGTGCACCCTGCAGTACTTTATTTTGGTTTGCACTGCCATGCATTGCTGACATGGCTGATCCCCTCCATTGTTCATTTGTGTTAACCTCCATTTGAATAAATTACTTGATTTAAGTATACCCTTGCATGGACTCCTAAACAACTCTGTAATGCTGTACTTAGACACTGGGGCTTTTGAGCTAAATGCTAACGTCAGCATGCTCACAATGGCAATGCTAACGTGCTCATATTAAATTGGTGTAATGTTTATCATGTTCTCATTGGCGTGTTAACATCTTTGCTAGCACAGGTGTGAATAATGAAACTAATGATGGCAGGATTCCATTTAGCTGCTTTGATTTCAGGTGTGGTGAATGCTGGCTTACTGTCGACTGGGACAGCAATCGTTAGTTATTAGCAACACCTGTGCTTTTCCTACTATGACAAGTCAAAATGTCTGTTGTGAAAAAGTCCTGTCGGTTACACAAGTAGTAGTCATAAACCAAAGTATTGGAAAATTGAAATTTTGACTTGATGTTGGCTTTAGATGAACATTTAAGGCATCATTAAAGTAATTACAAGTCATCCAAAAAGGAACATACATATCTGAACCAAATTTCATGGCACCCAGCCAAAAGTCGTGGAGACCTTACAGTCAGGACCAAAGTTGAGGACTGACTGACTGATGGAGTGAAGCAATCATGACTATTCGTAGTGATAGTGGTGGGATTGAAACTTAGATGGTGACAGACATGTAAATCAAAGACTCGTGACATGTACAGGATAGCATCATGTTTATTTCTGCAGAAGTACTGAAACAAATAAACCTACATGCACACAAGACTCTAAACAAGACGTGCTTAATGTCAGTGGTGCGCAGAAGGAAGTGTTCTCACAGCAGGGCTCCCGCTGAATGCAGCAGTCAAAGAAACATGTCTTCAAAGTACTCATCAAACTCCTCCTCCCTAGACAGATACAACAAACAAAATCAGAGAAATGTTATTTCCTTTAATTCACAGTGCTGCTGACACAGACTGTTAAATGCTTTGTTTGGGTGGCCCCTGACTTAACTGGAAGTGTTACCACTATGCTTTTGTTATTTCATTTACATTTGATTCAAGCTCGAGACAATATGAAAGGATGTGGGGGAGGGACAACATTGGTACAGAATACAAACAAATAAATAGTGGCAGCCAGCAAAAAAAAAAGACAATTTAAACGTACCTCAGAAAGGCAAATGAGTAGGTATGAATGTGTTACATTCAAACTTTATGTTCTCCATGATGGTTCTGTTTTGATGACTTTTGTTCATATAGTAAATGCGCTTGAATTGACCCTTTTCAGTAATGGTCTATCTTTCTGAGAGCAATTCAAATGTCAGGAGAAGCATGACAGGAGCAGGTTAAAGGTTTAGCGACTCTCCTGACAGTTCGGAACAGCTTTGTGCGGGGTATCTAAGTGGTCTACCTACTGTGCTATATAGAGCTCGTATCCTATGTAGGCTAAGTCGTAAAGACTGTCTGTGATGGTTTTACAGCAGCTTACTGGGTGAGATTTAATATTAACATTCGCTAGACTTCAACCTCACCTTGACTTCTCCTCCACGGTGGGAGCAGGTCCTCGCCAGTGGTCGGCTTCCGATTGACCCTCTGGCTCATCCCCAGCTTCAGAGTCTAGTAGGTGAGATTTAGAAAGCTATCAGTCACACTTCCAGAAAGGAAAAAAAAGGTTGAGCAATAATCCTTATTCATCAGTTTTGATGCCAGGGTCTTTACTGCCCGGCTGCGTTTCTGCTCAAAAATTAAGTCCGGAAACAACCAATTGAGATTTGAATCACCTTTGTCAGATATGTTTCTGACCAATCAGCTAATGTTTAGGTAGCAAACTAAACATTGTAAACAAGTATAAAAACTAAGCGCTTGTAGATTAAAAACCAGATCACATTGTGCAAAACAAAAATGATAGGTTAGCGCTGTCAGCCCCCCTAGATGTGGCCCTAATATAAAGTTTCCCTCATCAGGAGACAAAGGTCTTCCAGCCCAAATCCGTTTTCTGGCATATCCAGATTGATTTTCGAAAGTCAAGACAGCTGATTGACATGATTTTTGCAAATCGGATCCAAACCACATTTGGAGATGGTTTGAAATGTGATACCAATTGGATTTCTACAGATGTGTCTCAGTCCGGTCACTCAAATCGGATTGTGTGGAAGTGTCTTTTGCGTCACTCGCAACGTGACACACAGCGACAACGTCAAATCCAGAGTGACGGAAGTGCTGGGCAGAATCCATGGTGCTACTAGCAGAGCACTCTGGGGGGGAAGCGTAACAATGGACCTTCATTTCCGATGCTTTCACGTTGGAAAGCCGCATCACCAATAGGGCTGAGCGATATGGAGAAAATCAGATATCGCAATATTCTTGTCCTAATACCTAGATGTCTATATTGTGGCAATATTATAGGGTTGACAATTGGTGCTTTAACAAAATGGTTAACTGCTCCTCAGATCTCTGCAGGGTGAATTGAGACAGCTAGCTAGACTATCCGTCCAATCTGAGTTTGTCGATTGCACGACTAAAACAACTTTTGAACGTACACGTTCCACCGAAACAAGTTCCTTACCGAGGCTATTTTGCAGAGGCACCGTTGCTCCGTCTGGTGCCTAGCGCAGCCCAAGATGATTGTGATTGGTTTAAAGAAATGCCAATAAACCAGAGCATGTTTTTCTCCCATCCCGGAATGTTGTGTGGACTAGCCAGACCTTCCTTCGCAGCGCTGTGGAGGAAGGTCTGGCAATGGGAAACTTATACCACATCAACCCATGCAGATGGGTTGGTCATGTCTGGACACGCAAATCCGATCTGGTCACTTGCAAATAACAGTGTGGACAGTCTGTCTTAAAGATCGGATTTCAGAACCAAATCAGATTTGCTTGCAGTCTGAACATAGCCAATCTCCATAACCTTAATGTCCCTAACCCCCCCGAACGCATCGCTCACAAATTACAAGATATTCCAGGATTCCAATTTAATCAGCATATATGCAATATATGCAACTTAGGCAAAGAAAGAAAGAAAGAAAATGTGTTTGTGTATGCATTCCAAAGTATGTTGAACTCAATGACATAACCCTGGACAGAGAAAGTTTGTTTTTGTGTACACACCACCAGCCTGCCCATCCATCCATCCAGATCCTGGAATAAACAGAACAGTGACATGGGGGCAAAGACATACTTCATTTCACACTGTTCACAGTGAAGGGCAAAATGACAAGGAAAAAAGGAAAACAGTCGAGAGGAATGCACAGTTAAGAAAAAGCAGACGCACTGTCTGTCTATTACTATTAACTACAGGACTAATGGATGTGTTTCCATAAAGGGTTGTCAGGAGAAGTGTCCTGACCTAGAAGCCTGGGGGAGTAGATCAAGTCTCCAGTGTGTGTGTTTTTAAAAATGGAGGAGGTACTTTGTGTGTGTGTGTGTGTGTGTGTGTGTGTGTGTGTGTGTGTGTGTGTGTGTGTGTGTGTGTGGGTGTGTGCGCGTGTATGTGTGTGTGTATGTGGGAGTTATGAATGCTACCTTTGTCCGAGTCCCGCATCTCCTCTGAGCTGCTAGAAGAGGCGGAGCGATCTGTCGAGAAACAGAGAGAGTTAAAAAATAATGTTTTACTTAAAGAAAACAAATAAAATGCATAATGTAAAACACAAAAGAAAATTCCTGTATATATTTTCCAAGAACAAAACATTAACACGGCTGCTCCCACAGGTTGTTCCCATCTGATGACACTACTGCCATGATTAATAGCACAGTTTATTTGGCTAGAAGAGGAGAGGAGTCTTACCTCTGTGTCTCTTGTGTTTGTGCCTCTTGGAGTGTGAAGACGATCTCTTCCTCTTCTTCTTCTTCTTCTGTGGTGGCTCCTGGTTCTCTTCCGATACCCTTTTAGTCTTTGCTTTCACCTCCTTCCTCCTACAAACAGAATCCCACTTTGAACAAGCTGTATTTACAATATAAAGCAGCCAATTACAGCACTATTTGTAAGGCAACATAAAAAGCTTCAGCTCCAAAGGCACTTTCAGAGGTGCATGAATGAATCTTAGCTAAAGGTTTGAACAGATGAAGGCTTCTATACATTTTGAAGTCTGCTGGAACACTCAAGGGACTTTTAAATCCTAACCAACTGTGAAAAGCCTTGATATCACATACTGTATCTAAAGCCAGACTTTTGCAGGTGATATCTTTATTTGGATCTCATTCATAACCACCTCAAGCTACATTATCACATTCAGTTGTCAAGATTCCACTTAAAAGAAAAAACGTGATATACACCCTGACTGGTAAGAAGTTTGTACAGGAGACATAAATCATAGTTTGAATCCGAAACCCCAACATGCTACGAAATAATGTGTGCTGACTGTCTGTGGTGACCTGCCCTACTTCTAGCAGACCAGTGCACTCTCCACAATCTTTCAAATCATTCATCACGGTTATGTAAAAAATGTCACAAAGGCAAGAAGTACTTACTTGTGGTGGTAATTGAGTTTGAAAGAGCATTCCGGGCATAGTCCTACAATAGAAACAACATGGCATAATCACTACCAACTCAAATAAGATAATGGTTGTGGAAAAGTTTTCATTGTTTTTTTTTTGTGATCAATTTTTTTTTTATTAGCACCTTCAGACATACAAAACAATCTTCACAATATGTGACAGATAATGTCAGATGGTGCACAGAACAGAGAAACACAAATTGAACAAGAACAAAGACCCTCACCCACCCCCCACAGTCTCAAGGAAAACAAAACAAACAGACAAACAGAAACCACACCTTGCCTAATCACTCTCCTCTAGTTCTTGTGGGGCTGAGGTCATTAAGTCTGCTATTTGTGCTGCTGCGCTTTCCCATAGGCTGATAGTTGATGATCTCGCTTTGTTAATCCTTGCTGTTTTCATTGTTTTTAATGTCATTGTTATTTACAGCAATTATAAGGGTGCTGTGAGATGAATTATTGCGCTTCTTTTACTTATTCTTATATGATTTATTAAGGGATGACTCCTTAATGAAGAGCACATTTTCTTAATTTTACTGTAAGCATTAGACATGAGTATTACTTTCAATTGATGTTGCTACAGTATCTAAACGCTGCAACTAAAATGTGTAAATTGTGAAAATGGTTCAACCAGATATGTATATACCAGTGTTGTCTGCATACATGTGGAAACCTCCTCCATGATGTAATTCTGGTAAATAATATTTTAAAATAAACTAAAGAGAAGAAGGCCGAGGACAGAACCCTGTGGAACTCCTGTTTTAATTTGTCAGAAAGATGATTTCTCACTGTTTATAATAACACAACTAAGTTTTGAAAATTTGTAGAATTTAAATGCTTTGGTGTTTTGAAAAATGTATTTATTAATTTCTATTCATTAATTAAGTGCAACAGTATTCCTATCCTATACATTTCTCCAATGTGCCTTACTAAGTTTGCCAGATCATGTCTCATTTCTGTCACAACATTTGGGACTGTCAAAACATTTGACTTAGAATTAATACAAATTGAAAAACATTTTGAGTTAATGGATATGACGTGTTGTAGTAGCTTGTTAAAAGAGCTTGTCATTTCCTGTTTGACTGGGTTCAAGATAACAGGTGGATCCTCCAATTACAGTAATTATTCTTAAAGGATTTTCTGCAGTATGAAACCTGAAGGGGGATTATTATGAGCCGGGTCTTGGAAACCCCTACTAAGCCACAGCCACACACACACAGACATACTTTATTTGTTTTTATTTTAGAAAGAATGAACAGAGAAAATGAAAAGATAATGTGTGTGTTCAGCTTACTGAGTTTGACTAATGCATTTTTCTTCTCGCCGTGTTCCACATAGGCAAAATTCACCTCCCAGCTTTTTTGGCCTTCCACCTTCTCGCAGCGTTTGTTTCCACACTGGAACTGACCTGGAAGACCAGAGAGCATATGTGCTGTGTAACATAGATTTCAATGACATTTACATTCATGTGATATTTTAGGCATCTATCTTTTATCTACAGCAATTTACGATATGTATATAAGCAAATATTTTTACAGTAAATGTAAAATACAATAATATATTATATATACAGTATTATATATTACTGTAATATATATATACCACAGTGTGTAAAGAATTATTATGTATGATATAGACAGAAGGAATTAAAAAGCACAACAGAATGTATGCAAGTAAAACAGAAAGGCATAGCAAAAAAAACAAATGTTTCATTTAAGGATTGAGAGATGCAGACCATGAATCTCCAAAGGCTTCCAATTATGTCAGGCAACCTCCAAACCCCGCTGCTCTCCCCTCACCCCCCTCCGTCTATATCTACACCCCTTCCTCTTATCCCCCAGCTCCTTCTCATCTCCCTTTCCTCGCCTCACCTCATCCCCTCAGGCCTCCCACCAGCCGCTGCACAGCCTGCCTATTATCCCTAGAGGAGCTTAAGGTGGCATTGATCTGGTCTCTGGGGTTCCCTCCGATTGTAATAGAGGGAGTGAGTGCGTCAGAGCAGTCCATTCTTGGCACAGGGGCAGGATATGCACCTTACTCTGAGAGGAAAGGATGCATTCCCTCACCTGCCTAAGATCAAGACTCTGTAAACATTCAGGTGAAGTGACGCTTGCTGTCATGGCCTTGGGCCACTTACTTAGGCTATAAGGAAGACTTTCTCTTCTGTATTAGATTAGGGGTGTCTGACGTCAGCTAAAAAAAACACACCTGGCTTCAGTCCTGAGTTGTGATGAGGTTGACTGTGTTTATTTGGGTGGGCCTGATATTAAATTTAATTAGGTAAAATAAATCAGTAAAAATGTGAGTTTATAGTTGAAACAGTCAATATGCCAGTGCAGCTCTAAAGCAGAATCTTGAGCTGTATTTGTATTTATTTTTATGGACTAAAAGACACCATATGGATATCTTTGCAAGCAATAAAAATGTAATATTATTGCTGATACCCTTTGATCCTTAACCTTGCTGTATTTCAAACTCTGTGGCTGCTTACCTGGATGATTCTACAGTAAACATAAATCCACAACATTTTCCGCTTGATGGCAAGTTCATAACTCAAATTTTTCTAGATTTCCAAGCTGTTAATTCGTAAACTGAAAAGTTGATACAGTGAAATCAACTACATTAGGACAATTTAGGATTAACACTTTTAGTCTGTCAATCATCATCAAGATTAGAGTTCATCCTGAGACATAAATGTCAGTCTCTCTACCAAATCTCTCTCTACCTAATTTCATGGCAGTGCATTTGGAGGTATTTCACTCAAAACCACAAAGGATTCAACCTCATGGTGCCACTACAGACAATGTCATTGCAATATATAGGTACCAGGAATGTCTGTACTACATTTCATGGCAATCCATCCAATAGTTGTTGAGATATTCCAATCTGAACCAATGTGGTGGTCTGATCAACTGACCAACATTGCACAGCAGCTACATGTATATGTTCACCTACCTACATTTAAAATGTCTTAAAATTAAAAAAAGTTCTATGTGCATAGAACCTGCAAATGCCAGCGTATCCCTTTAAATCCTTAATGACTGGCGCTTTCTGACACTGTATGGGTGTGACTTGGGACAGGGCCATCATCTCTACTCTGTCCCAATGTGACGCCATGAGCAGTGACCAGTGCCCAGGGACCCAAGAGAATCCTGTCTTCACCATCATCAGTGACGTCAATCACAATCGCACTGAACCTCTCCCATGACGTACTCTTTCCATCACGCACACAAGCAAATTAATTAAATACATCTACTCTATGTATACACCAGCTTTTATCTGTAAAGAAAGGAGGTAAAAGCCTGTGCTTGTACACAAAACTGAGTGCCCTTGAACAAGGCATTGAATCCCCTCGCTGCGGCAGAGATGCAGCTCAGCGTTGAATAGAAAAGAATGTGATATATTCGAAGGTTACAAGGTGGAGAGTGTGAATGTGTCTGACCCTCTGGCTATTCAAAACTACAACCCTGACAGAGTGGAGTCAAAAGAAATGTGTTTCCAGGCAACGTCTTTGCCGAAATGAATGTCAAAAACTGAATATCGGAAACTATTCTTAGGAAAACTATGCTTCACCTGTTTTCTGATAGTTTTCAGCCCCCTGGTCCTACATTTTCCCACATGAAAGCTAAAAAGCACGGCTTTTATTGGTGGTGTTCAAGGCAGAAAATAGTGCCACACAGAGCATCACTGCATTACAAAATAAGCGTTACACAAAAGCTCTTGTATGGGTCTCTGTTGGATGTTTTAGATAAGAAATTATCTCCACTGTGTTTTGTTGACAAATATTGGGAATCCTCACACATCAGGTGAGCCTCACATGCTCCATGAAAAGAGCTGGCACCAGGGTGACTGAGCAAACTCATTTTTTAAGAAAAGAAAACTACTGTCCTTCTACGTCAATAATGCCACCAGATGGCTGCATGATTAACATTCACTGGATGAAATCAGAGTAGCAGTGACCTGAGCCAGTGTTCACTCATGAGCAACTATTAAAAAAGTCACAAAGAACACATAATCAAAATAGGCTGTTTTATTTTGTGAAAATATTATAATTTTACATCAAAGTTCAAGGGGTATTCTGACTAAGCTATTGCTATTAGACAAATCATGTCAAGTTAATGCAAACACTTGTGCCTGTGGATATATCTCTGTTACATGAGACCAGTTGACTTAGGGAAAAAAATAAATAAATAAATAAATAAATAAATAAATAAATATATATATATATATATATATATATATATATATTTAAAGGAATGGTTTGACATTTTAGGAAAATATGCTTATTTGCTTTCTTACCAAGAGTTAGATGGGAAGATCAATACCACTTTCATGTGCGTTAAATATGCAGCTACAGCCAGGAAGTCCTTTAGTTAAGCTTAGCATAAAGACTGGAATTGGGGGAAACAGCTAGCCCTGCTATGTCCGAAAGTAACAAAATCTGCCTTTAGCATACAGACATGAGAGCAGTATTCATCATCTCATTTAATTTTCAGTAAGAAAGCAAATAAGCATACTTTCCAAATGTCAAACTAAGGCTATGCTAAAAAGGTACATAAAGAGTAGTTAATGTCAAGAGTGATCAGTGCTAGCCATACTTTATTTCGGTGGCCCAAACACATACATTTGCACCCACCGAAAAAGGATTTTTGTGTCCCTAAAGTGAATTGAAATTTCTGTCAGAATGTTCCATTTATGTGCAACATTGAGCTTGTGAAGTCAGTGCTGTTTTGCAGTCGACTCGTGATACTCACTACCCCCTACCCTCCCATCTCCTGTGGGAAACACTGAACAATCCACACTCTCTGCCCCCAGGCAGATTTTTCAAATATGGGAAAAGTAACTGGCATCCAAAAGACTTTTTCCAACATCCACACAGTCCCACTTCTGACTCTAGATCAGATTTAGCCTTTTTATGTCTGTCTTTCCTATTGATAAACAGTTCAGACTGCTGACCTGAAGTTCAACACTCTCTATTTTGCAACTTTTATTTACTCCACAGCATCCTGTGAACTAAGTAGACCAAAGGGCATGACATACTACTGAGATTATGTTTTCTTCTATCTGTCTCTCCCTCTGGAGACTGTTGAGAAATTTTTTCTTTCATTCATAATTTTTCTTAATTTGAATGTGCAACACCCTATACACACTCACCGATAAAACCATTGAAACAATTGAAACAGAGACACTGGCAGTCTCTATTGTTAGACTGTGGGCTATGGGCTAATGAGCTATCACTTCTAACACTTAGAATACACTCAGTTATTTCTCCAGGGCTGATTTATTTTGTCTGACATAACAGAGCCCAGCAGGATATCCTTACAAACTCCAAATTCTGTCTACATTGGAACACAGGCCATGCTAAAGCAACTGTTTAAAGCAACTGAAAGGATCTCACCTTTAAATTGGGCCATCACTTTCATTTAATCTAAAACAGTAAATTTAAGTAAACTGGTGACAATATTCAAACTCAACCAATTTGTTAGCAGACTAAAGTGAGAGTGTGGTGGCAAGCATGTTAAAAACTATTTTTTAAAGACATGAAAGTTACATAAGCCAAGACCATTGTCCATTTACTTTGACAGGCCCACCAAAAATAAGCCTGGCCTTAACTACCTTTGGCCCTTTATGTCCTCTTGACAGCAAGATTAAAGCTCAGAAGGGGGACACGCATAAAACATGACTTGGAATGAAGTGTCTGCATGAATTAGACCCCACATGTAAATCTGCTCCAGCGTAATGGACTCTGAAGAGACATTTGAATATTCAATGTGCTCATTCAATGAGGGATTTCAATCATTAGACAAATATGCCTCACATTAGGGCTGGGCAATATATCGATATTATATCGACATCGATATATGAGACTAGATATTGTCTTCAATTTTGGTGTTGTCTTTTCCTGGTTTTACAGGCTGCATTACAGTAAAGTGATGTAATTTTCTGAATTTACCAGACTGTTCTAGCTGTTCTGTCATTTGCCTTAACTCACTTAGTCATTATATCCACATTTCTGATGATTATATATCTAAAATCTCATTGTGTAAATTTGAGGAAGAAAATACACGTAACGTGTTTGTTAGACCTTTAAAAATAAAAGGATCTTTCAGAGGTTTAATTGTTTCTGGACTAGACATAGAAAGGGAGGAGGATGAGCTAGAAGTAAAAGTAAATCTCATTCTCCAAGAATATCCTTAAGATCTAGGGAAACTTAGGCGGATAACATGTGATCCTGCTCTCATGTACATGATTCAAGAACATAATACGTTCTCCTTTTTTTTTTTAACATTTCAACCTCTAAAAAGAAATAAGGAAACCTTTCGCTACTGCACATTCCTTCATCCCATATTATACCGTGGCCATGAAAAGAAAGGTCAGCGTTCTTCGTAATCCACCTGATTAGGTGAGCAGTAGACACCATTACATAATACCAACCTGACCTGAAGTGCACGGACAGCAGGAAATGATAAATGGATGATTTCCAAAAAAGGTGTCCGTGGCAGAGCGGAAGTGCATTGCCCCTTTACAAGGTAATGCAGGATCATTTTAATTCGGGAAAAACTCTGTGTTGCTTAATTTATCTGTAAGCAGAAGTGGAGTCTGGTCATCTGACAATCACTATAACTGAGCCTGGACTAACAACATTTCATTTCAAGTGGAACTAATTTGATAACTCATGTACAGATTTTGCATTCAAGTGCCTGTGTTTGAATTATACTCATCAGCCTTCATATCAAACCAAAATAAAGTCATATTGAGTCCATGATAAACACTTCATCCACCTTTAACTTGCAACGCTTTTAACTTTCAATTTGCACAAGCTTTATTTTCTGCACGTCTGAATGAGGACGTTGGGTCCACCTTACAGGATTAGATTAGTATTGATTTCACTGGAGAGTTTAGCGCTCTGTGCTCTAAATAGTGCTTAAGAAGTATTTCTGTGGGAATCATTAATGTAAACAAATCACAGAGATGCCAGTTGAAGTGAAGGGACTCTGACCTGATCTAATCCCACTTCCTGTAGAGTATTGCTACAGGGGTGAACTGTCAGAGTCCAGGATTACACAGTCTTAATCTGGAACAATATATTGGTTTAGTCAGCTTTCTCAGACATTCTGTGTATGTTTGTGTGAAGCTGTATTGATGCAAACATTTTATTCAGCACATTATTTGAATGTCAAATGTGCGTGTGCGTGTGTGTGTGTGTGTGTGTGTGTGTGTGTGTGTGAATGAGTGTCTTAAAGCATATCAGTGAGTTGCCGAGGCAGGTTTACCATCACAGAGTTGCTGATTTTGTGCCTCCAGCAAAACCTATAAATATCTGTCACTTTCACACAAAGGAGCGGTAGACAGAGAGGTGGTTGTAATAATCCTGAACAATTAATCATCAAAGCGTTGCCGAACTGTCAAAGTAGGCTCCGTCACAAGTGCAGAGTTAGAATGAGGTTTCTCTTTGGGTGTGAGGCATAAACAGGAAACCAAAATGTTGGGAATGGGGGACTATTTGTGTGAATCGACAGATCGATCGACAACTGAATTGCGCGAATAGTACCCGAAACAAAATGAAAACTCAAGTGAAAGATAATACATTTTAAGGATTATTTAGGCCAATCTGGCAAGCCAAGAAGTGAAAGTGAAATAAGTGTATTTGTATAATGTCACATGTGGAGAGACTTGTGTCAGAAAGTATCCACTGTATGTTATGCACTGCTGTGTAAATGGCTCTGTACATCTCTGTGGCCATCTAGTGGAGAATGTTGTGTAACTGTTTTGTGGGCATGTTAGTAGGAGAAACCTTAGATGTGCCCCAAATCCATACTACATACTAATTCTGTACAGAATGTACTACATCGTTATAGCATATTGTTACTACTTAACTCTTTATACTAACAGGAAATTACACTATACTTTTGCAGTATGAGAACACTACACACTAAAACCCTGCTTAAAATGAGGATGTAGTATGGATTTGGGACAGGCCGCTTGTCCAAGTGAATACCTTCATTGAGTAACAAGAATGTTTTGGTGAGTTTCTCTTATCCTATAGAATGTAAGTATTGTACTGCACAGCGTTTCAACAAAGCTGTACACAAAAATATGTATTAAAAAAAACATGCAGAAGTGTATAAACTGAAAATTAGGATAATGTTGAGTTATGCCATACCTTTGCCAGAAACAACTTCATTCTCAGTCCGCCAACGAAATCCAAACTGGTGTGGGCACAAATTTAAATAGACAAGACACATCAGTTACAGTTTTTCCCTCAAATGAATCTTATAGTCTTAAATCAAGCCTTATAAGATTAATTTAATTTAATAACTCAGTATTTACCCTGTATTTGAATATCAGCAATAGCCTTTGGTGCACTCCATCAAAGATAAAGCTACAGAAATAAAAATTGAACTGAGGATGTAGACAGCTGTAATGCATATCTCCATGTAAATATTGTTTATAATTATTTCTGTCCTGTTTTCTTGTGAAAGGACACTATGTATGCACATTTACATCTTACTCTAAATGTAATTTGGTGTGTATGTATACAAGAATCAATGAACAAATGATGCAGTCATTAGTGTTTTTGCCAATGCCTTTACATAGCATCATCTGCATGCTGTCACACTGCCTTTACACAACTGATCAAAATCTGATTCAACTTGTGGGAATCATGATGCAACCCAACACTGTATTTACAGTCATTAACAAATATTAATAATTTGTGAGAAAATCTGGATTTATGTAGCAAGTTTTGAGTCAACTGGACTGATGATCAGTTTTTAACTATAGTGCCTCTAATGAGTATAAGTCAATTATAGGGGTTACATCCGTATGTCATCTGTCAGAGATTTGTCAACCTCCTAACAGTCACACTTGAGAGATATTTGAGCACAGCGTCATTGAACCAAACAGTGCAGCTATAGAGCCTTAAGCACACTGCCCTTGGGTTTAATATATTGTCTTGTTTTAAAGCCTGGCCTCAAACCAGAATGGCCCAGTGGACACTAGAGACGGAGCACGGTGCCAAAACACATCATACCTCTAACATTTATTCGAAATGGAACAGTGGTGGTGGCGATTAGTGTCTGAGTTATGAAATTTTAACCTTTGCTCCACCGCTGGGACAATTATTGTCATTTTGGAGCACAATGCAAAAATGGATCATCTTGCCAAGTCCTGGCAGCAGTGTCTGGGATGGCTGATACTGCATTCTATGGGCGTCAAAACTTCTGTTTCACCTTAACAGAACTTGTGTTTCACTTTTTCTCAGCTGCTCCAACAACCACATTTTATCTGGGGGATTAACAAAACTAAAACCTCATTTCCAACACAGACATAAAATATTTTTCTATTTTGTGTCCGGAGGTATTTTCCCATTACTCAACACTGAGTTAACAGGAGCCTCCTAATGATCCACATAACATACATACAGTACGTGATCATTTGGATTCTGTCAAACCGCATAACAACACAACACAGCACAGATACACACAACACTACAACATCAAACAGCTACTACTGTTAAAGTATTAAAATTAAAATAATCACTAATCGTCAGGCGACATGAGCCATCTGTTACAATGTATGTGCTGTTGTAATATCTCAATCAATAAATCATTTGATCATTCCATCCCACCTTGTTTTCCTTGTATCTGCTGAGATCAGCTATGCAGTACTCTTTAAACAGCTTGTCGTAATACTTCTTGGCAAGTTCTTTTTCCCTGGAACAGAATAAGTCCAGAAGTAATGTAGACGACAACACAAACTTGTCTGAAACAGAACGTTATAATCAAAAGCACACTGAATATTAAAGCAGCCTGTATGAGTAGTTGACTATTGGATGATCACCATGTCATGTCTTCCTCGTCCTCGTCCCTCCAGAGGAAGCGATGATTCTCACGCAGCACATCCCCATCTGTTTTGTCTTTGGTTCTGAGAGAAAGAAAAGATTCCATGAGAAGACGAAATATAAGGAGATAGGGAGAAAATTACAACTGGTATAATTTGTAAATTAAAAATCTTGTTGGATGAAAACAATGCATAACCAATGTTCTGTTATGGTTAACATATTCTCATTAGTTATAGCATAGAGTGACAGCATAGCAACTGAATGTCAAGCGTGAGTGAGATACTACTTACCCAGAGCGTTTGAAGTCGGCCATCTGTCCTCCATAATAAAGTATGTAGTCACCGACAAACTTCTTATGTCGCTCAAACTGGAGACATCTGCTTAAGGTCAGTCTCTCTTTGAATGTTAACTTTTGTACACTGTGAACTGATTTTGTTTTTATTTCCAACATTCCTTAGTTTTAAATGGAGGCAGTTAAGCACTTGATATTATTTTTGTTAAATTATTGTTTTGAACATATGTATAAGGCATAATGTCTGTAGTTTCATCAACTTGACTGCATTATCATTTCACATTAAAGGATACAGCATTCAATGATATCAGGTGGGCTCTTCTATTTCTGGCTTCCTCTCTGAAAAACAGAATGAAAATAGTAAAACAAAGATTAGATCATGTTGACTTCATTCTTCTCAAAGCATGGGTTTAAAAGAAATAGTGTGAGACATTGTATAAGTCTGAAGTGTAAATAACTGTATTATGTAGCTGGCAGAAAAAAAGTAAGAAGAATCACAGGAAAATATGTTTACACATAAATGATGGTCCTATGTGGTTTTATTAGAACTTAGAACTGCACTTGAAATGTAGCTCAGGTGCATCCCATTTCTCTTAATCATCTTTGAGATCTTTCTACACCTTAATTGGAGTCCACCTGTGGTAAATTCAACTGATTGGACATGCTTTGGAAAGGCACACACCTGTCTATATAAGGTCTCACAGCTCACAACGCACAGAGAAAAAGCCAAGCCGTGAGGTGGGAGGATGTGCCTGTAGAGCTCAGAGACAGGATTGTGTCGAAGCACAGATCTGGGAAAAGCTACAAAAAGAAAAGTCTTCTGCATTGAAGATTCCCAAGAACACAGTGGCCTGCCTCCATAATTGTTAAATGGAAGAAGTGTGGCACAACTACAACTCTTTCTAAAGCTGGCCGCCTGGCCAAACTGAGCAATCCGTGGAGAAAAGCCTTGGTGAAAGAGGTGATCAAGAACACAATGATCACTCTGGCTGAGCTCCAGAGATCATGTGTAAAGATGGGAGAAACTTCCATCACTGCAAAACTCCACTGATCTGGGCTTTATGCTTTATGGCTTGAGTGGCCAGACGAAAGCATCGTCTCTGTGAAACGCATGAAGGCACCTAAAGGACTCTCAAACTGTGAGAAACAAGATTATCTGTTCTGAAACCCAGATTGAACTGTTTGGCCTCAATTCTAAGAATTATGTCTGAGAGAAACAAGGCACTGCTCATCACCTGCACAATACCATCGAACGGTGAAGCATGATGGTGGCAGCGTTATGCAGTGGGGGTGTTTTTCAGTGGCATGGATTAGTGGACTGGGAAGGAAAGCTAGACAGAGCAAAGTATAGAGGCATCCTTAATGAAAACCTGGTCCAAAGCACTCAAATGACTCGAATCACACAGCCAAGACAACACAGGAGAGGCTTTGGAAAAACTCTGAATGTCCTGGAGTGGCCCAGCCAGAGCCTGGATTTTAACCCCATTGATAGTCACCATCCAACCTTCCAGAGTTTGAGAGGATCTGCGGAGTAGACTGGCAGAAAACTCCCAAAACAAAGCGTGCAAAGCTTGTCGCGTCATACCCAAGAAGACTCGGCTGTAATCGCTGCCTAAGGTGCTTCAACAAAGTACTGACTTAAGGGTCTGAATACTTAATGTCAATGTGATTTTTCTAAATAAATTTTGCATAAGTCTCTAAAATCCTGTGTTCGCTTTGTCATTGTGGGGTATGGAGTGTAGATTGATTGGGGGGGGAGGAATGTATGTAAATAATAGGCTGCAACATAATGTGTAAAGTGAAGGGGTCTTAATGCAGTTCTATTTCAAAGCAATTGTACATTACCTGTCCACTTCATTGGCGTGTAAACTCCGGTGAGCCTTTTGGGAGTGCCGGCCTTTCTGGAATGGCTTCTGTAATATTTCCTCCTCACGTTTCCTAACAAAGGTACAAATACAGAAAGCTTGTGTTGGTGGATGAGGCTGTCCTAACCACATCGGTCTAAATGTAAGCTACTGGAGACAAAAGTAAGGATGGTAGACTATTAATAATACATTGTATTAGCCGTATAATTACTTCCTACACAGTTTCATGTCAGCACAGAAACCCAATGAATTTAGATAAACAGAATTTGAGGCTATGTAAGTCAACATTACCTTTTAAGGCCACTCTCTGAGGACTCTCCCTGCCTATCATCATCACTGAAGTCGGAGTCATAGCCCCCACCTCCGTGCACCTGAGGAAACACAGGAACTAATTTGAGCCAAATCCCGAATTGTCCGTTTTAAGATGCCACAAAGCAGAACATCTGTAAGGTGCCATTTTGTGTTTTGTAGTTGATGCTTTATAGTCGTGCCTCTGTAAAGTCGCTTCATCATTAGGGGTAAAGTACATAGGCTAGATTTTGATTGGCATTATTGGACTAAACGTACAGCTTAAGTGTGGCACAATGTGGTAATGTTACAATGTTGCTGTATGCTTAAAACTTAACTGTAAACAGCAAAGCCGTCAGGAATTAAGAGTAACGTTCACCCTGTGGGCAACTTAGCTTTCGGCTAATGTTTCATGCTAACTGGCTAGTGACAAACACACGAAACAAATGTTCTTCCCAACTTGTTTGCATGAAAAAAAACGGATTATCGGCTTTAAAAGAGATGTTACCTTTACAAGACTATCCATGAGTTCCCTCACTTTAGTCTCCAGCTTCCAAATGTATGTTTACAAAATGAAAAGTACGTCGCAATTTGATGACGTGAAACAACCAATCGCGGTACGATGACGTTTAATGTAACTTCATGAATTATTATGAGAGAAGATGAAAATAAGTCTCCGTATCCTTTAACATTAATATTAATAGAGGAGTCGTCGGGAACACTTCGTGATTTTCAAAATAAGATGCTGAAAAGGGTCCGCTTTAGATCTCTAGAATAAAGAATGAAGTATTTTAATTGCATTCATTGTGTCGGCGGTCACTTTGTTGTAACCTAATGTGCTTTCGTCGTGTTTATTTTTCAAGGTAGCCTACCTATAGCCTATAATATCTTTCATCAGGCCTAATCCATCCATCAACCTTTTTTTTTATTTTATTTTTTTTTAATATTTAGGCTACTGGAGGGCAAGCCATCATCACAAAACAATTTTGAATAATTTTAGAATAATCTAAAAAAACAGGACACTGTCCTATGACGACAGAGTGCTACAACATCAGACTTTCATTTTGGCCTAATTATACTCATGATTAATTGGCAATTCGGTGATCATAGGCCTACATCGTTCATGGTTCACAGGAGATAGGATGCATGTAGGCGTTTGAATTGTAGATGGAAAATAAAGAGTCCATTATGCTATTTGAATGTGTCTGTGTAATTGAGTCCTTGGGTTATAGTGGTGGCAGGGGTGAAAGTTCGCCCCAGTCTGGGAATAGAAGTCCAGTGTTTCCTGACTTTTCCACAACCCATTGGACTCAACAAAGGACTCAATGTGGGTTTGAAAAAAAGAGAGGATGTGAGAGACAACATTATAAATGACTCATCATTTGTTACCTTTAGAAAAGTAGAAATATTTATGAAATCGTGTTATTCCTTGTATCATCTCTTTCCATGACATAGGCCTACAGCATTGCCATAGGCTTACATTATTTATCTGTTAAGATTTTGAAGAAGTAAACAAAATTATAATAGCCTACTTTAATAGGTCATAATTCATTGTGCCACAATGTCACAGAATGAGTCTCAGTAGTATTATTTTAACGGTATAAACTCGATATCTTTTCATAGTTGATGTCATTAGTATGCCAAAGCAGAGAAGAAAAGATGCAGCATGTCAATGAGTGAGGCAGGTGCATTTGCACAGAGCCTCATGAATAGCCGCTTCCCATTAACCATGCACGGCTCTGAAGCGCGCATAAATAATAGCTGGCACTGCTGATAAAAAAGCGCACCTTGGGGCCTCCCCCCCGCCCTCTCCCCTCCATTTCTCTCTTTTTTTCCTTCTCTTTTTATCTCTCACGGGAATTTAGGCTTTTATTTGTTTTTTTCTTTCATGGCAGCAGCATTGAGTCTAGAAGACAACTTATTTGTAAGCAGCAGAATAATAAGATCCTCATTTTTCTAGCAGCGTGTTTTAGATGATTTGACATAATTCCTTTTCATGACAACACATCTGAGACTGTGCTCTGTTCTCATGTCCTGTCTGTCCCGCATTTGTAATCCTGCGCCTTTGCAGAACGAATCCGCTGGACTGGTGCCTTCCTATTGAGACGCAAGAAGCATAGACACAAGCCTGCATCTGAGCGCACAACACCAGCTATCATCAAAACAAACAACACAAAAACGTATACAATTTTTTTTTATAAACACTTTTAAATCCGGGGGTTACAAATCGTGGAGGATTTTGTCGAAAAGTTGCATGTGCAGGAATCATAATACTCGACCTGGAAAGAAGGTATGGGATACCCGGGCAGAGCAGTGAGCGGATGGAAAGGATGGACGCTCATGGTTTGGGTCGCAGCTGTCAGCTTGGTTTTGGCAGACGGACGGAGAGTGAGACCGCCCAGATGCCCCGTTGGATGTACCTGCACCAAAGACAATGCCCTGTGTGAGAATGTCCGATCCGTGCCTCACACTTTCCCATCCGACGTCGTTTCACTGTAAGTGGTCCTGCATCTGAATAGACTCTTGTTTGTATTGTTCATATGGTCAATTGTCAGGGAATCTTATGGAAATCCTCTGTCTCTGCCTTTGAGTGTACACAGATCTTATCTTTATTATACTTTCAGATAAACTCCCCTTTCGTTATGTTTTCCATCTATTCAGATCTTTTGTCAAGTCTGGATTTAATGAAATCATTGAAGGAAGCTTTGTTCACACGCCGGCCCTGCAACTGCTGTGAGTATCTATCTGTCTGTCTGTCTGTCTGTCTGTCTGTCTGTCTGTCTGTCTGTCCATTTTCAGTGTTTTCAAATAATGAGGCATGGCACTCCCCAGAGGACGTCTATAGAGGCTGATATGCAG
Source organism: Sander lucioperca (assembly GCF_008315115.2). Taxonomy (NCBI): domain Eukaryota; kingdom Metazoa; phylum Chordata; class Actinopteri; order Perciformes; family Percidae; genus Sander; species Sander lucioperca. The sequence goes on along the minus strand of NC_050194.1, from coordinate 15,077,401 downwards.
ATTTAAAGGGGGATTCTCTGTAATGGTGTCAGGATTATGCAATAGACCACATGGCTACCAACACTAACAGGAGGGGCTGTGTGTGTTTGCTGGGATGATATATAAAGAGGCAGAGATAAACAATGACCATATTTCTTTTTCCCCCCCAAAGATAGCACTTTGAAAAAAGAGGGAAACGGTAAAATCATAATTACACACATACCTGTGGACTTTATCTTGCCATTTCTTCGACATATGACATCCATTATTATACATCTTGGTAGGACTAGAGTCTATTGGGCAATTTGTTATTGCAAATCCACAAATTAACAGCAAGGTCAGGCTTAACTGTGCTCTCTAATCACACTTGTTTCACTGTATTGCACATAACAGCATGCTGTCACCAAGCATTATTTTGTCTCAGCAAAACATTTTTCTTGGCGTCAGTACTGCCATATGTTCAGATGACACTTAATCAGCTTGGATGTGGATGAAGGCTTGTGACCAGAAGGAGAGTTAATTTAGCTGGGGAAAACTAATGAGTGGCATTGTCCCCTCTGTCATTATTCACTGCCAAGATGACCTGGAGTATCTTAACCTCCATTAGAGTACTACTTAGTCAATGGGGCTTCTTTATGGCCAACCTTGTGGGGGTAAAATGTCCCTGTCATTGCTTTGCTGAGCCTGCAGTGACGAGATAAGACACAAAGAGTTTCATGACAAAATTAGATTTCCAGCATTTTGACATCTTGGAATTATAAGGTTTTCCCGAATAGCCAAACTCTTCCACTGGATTTCCAGTGCTTTGAAGTAAAAGCCTATAATGTATTAAAAAATATATATATAATGAGATGCAGTGAGGCGCAATATATTCCTGTTGGACACTATTCCTACATTACTGGTTTAAAGGTGTCTCAGAAAGATGTGGGAGGAGGCATCCATTCTTCTCTTTCATTAATTTCATGAAAAACGTGTAGGAGTGATCTGCCATTTCTCTTTGATTTGTTTCACCACATACTGTGGGCAGAGATGCTGAATGAGTCTGTTGTCTGTTACAGTAACTATATCCTACCCTCTGTTTTGGACTTAAGAGTTAGTGATTTTGGTAATAGGCAATAATAAATCACAATTTATATCCCAATACTAATAATTGAGTTTAAAGATACACAGCCAGGAGAGGACAGCACCCCCAAATTTCCTCCCAGGTGACTGTTGATGTTTACATGTTGAACCCAGTTCACCTTTGAGTTATGAAACATTAAAAATATAGGGATTTAGCACTACAGTTTTTTTCTCCTTTTTCTTCACAGATTGTTCACAGCGAATTCATTTGACCTAATTGATGAGGATGCGTTCCTGGGTTTACCACATCTTGAATATCTGTAAGTATTTATCTTCAATTCATAAATGGTTACTATAAAGTATACATGTGTGTGGTGAAACATCATAAAGTACACAAACTGTTCCCCAGTTGCATACTTTCGGTATTGTACTAATAGGAACTGACTGGCATACACCAATGAACATCAATCAAACACACTTCCATTTTCCAGTTTGAAACCTTTACTGCAGTAACCAGCAAAAAAGTTTTCCTAAAGATTTTATTTTTGGTTTAGGTGTTTAGCATTGAGAAATGCAGAAGTGTCCATCAACACTTCACTCTAAAATCGAGCAATATTGGCATGCTACCATTTTAAAGACCCCAAGCAGGTGTTTTCACTTATGCTGCCTGATTAGGGGAGGACAGCTTACATCTTTATGATTCTTGTTAGTACATACACTTTGCTTACCTCATGCAATGCTGTGCCTAATTGAAAACACAAGCTTGGTTGTGTAGGGACTTTAAAGTATAATTCATTCTGACATCCTCATTATGCATGTACTGGATAGTTAGTATACAGTGTAATATGTAATTAGGACAGAGCTCAGGTTTTCGAGACAACCCTTCAGTAACTGCTCTCAACCCTCACAACTGCAAAGGGAGAAGACATGCAGAAAGTTCAAGGATTTCCGTTTTTAGTGTCACAATATATTTGATGTTTTTTGTGGGATTACTTACATAGTGTTAATCCTAATCTATCAAAATGCTAATGAAAAATACTTGTCATTCACAGATTTATTGAAAATAACAAAATCGCATCGATATCCCCATATGCTTTTCGGGGCCTGAAAGCGCTGATACATCTGTAAGTATTTCAGTTCTGTGGAAGCCGTGTTGGAAAATGTTTTTTTCTTCCTTCTTTCCTACTTTCCTACTTTAGTATTCCTGTAAGAGAGGGCTTGCCTCACTGTATCTGTTCCTTCTTCCTTACTTCTTCTCCAGATTTTATAAATCATGACTTTATCTTTACCCCAAATCAAGTCCATTCTCTGTGGGAGAGGTAATAGGATAAACTGTGCATGCATTTCCTGTTTCTCACTCTCTGTATCACCTTGTCACTGTCTGAAATGCAAAGGTAGGCAGGAGTGCTGCTGCCAGTGGGGATGTACATGGTTACTGGCTGAAGGTTCAGCTGGATCAGGTTGCGGAAGGGCAGATCTGAATGTCACATTGCCTCAGTGGACCAACAGAGTTGTCCTTCACACATTTTTGGCATAAAAAGATGAATCATTTTGTGGCTTTAACCGTCATATAGCTTCACTAATGTGATCAGGAGTGTCAGCAGTGCCCCTGTATTTTCTGTAGACTGCTTTGGGGTATATTGTGAGTGTGATAAGTAATGCATACTGTATCTGTATTTATAGTATTTAAGAAAGATAGCATCCCTTGTTAATATAAGTGTTGTTAACAACATCTTAATACAGGAAACAGGCAAACAACAGTTTGTATCAGTGTTTTGTAAACCCTGTTCTATATTACTGAACTGCAACGCTTGCCAAAACTAAAGATAGGTGAGAGCATGAGTGACCTGTATGTCAGGACTAAATATAACTGTACTGTAACCTTACACCGTGTGACCTATAATCTGTCTCTAAAGTCTCTCTCACATTTCGAGTTTATGCATTGCAGTGCAGCCAAACATTTGCATACTTGTGTTCCTCATCATTTATAACTTATATGGAATGTACTGTAGAGTACAATCATGCATGCTTTCGGCAAGAGAACGTATAACTCTGATGGTAAGAGAAAGAAGCATGATTAAAACTGCAAATATTGGTGTTAGTTACAACATTAGTGTCTCTCTCAGCAAGATCAAAAGTAAAAAGTGAACACATTAATAGCCATTTCCCACCATTTATGCTTTACAAAAAGCATGACTTCACACATTGAAATTCAAGCAAACACCTCCATACGAGGCCTGTCAAGGGTCTGCATTCATTATGCCTTGTGCACTGATAGATATTAATGACAGTGACCTGTCTGGTAGAAGCTGTCTGAGAGCATGCACTGTAATGATCCTTGACAACTGTTGCAGCAGACATCACATTAATGAGTGTATAGTCAAAGTCAACACAAGAGAAAATCTCATCCCACCAGTGCTCTTAGAGAGAAAGTAGAGACTACATTCAGACCAAGAACTATTTGAAACAACTGACATTCTGATCTTATGATACAATTTATTCTGCAACTCTAGAACAGCTTGTATTAATGTTCTATACTAGGACTTGTTATGCCCTTAGTTAAGTGTAGTGTTAAAGGCATAGTTCAAACTTTTAGGAAATACCTTTATTTGTTGCCAAGAGTTACTGTAGATGAGAAGATCGACACCACTGTCATGTTTGTCACTGTCATGTTATGTTCACTAAGAAGCTACAGACAGAAAATGGTTAGCTTAGCATAGAGACTGGAAACGGGGGGGCAGCTAGGGGAAAGTTTACTAGTTAACAAAATATATCTAATTTGTTTATTCGGTACAAAAATATGACAAGTTGCAGTTTAAAGGAGGGTTATGCAGTGACTTCCTGGAGGATTGATGTCACCGTGAGGTTGCCAAACAACCAGCTGTGACTCCAGCAGGTCAATGTTCCAGTCCGGCACATAACCCCATGTAAACCCACAACTTGTCATTTTCACACTTTGGTTTTTGTACAACTTAAACAAAAGATATATAACTTGTTAATGTGTGAGCTTGAGAGGTGCTGGTCAGTAGCTTTATCTACAGATGCAAACTGTGATTTACTGTTAAAAACTGTCTATGACTCAGAAAGTCTTGCAACCACATGGATAAAGTGCTCTGTTCCTGTTTCATACGTTTGTTTTTAGAGTAAAGTAAACAAAAGGATTGACGAATAAATGCGTTATGAGAGGGCATTTTAAATGTGTCACAGTTAATACATTATTAAAGGGCGCAGGCTGGGATCCTGCTGGAATCCTGTCCACTCTGCTCCATCCCCATCTGTTTGGAGAGTGCATTCTTGCACAAACTCAAAGCAAAATGGCCTCTCTCTCTCTCTCAAATAAATAATGCAGTGTTCATGAATTACGCTGACATTTCATTTTATTCACCTCTTTCTGGTTTGGAGTTCAGTCTTTTGCTCACAAATGAAATGTGTCCATAGGGTACCAGCTTTTGATGGCTGGTTTTAACTGGCTGATATCATCCTGTTGACAGCCTTGGGGAAGGAAATTTCCCTCTATTTTACCACTTAGCCTTTGTGACAGCTAACTCTATGTCCCATTAATATTGTCAGGCCATTGCAAGTCTGACTTTGGTTGCTTGTTATTTCTTTTTAAATTAGTTTATTCTACTCTTGCTCAAGTCAATCTGGCTAACAGAACGAATGAAAAGCATATAATACAGTGTAATGTCTATTATGTGTAGAGAGACAGTCTACCTCTAACTCAATCACCATGTGTTTTATTTTTTTCTGTTTGTTGATTAGGAGTCTGGCTTACAACAACCTTGAGACATTGCCCAAAGATGTCTTCAAGGGAATGGATGCTTTGACCAAAGTGTGAGTTCAGTCTGTCTTACACACAGGGTGCTTTGTTGACTCATTTAGTAATCAGTTAATGAATCCATTTTTTAATGTATTGATTTACTCTTCAATCATTTATGTCGATTTACTGTATGTGTGTAAGGTTAAAGCAGCCATATTATGCTCATTTTCAGGTTCATAATTGTATTTTAAGGTTGTACCAGAATAGGTTTACATGGTTTAATTTTCAAAAAACTCCATATTTTTGTTGTACTGCAGTGCTCTCTCTCACTGCTGCAGATCCTCTTTTCAGCTGGTCTCTGTTTTAGCTACAGAGTGAGACCTCTTTTCTTCTTCTTCTTCTGTACTATCTTTGATTGCACTGCACATGTGCAGTAGCTCAGATGTAGATCATGTCAGCTAGCTAGCTCCATAGACAGTAAAAGAGAGGCTGTTTCTACAACTTCGGTCAGTTACAAGGCAGGATTAGCTGGGAGACTTCTAAATGAGGGTGCACATGGAAGTAGTTCTTTTGTAGATTATGGTGAACTTGTGTGTGTTGTAGCAGTGCTTTGCTATTGAGAACGAGGTAGCATGCTAGCGTTAGCATTAGCGTTAGCATGCTACGAGCTAATGGTTGTGGTTAGCCTGCTCGTTTCGGCTTGTGACGTCACAAGCCGTGTCGATTTTGAACAGCTCACCCAGAGACTGAAGACAGGACACATTCAGAAACCGTATCTCACTCTAAACAGCATGGATGGATTTTTTTCAAAGTTTGTATGTGTGTGGAAGCACCAGAGACACAACATAACACCCCAAATCCCAGAAAAAGTGATTTTTTCATAATATGGGCACTTTAAAGTTAATATATAACTAACTCTAAGTTGATTTGTAAAAGAGAATGTTTTTTTGATTGTTATTTATTCTGACAAGTAGGATAGAACTCAAATGTAATATTATTTTTTGGTAGGGGTGGTAAAGGATTAATGGCAGATGTTCCTTTCTTCTTCCTCCCCCTTTTCCTAATCTGTGGGATTAAATACAGTAATATCATGAGGCCATAGGGCTAAAAAGGAAAAGAGAGGAATTCCCGCACTAAACAGAGGATGTAAAAGAAAGAAACCGGGGGGAAAAGAGGCCACAGTGAGGCGGAAAAGACGTAAGAAGAAACAGAGTAAAGAAATAACAGATTGTAGAAAAAGCTATTCCCTGCTGCAATGGGAAAAGGTAAAGTTGTGAAGAGGAAAGCTTGGGTTTGTATGCCAGAATGTCAAAGTAAATGGTAAACAAGTCAATTACAGAGAAAAGAATTGGATCCTCGCTTTTTTCACACGGCCACAATCAGCTTGAATAATGCAGGCTACAGTGTGTGTTAGGATTCAATACCCACATCCAAGGTCAACAGCAATTCAGACTGAGAGTGGGCGACGAGCCGAGGCTACTCAGGAGATAGGACACTTGTTGCTGTGGCTTTCCTGGCTTAAAGCCAAAGTGTGGCCAAGGAGGGGAGAGACAGACAGGGGATTGAAAATAAAATACTTAAAAATACATGTTTTCAAAAGTAAATGTTAATCATGTTATGTCTTAACAAGCCTGTTGACTGATATCCCATGCAATTTACACATACGTGTAGGGATCTACGTGGCAACAACCTAATATGCGACTGCAAGCTTAAGTGGTTGGTGGAATGGATGCACCACACTAATGCCACCCTTGACCAGATCTACTGCAGCGGTCCACCCATTTACCAGGGGAAGAAGATCAATGACCTGCTGCCACACTCTTTCGACTGCATCACAGCAGGTATCATCTTCCTGTATCTGCCCCCTGTCATAGAAGCATTAAACTAACATTAGCTTTCTGTTACCAGTTAACTGCTTCACCCTTTTCACTCTAGTTTCCTTCCTGTTCTTATCAATAAAGCTAATGGTGCTAAGAATAAAGCTGAAATGTCATTGCTGTGTTCTTCCTGTTTATGGAAGAATACATCAATATGAATGGATTTTTTTAAAGGTCCCATATTATGCTCACTTTCAAGTTCATATTGTGTTTAGGGTTTCTACTAGAAAGTGTTTACATCTCTGTCTGGAACGCTCCATTTTAGCGCCTGTCTCTTTAAGACTCCCTCCCGAATGCTCTGATTGGTCAGCGTTTCCGGGTCTTCCACATCTGCGCTCTCTGAGTCTCTGCACCGTCATTGCAGCCGGGGAATAACTATAACGGAACTGTAGCAGCACTTTCAAGCTATATATAGTATAGTTGTGACATCACAACCGTACGGAAGTCCTGACGGCTCGTTTAAAGGCACCGTTCCTGAATATAGGCTATGTGCATTTATCTGTGGATTGAGCGTTTTGATACATTCACTGTATTTTTACGGTACCTAGACCTGCTTTATAATAAACAAAAATAAGACATAGAAATCTCACTTTCATATGGGACCTTTAAAGATAAAGGATTGAACTCAGTGTCATGTTATATCTACAGAGTTTGCCTCCTATCAGTCGCTGAAGTTTGAGTCCATTTCGGTGGGGGCCTTCACCTTTGGCGAGGATCAGTATGTTGTGTTTGCACAACCGTTTACTGGGACGTGCAGCTTCCTGGAATGGGATCACGTTGAGATGACCTTCAGGACTTACGACACCATTGAAAGTAAGTCCATAAACAAGTGAAGAGCAGTATCGATGTTATGGGGCAATCCCATAAGTAAATGTTTCTGCCTCGAATGGTAATGTATTCTTGTTAACGGGGGACATAATAATCTAGTATTAATGGTTATCTGTCCAGTATTGGTAATGTATCTTCTCTTGTCTTATCCAGGCACCTCCACTGTGGTCTGCAAGCCCATGGTGATTGACAACCACCTTTTTGTCATCGTGGCCCAGCTGTTCGGAGGCTCACACATTTATAAACGCGACCCCTCTGCCAACAAGTTCATCAAGATCCAGGACATAGACATCCTGAAGATTCGCAAACCTAACGACATCGAGACATTCATGATCGACGGAGAGTCTTTCTTTGTCATCGCTGACAGCTCCAAGGTCGGCTACTTTTTGCTTTCCCACTATTTAAAAGTACTTGATTTTATGGTATGTGATTGCATGACATTGTACAGGTGTTTCTGTTATTGTGTCCAGCCCCTGTTTGGGTACTGCTCCTCTAAGCTACTCCTCCCACCATGTCACCCATTCCTTCCCCCTGGTGTCCTTCTCTGCAGCATGTCGGTTTGCGTCTGCTCATGCTGATTACCCTGGCGTTGCCAAATGTTAGCATATGCTCTCACATATGTTTGGTGACACTCAGTCGCACGCATGCACGCACACACACACACACACACACACACAGGGGCGTAGCACAAAATTCTGGGCCCTGTAGAAAGGCATTTTCTATGGGCCCCAATCCACAGCTATTCATTCTAGCATCTTTTTGCTAGACACATGAGGGCCCTGGGTACTCAGTACTCAGCCCTGGATACTGGTGACACTCAGTCGCACGCACGCACGCATGCACACACACACACACACACACACACACACACACACATCTTTGGCTCCATACTCATACTAAGCACAAATCTATGTTACAGTAAGTTTTGAATAACTTGATCTGACATTGTGTACACGTTACTCTCATAGGCCGGCTCCACAACGGTGTACAAATGGAACGGCAATGGCTTCTACTCCCATCAGTCACTTCACCCGTGGTTCCGAGACACGGATGTAGAATATTTGGAGATCTCCAACAAACCCCACCTGATCTTGTCCAGCAGCTCACAGAGGCCCGTTGTCTACCAGTGGAACAGGAGCCAGAAACAGTTTGACCGCAGGACCGACATACCAGAGATGGAGGACGTCTTCTCTGTCAAACACTTCCGGGTCAAAGGTGAGAGCTGTAGCTTGAATAGCAGCGTATGTAAACACAGGGTTTATTTTGGCACTAAGTAAAAAGACATTGTACACTCTTAAGCAATTTCTAACCATAAAGTATCACAGTATCAGCTTGTGTGAGTTACTCTGTCCTTGGAGCAGGATACTGCATAATACAGTACTCTAGATGCCATTATTCAGTTTATATAGCTAAGATTAAGATAGTCTGGCGTGTGTCATAGGATTTACAGTCGACTTTGATTGAGGGTCAACATTTCCTTTGATGCGGTTAATTAAATAAAAACATTCACGTCACACTTTTAGCTGTGATTTATTACACTTTAATTCGTCATTCCTCATAGGTATTTATTTTAAAGGTGTAACAGGCAGTGTCATTGCCCACTGACATTAAACCTGCCCATAAATCATTACTGTATAATATTCTTTGTATTTTTTCTCTCTGAAGGGACAGCTCATCTATTAGTGACTCTCTGCTAAGTAGCTATAGATAACAAGTGTAGAAGAAAAAGGGTTTTTTAGGTCCAATTCTGTGGCTGGTTCAGATGAGTTTTTTTTTTTTTTTACTGCACAGCGGAGACAGAAGTTCACACGATGCTGCAGAATTCTCTCTGATATAATCAGTTTCTGCCTAGCCAGGGTTTTATACAAGTTTACAGAAAACAACAGAATAAACAAAAGCTGAGAAGACATTCAACTCAGAAGTCTGTCTGAGTAGATTTGCATAGACTCAATGCTGTCTGCTCCATGTCGAAATGTCATAAAGAACAGCAGGAACTTATCAGTGAACAGGAAAGAGAATATTAGGATGAGACTAAAAACTGTAAGATAGTTTGTTTTCTTCTACACAAGCTATACATTCTTTTGAAATTACATTCTTTTGTGAGTTTTTATATTTCAGATTCTGATTTAGTAGCTGAATGTGTAAACTCAACAGTCCCGTGAATCTTTTCAAAGGTGAGCTGTTTATATGCTTGACAAGATTCATCGGGGATTCCAAGGTGATGCGCTGGGACGGTGCCATGTTTAAAGAGGTCCAGACATTTCCTTCCCGTGGCTCCATGGTGTTTCAGCCTGTCTCCATCGGCAACTGGCAGTATGCCATCTTGGGCAGCGATTATTCACTGACGCAGGTCTACCAATGGGACACCGAGAGGGGCCAGTTTGTCCCATCTCAGGAGCTGAATATCCAGGCGCCTCGAGCATTTTCTATGGTTTCCATTGACGACCGGGTGTTCCTGCTCGCATCCAGCTTCAAGGGAAAAACTCAAATCTATGAGCACCTTATGATCGATATGAGTAATTAAACCCATCGTCTTATTTGGGACAAATTATGTTCACTACCATTTGAATGCTTTCTTCTGTGATTGTGTTGAACATGTCAGTCTTATTAGAATTCACCAGCAATTCCCATTTTTAAACAAAAGGACGTTTCAAGCAGAAGCTGAAAAAAATATTTCAAATACAGTTCAGACCCTTTAAATTGAGATTAAGTGGTTGACATTTGTTATGATCAATGAGTTTATGTTAAGACCTCTGACACCATTTCCATTACATTGAAAACATATTCTACACAGTGTTTGGCGACCTGCTGCAACTACTTTATTTTGATAATCTCCTTGTATTTTCATCTTGATTCCTCACTGTTTGGAAATGCCTTATTCTCCATTTGAAAAACCTAATTCCACCCAGAGTGCGAACTGACTATCTTTCAGGAAAAACAAGCTATAAAATCACTGCTTTTGTATTTGAATCACCCCTGCAGGTGTACTTGCAGTTTTTAGACATACAATATATGTCTCTGCAATTCAACTCCATACTATTTTATTTCTATTGTAGGAATTTGATAGGAAAGATATAGGAATTTGGTAGTGCTTGTGACCATGCAATAATAGGAAAACATTCTTGAGGGAAAGGTGTTCAGGTTGAAGTGTACAGTTGTGTCTAAAAAAGAACTATGGACACATGAGACATTTTTTCTTAATTGAAGTCTTCTTTATTTAACAAAGCATTTCAGGACATCAGTCACATCAGAGTAAAATGTCATCATAAGAGATTATTCAGAATGGAAAGGGTACTGAGATATGTGGACGTTGTATTCAAGCAATGTGTCATCTAACTCATATGTGACAAAGTCTGGGTTGTCAGATACCCTGTAGATCTCACATATGTACAAGAATCTTTTTTTAAATTGGAATCTAACACATGTTTAATGATAAGGTAACAGCAGCACCACTGTAGTTGGAAATGTCAGGTGTAGTTTGTTAATATAAGACCTGACTTGAAAATAATACAAGGCAAGCTTCCAACCAAATGCGGGTAAAATTTGGGCTTTTGTTGTTGAGGATTATGTACATTCTTCCAGTGCAATTTGGCAGCTAGTCAACCTATCAGTCTTTTTTTTTTTTCACTGTGAGAAACTGATAAAAACACCTTTTCTGTCCTGTCTACTCTATGACCATCAGTTAAGCAAGACTGCATGCACGATACAGACACTCATAGTGTTGAATCCTGATGAATGACTCGCTAGAAGCGTCCCACTGTGTCACCTAGCCCTCCCTCTTTCACTGCACTCTTGCCCCTTTTCTCCCTCATTGACAAAACCATTGTTGTCTTTACGCCGCAACTAAAAAGCCAACCACTGTGCAGCACCTGGTACCTGTGCTTTCACACGGTCCTCTTATTCTGACACAAACAAAACTGAATTCTGATAACAATTACTGACTTCACTGATTTGCCAAATATATTGTTTACGTTTTTACAATACTGTATAATGTAATTTATATGATATTGTTTTTGTATGTAGAGGGGACCACACTCAATGTTTTATTTTCCATAGATATAGAATTTAGTCTAGATAAGGATCACTTCCTTAAATGCTGTGTAACATGCTACTTTTGCAAAATAGTGTAGGCTTAGGCTACTTGTGTCAGTCTAATCTAGTTAGGTAAGGACAGAGGATAATAGCTATCCTTTGTCATCTTGCTTATTGTATTTTATGTACACTGGTAATAAAATACTAAAATCTTAAATCAGAGATGCAGTTTTTTTATATTTGTTGTTGATTCACCACAGTATACGTTATGTTTTATTCCTCTTTGAATTTGTGATTCTTCTTGATAGCTAATATTTACAGTTCAGTGCACTGACATCCAGTCTTGCCCTAAAAAGAAGTGCTGTCAGTCAGACAGTGTGTTGTGAGCACCCCACTGTGGTGGTAAATAGAAAAGGTTTAACTGTGGCCTTATAGTGAATCAGCAAAAAATCAGTTACTTTCAGCAGATACACTGATGCCCCAAGCAAACTCCAGCTAAAATATACATGAAAGTATATATAATATACATATCTCATAATTATGACTCACAATTATGATTTTTAGTGAAATGTCCTACAAATTCATTATTTTGCATTAAAAGTCACACATTTGCACCTACACATTATGAGCCACACAGCTTTAATACGTATTGTACGTTGTACGTAGCCTACATACATGTTTTTTCATAAAGACGTGTGTAAAATGAGTTTTGGTTGGTTCAAATCTCCACTGCCTCCCTCTGTTATGGGCGTAAACGTTAGGTAATCTCATAGTTGTCTAGCAGAGTTGTTGGTTTCGGTTAGGTTCAGTTCTGCCCCCCTGTGGGTAAAGTAACCTAGTATCCTGCCATCAAGGTTAGTCATTAACCTTATCTTTTCACTCACTCAGGGCACCGAAGAAAGCGGACAGCATTCTGTCCAAGGCATGCTGCCGCCCAGCCGTCACATCTTACCATGGGCGACTGTAACCACAGTACACACGAGCGGGCTTTGTCCATAGAGGACGGCGTTAGTGTAGTGTTTCACAAAGTTGACAGCCATGATGACACAAACAGCGGCGACGAGAGTGGCGATGATGAACGGACAGCAGCGAGGATTCACTTGCAAAGTAACTGCCATGTGTCGTGTGATTACGATGATGATGCTGAGGGAGCGAGAGGAAGCGACAATTCTCTGGAAGGCAGCGAAAAGAAAACGCTTTGCCCGCCGGCGTTTTGCGTCAGAAGCAGGCTCGCATCCCGAGACGGAAGCGCACATGAAGGTAGAAGAGAGCACGCACTCAGCTAGTTTTGTTTAACGGAATCGAAGTGATATGTGTCTCCATCTTCAAACAACATGTTAGTGAATTTTGTTTCTGATGGGAAGAAAATGCAGAAATACAGTGTTAAGCAGCGAGAGAACCAATGGCTTACTGCGTCCGTAGCCTTACGTTATACAACGTTTAACGTCATGTATCAGTATAATTAGTGCTGATATCACGTCACGTGGAGGCTAACAGCCAATATTAGCAGGAATATAGCTAGCTAGTTGGGAAAGCACAGTCACTTCACACATTTTTTTAAATAAACGTTTTTTTTTCTTTAGGGCTGACACAAATGACGTAATAATGGTTTACGTCACAGTAGTGTGCCTCAATAGTGAGTTATATACCAGATATCATTTTTATTATGGTCGTTTATTATTTCAGAATAAACGGACAACGAATACCCTTAATTTATGTGTTATGCCTAATAATAACTAATATGATGCACATTTGCTGTAAGCCACCCTAAAATTTGCATCATCCTTAATACGTATTTTTATTCTCTGGCTTTCAATTGTGTTTCAACTTGTTTCTATGTAAATCTTCTTATATTTCCACCACATCTAGGTATATATGCACAGCTATGTGTTTATGCTGGTGTACGTGTGTTTTTTGTCTTTGTGAAGCACTTTGGTGCAAGCTTCTTTGCTTTTAAAGGGCTATATACATGACATAAACTTGAAACTTAAAGAGAAGAGATGACTGTGCACTTACGTATAGTACCAGGGCCACCATACGGCTTTTAGTACATCACAGTTGAAAGAAGAAAAAAAAGACCTTGTTTTCCATCCCTATATGGAGACAATGGTGATCTGAATATATTTTGCTCACACTCTAGTTTCATAAGTAAGTGCCGATCAACAAAAAAGGTGTTATAGTATAGTAGGTTTTTTCCCCTGTGTAACTTGAAAACCAAGTTAGACAAGTTACACCTGTGAATTGAGGAAGAACGATGATTTGGCTTTCTTTGGAAGTTTACAAGGAAGTGAGAAATGCACCCAATGTCCCTGGATGTCCATTTCCCTTTGTGTACCTTTTGTGGTAGGTGGTGATAAATGACACACTTGACTGAGTAAGGTATAAGTATTCTCACGCCAAAAGATAGTATTTTAGACAGCAATTATTTGGACAGTAATTCATTATATTGTTTACAGATGTTCAGTGAAGTGATTATATTATGATATAATGTATTACAGAATTCTATTGATTTCAAGCTACTTGTAATAAAAAAAAATGAATGTAACACTAGGCCTGTCAGATGACAAATTCTGCTGGACGATAAATTGTCCCAGAAATGATTGCGATAAACAATAATATTGTCGTTCTGAGACCATTTTCATCCAATATAATGATAATGGCATAATAATGCAGGTACACCTTTTCAAAGATCAATAAACTTTTATTTCTAAAGAATATTTAACACTGGAACTGGAAGACATTTTAAATATCCACAATATGTCTTTGATCTCCTTCAGTATGTCGTCTTTCACACTGTTGTACTGTTCTGGAATTGCCGTTTGTGACACGTATGTTCTCCCAGGTAGTTCGTACTGGCTGTCAAATGTTTGCAGCATTCGTCGAGTGTTTGTGCGATAGACTACAGACTCTGTACTACATTTAACAATTATTTATTAAACATATATAAACTTAGCACAAAAAGTAAGGAAATTTGTGTTTGGTAGATTATTTCTCTGTGGTAACAATGCTTTTTGGCAATACATCTTATACCATTGGAAAGCCTGTGTAGTTCCCTTTCAAAAGGTGCCCCATTTGTAAGGAACATGCATTTGTGGGATGAGCAGCAGCGCTGAGTATGTGGGTTGCGCCCATTAAAAATCTTCTCTGCCAATGCCAAACAGCTTATTCTGCCATTGACTCATTTGATGTTTGGTGGATTGGATGATTCTGCCTACGGCAGTTGGATCGTAGGGTCAAAGTGTGGAGACAAAGACGCGGAGAACGCTATGCTGATTGCTGCACAGATAGAGTAACACCTTTTGGTGGAGGCAGTGTGATGGTGTGGGGCGGCATCTCCCTCACTGGAAAAACGAGGCTTGTCATCATTGGAGGATATCTCAATGCAGAGAGATATAGAGATGAGATTCTGCAACCAGTGGCAATCCCATATCTCCACAGTCTGGGACCGAACTCTATCCTCCAAGATGACAACGCTCGCCCCCACAGGGCGGGGTTTATCAGAGACTACCTCCAGAATGTGGGAGTGGAGAGGATGGAATGGCCTGCCAGCAGTCCTGACCTCAACCCCATTGAACACTTCATCAGCTTGGGCGTGCTGTTTGTGCCAGAGTGACCAACACAATCACATTGGCTGACTTGCGACAAATGCTGATTAATGGGATGCCATCCCACAGCAGTGTGTGACCAGACTGGTGACCAGCATGAGGAGGAGGTGCCAGGCTATTGTGGCTGTGTATGGTTCTTCCACACGCTACTGAGGCTCCTGTTTATGAAATTAATAAATTGTTAAATCAGCAATATGTCTTGTTTCTTCAAACTTCAATCATTCAATCCACCAAACACCAAACGAGTCAATGGCAGAAAAAGCTGTTTGGCACTGGCAGAGAAGATTTGGCAAATTTTTCATGGGCGCAACCCACATACTCAGCTCTGCTGCTCATCCCACAAATGCATGTTCCTTACAAATGGAGCTTTCCAACAGTATAAGATGTATTGCCAAAAAGCATTGTTACCACAGAGAAATAATCTACCAAACAAATGTCCTTACTTTTTGTGCTAAGTTTATAATATATAATTAATAAATTATATCTATCTATATTTATGTGGCTATCTGCCACATGGCGAGTAAATGTTTGTACCAAAATAGTTCTGTTTTTCAGTCTTCATTTTGGCGAAGGTGCAGCTACTTTCTTCTGCTCCTCTGCTGTCTGCAGGTCGGAGCTTCGCGGGGGCGGTCCGACACACACACACACACACACACACACACACACACAAACAAACAGGCGCACACACCAAACACCAGCCACCACGTCACTTCTGTTTACTGATAGCTATCGTTTACCTCAGGCTAATTAATTAGCTAGTAGGTGGCGATTTTTGGCAGCCAGCCTTCCAAAAGAAAGCACAATGAAATTAAATAACCAATCATTAATCGTTGACCGACAAGCAGGTGTCTCAGTTCACCGTCTGGGAGCCTCTGACACACTTTTCGCACTCCGTGTCCGCGGACAGCTGTAGGCTTGTACCGGTTAATGTTCTGTGCATTGTCAGACACATGCAGCCACTTTCTTGAAACCACTTGCGAGATTGACAAGTCCACAGCGGCGTGTATGTCCGAGCCTGTCTCCACAAGAGTGGAACTAAGAATAAAAAATAGATGTCTTTGGCTTAGTGCAAGGTTAAGAAAACAAATACTGTATATGATAAGTAAAACCGTAAGTAGACTACACATTGTGGACAAATACAAAGAAAGATGTCTGAGTGACCTCAGGTTGGAATGTAATCTCCATAAGCATATCAGTTTATTGTTCCACAGGCAGGGTTTGCAAACACTACACCACTGTCTTTTGCAGATCTGAATTTTGTACCCAGGCCACATGGAGTTCAATAACATATTTTCAACTTCACTGCTCCATCGTGCCATTACTGTATCAACATAAGCACGATATAATAAGCAATATTTTTTTAAATGAAATGTGGAACAGTGATTCCCATTTAGGCCCCCTTTCTCTCTCCCTCATCCCTCATACATATCTGCTCCCCCACCTTAACTCCCTGTTCTTTGACTCGCTCCTTTTTTTCTAATTCTTTCAGACACAGAGAAACCAAACAGATGTCCAGGTCTTGGTTTGTTCTATGCTTTCCTGTCCACAGTTTTCTTCTCCACCATTGCACTCTTGGTGAAAACCATCGAGGGGGTCCACGCCATTGAGATCAGCGCCATACGCTGCTTCTTCCAGATGCTCTTTACTATGCCCTTACTCATCTACCACAAGTAAGCAAACATTTAGATTTCCACGGTTAGACAGTAAAACGTCAATCCCAGGTGTAAGATTTACACATGCATTTACTCCCAAACAGTCTTTATTTCAAACCACCAATTTATATGTTGTGATTAGCTTAGGTGCTTAAGCTCAGCAGCGAGGTATTCATATCCCTGCCAGCAATTTTCTAGGGGGATTCCTACATTTGTGTTCATGCCTCTAAGGCATCAATGCTCAACACATGAAGTTGTATGCTTTTAATATACTCACAAAACTAAATCTTATAAATGATCAACCTTTCTATTTATAAGTGTACTGATCAATAATAACATATTGTAACTTATGTGCAGTGAAATTAAATACTTTGCATGTTTTAAAGATGGTGTCCAGTATTTCTCCCAGGCTCCTTTGCACCAGAGGCACAATCTTAGTAGTGTAAATATATATATTTTTTATAATGTTTAAAACAATCCATGTGAAACTATTATGTCACAATGTATACAATAACGTGCCCTCCAGCAAACTAAATAAAAAAACACAAGTAATTTAAATTTTATGACGGGAAAGAAGATAGCGTCTAACAATCATTAATTTTACTCTCTGTCCATTTATTCCACTTGCTTATTATGAGTCACTTCTTTGCATGGATGGATAGGAAACCAGTTCACTTTAGAATCACATTGTGACCCCAAGAATCAAAGATTAACTTAATTCCCAAAGACTGCCGCCAGTACTTTTATTCATTCATTTACCTATTCATCCATCTATCCACCCATCCATACGTTGTCTACATAACCAACTCTCCTTCTCCAATCCGTTCGTCTGTCCATCTATCACTGTCATCTCCACATTACTTACCCGTCTGTCTATCCAGCCATCCAGTCATTTGTCATCTCTCTGCTCACTAAAAATTCAAAAATTCTGTGTATTACTTCCTCTGTCAGTCAGTCTCATCATCCATCCATCCATCTATCCATCCATCCAGTCATTCATTCATCCATCATCTTCATATCTCTGCTCCTCCAGGACAGGTTTCCTTGGTCCCAGAGACAAACGCATCTATTTGGTGCTTCGGGGTTTCATTGGCTCCAATGCCATGATCCTGCTCTTCTATGCTGTTCAGCAGATGCCGCTAGCCGACGCCACAGTCATCATGTTCAGGTAGGAACTTAATTAATTGTGAATTAGTGGAATTTTTTACTAATACTACTAGAGCTGGGCGATATATCGATATTATATCGATATAGTGATATGAGACTAGATACCGTCTTAGATTTTAGATTTGGATATCGTAATATGGCATAAGTGTTGTCTTTTCCTGGTTTTAAAGGCTGCATTACAGTAAAGTGATTTCATTTTCTGAACTTACCAGACTGTTGTAACTGTTCTATTATTTGCCTTTACCCACTTAGTCATTATATCCACATTACTGATGATTATTTATCAAAAATCTCATTGTGTAAATACTTTGTGAAAGCACCGATAGTCAACATTACAATATCGTTGCGGTATCAATATCGAGGTGTTTGGTCAAAAATATCGTGATATTTGATTTTCTCCATATCGCCCAGCCCTAAATACTACAAATAGATCCTATCTTCCCTGAATTGTACGCCTGTCACCTTTTTCATAAATCTGCCTCTCGTTCTTTCCTACTTTCCAACATTTTCCTTACTCCTTACATGATTATCTCTCCCTCTCATATCTCTCAGTAATTCATTCAAGATCTGGAATACCTCATCTCTCATCTTCCCTGTATGATGTATTTATTTAAATGTACCCATACATGTATTACTTTTCCCAAATGTTCTCACCTCTATCAATCTCTCTCTCTCTCGTACTCTCTCTCTCTTTCAGTAATCCAGTCTTTACCTCCCTGCTGGCCTGGATCTTCCTGAAGGAGAGATGTACAATCTGGGACTGTGTCTTCACTGTTTTTACCATCACTGGCGTCCTCCTCATCGCCCGACCGCCATTTCTCTTTGGCGACCATCGGCGTGGCATTGAGGGCAACTATGCTAACCACATTAAGGGGACTATTGCTGCCTTTGCAGGTGATACGATTATTAACGAACACAGTTTCATACCAGTAATGTTTGTTTGACCATAATAAGTAGGTAGAATCATTCAGGAAGAAGTATGATGTTGGCAAATCTGTTCAGACTCCTTGCCCATCTGTCAGTCAGGATTACCATGGCAACTAGCTATGTCCCCCGCATCAGCACATCAGCTGGGAGGTACAGTCTTTTCAATTAGTCATGGTTATACTCTGAGGGGTCTCCTCTCGGTCGTGGTAAAATTGTCCAACAAGCTTCCAACCCGCAAACAACAATTTTCTTTTGCGCTTACCAAGTGTCTCAAAATGGGTCCCAAATGAAGATCGACCAATGATTTAGAAGCTTCACTTTGTTGCAAGGTTTTCTTTTACTTCTACAGTCCTAAGTAACTTCTTTACATCACAGTGCAACTGATGATTAATCTCACAATCCTTCGTGAATAACCCGCCTTTCACACACAATGCACAAGTGAAACATTTCACAGAGAAAGGCTGTTATTTCGAATAGAGCGCCATCTGTGATCTCTTCTGCAGCTGCGCCATGGCAGAGTTCATTCCCCTGATTTTCCATGTTTTCTAAGTGCAACTAAGTTGAACTTTGGCCCCCAAAATAGGATAGAGAAAAATGGAGCAGTTCTTTTTATAATCTAAATTCCAAGTTGAGTGCTTGAGTAAAAAATCTCAGGCATGGCAGAACATATCAGAGAAATAGGCAATCCAGGAGTAAAGAAACTCAAATTGACAAGTTTAAGTTAATTAACTCAAATATTTCAGGTATGGAGCCATGAAGCAGTGAATTTGAAAGTATATGTTATTTGTCCTTTAAGTCTCATATGTCTTTCTTATTGTTTTATTAATTTTAATTATTCTTCTAATGGCTCTATTCATTCAGTCTCTTATTATTTTTTTTTAATCATAGGAGCTATTGGGGCTGCTTTTACATTTGTTGTCCTTCGCAAGATGGGGAAGAGCGTCCATTACTACCTCTCTGTCTGGTACTACGCTGTCATCGGTTTCATCGAGTGCATCATCACAGTATCCGTCCTGGGGGAGTGGAAAATCCCATACTGTGGCCGTGATCGCTGGCTGCTGATGCTGATTGCTGTCCTGGGTATCGCCGGCCAGAGCTTCCTCACAAAGGCCCTCCAGATTGAGAAGGCTGGACCTGTGGCTCTGATGAGGACTATCGATGTGGTGCTGGCGTTCATCTTCCAATTCATTTTCCTCAACCGTGCACCGACCATGTGGAGCCTCGGAGGGGCGCTGTGCGTCGTGGCGAGCACTAGTGGAGTAGCACTCCAGAAGTGGTACAGCAGCTCTCGCAAGAGCTGAGAAGGAGAAGCAACATAGAATACTTGGGTATCACTATCTTTTTTTCCCTATCATATGTTCTTAATTCTGTAGTTTACTTGTTACTCTTGCGTAAACCTGTGAGAAGGTTTAACCTCATTGGAGAGTTAAAAATGTGTACAACATAAATGGGACTGAACATTTTATTTCATCATAATAAAGCAGTTTTATACATTTGCTTTAACCTGAATACAATAGCCAAAGAGAGAGGTTTATTGCATTGGGACCATCCATACTGTGTTACAAAACTTGGCAATAATATTATACTGAAAAATAGTATACTCCATATTTAATTTTTATTGTGGTATGCACTAGGCGCTATTGAATGAGTATCTGCAAAAAATGCTCATTATATTTGTGGTGCTGACAATGCAGCTAGGACCACCCTGTCAATAAAAAAAGGAAATGTAATGCAAACCAAATAAGCTGTATTAGCACTTAGATACATGTTTATTAGAAAAACATCACAGATATTTGAGTCAACAAAAAATATATATAAAAGATGAAAATAAAATCCCAAATTTGGTTACAATTTTAAACTAGAAACAGCTGTACAATTTACTCAGGGATCTCTTGCTTATAATGGCTTATAATGCCCAAATATGAATTACACCTGAATCCAATCCATGAAGAATTTATTCCTCCGTGATTTTTGATTTTATTTTGCTTCTGTCATCTCTATCCCATCTAATATAGTACAAGATTATAAGATAATAGTGACTAATTTCTTAACAATATCTTTGAAGTGCCTTAAGTAGGGAACTTTAACCTCCAGCTTCCCTTAGTGGAGCTGCTCAGTAACCAGCAATCACACCTGGCCAGCTCCCAGGTGTGATGTGAATATGAAGTAGGGTGCTTCTGGAAAAAAAGTCGACCCAATAACTAATGATTTTTTTTCAAAGATAAAGCCTAACAGCATTTTTAATGAGGCACCTAAGGCATGGCCGCTATCCCCACACTGAAGGCTGCACACATTTCTTCATCTCAGGAGGAGTCAACTCTTATCATGTTGGCTAGTATTTACTGTCATCTTAAAGCATTGAATTAGTGCTCTCAACAGTCTCAAAATATATTTATATTCCATGATGCTCAAAGAGCGGTGTTGTTTGCACTTTGTCTTTGCTATAGAGTAGAAAAAGTGACAGTAACCGGCTGCCACTGTAATTCAACAAATAAAGTGAGCATCCAAACAGCTGCACACACGGGTTGCTAGATGATAACTTCCTCTTCCTAGAGAGGAAAGATGAGAGATGAAACTACATCAAAACAGTGCAGGTTGTTCAATTCAAACATACCATGCATCACTCAGTTGAATAGTAGCAACAGTCCCACTTTGTCACTAAACTAAAAAGGTGATGCTGAGGTTTTACACTTGAGCATCCTTGTTTTTGTGATTGCCTCGGTGAATCTGTGATTCTTGTGCCAGGTAGAGGATGTCTTAAGTCACCTTATGGTCATCCATAAGTAGGTTAGATGTACAGTACCTGGCTGAGAAATAAGAAAAATAGTCTTAAGCTCTTGAGCTCATAATATAATATATATTTTTAGAGCAAAAAGATATTGTGCTAAAAAGCAATATTGGGTCTTGTCCTTCCACTAAAAGGTTGTGGTACACAAGACCACTGTGCCCAGCTGCATAGTCGTATGTGACTCTTCCTATGACAGTAATGTATGTTTGTTTCGTTAATTCTCTACTTTAAGAAATCACACACAGATTCCAAGAGGAATATTTCATTTAATTTAATTTAGCTTTACAATGGTACTATAGGGGGTGGCACAGTGTGATATCAGAGACCTTTCCATGCTGGAGAAAAGCAATCTCCTATTAGAGCTTATTTGATTTTTATTCCCATTTAATTTGCTGTGGTTATTATGATTAGAACTGGTATGGTATTTAATTACCAATATCAGTTATTAATAACAAATAAAACTTTGATCCTACCAGTTAGTTGTAGGGAGAATATAGTTAAATGATTAATTTGGGTTCATTTTACAACAACCCCTGGGAAATAATTAATCTTTCAACTGATGAACAGTAACATCAAAGTGTGAAATAGAATAAAATCGGCCTATCACATGTGACCCCAGTATCATACTTTATTTAAAGGCATTGTGACATTTTTAATCTTTGTTCGTAGTACAGTAGGCTGTCATGGTCACTTCAGATGTTCAGAAGCTGATTTTACGATTTTTACCTCTCAGTATATTAGTTTGACTTAAATGCTGGTAGTGTAAGCACAATGTGTTGTATTTCTCTCAAATGGTTAGATAAACATTTGTTTCAGGACCTATAAGCCTTACAGAAGAAGCAATGTTTAGGGTTTTTACACTATGCTTTAATAGTATTTATTTTACTGTTTCTGTAATGTATTACATTGACATTCTGTAAGATGTATATATTTCTGCATAGTGATTGATTATATTTAGTATACTATGATTTCATAATAAATTCTATATGAATGTATAACTCTTATTGCTTGTGGTCTTGACTTGTCTCCTGAGGGAAGGTTATTTCTCTGCTGTCAAACTTCTGCATGCAGGTTTCTTTTTCATACGTCACTATATCTTTCAAACATGACTGAAACTTGTGGAACAGACCCAAACTGTGTAGAGGCATTGTCTGTACTTGCATCATTGTCCCAAAGCCCATGGCCTTACCCTAGCTCTGCTAAAGACTCGATAGGTGACAATGGCACAAACCACTGAGTCAGGTAGCTGTTGACAGGGGTGCTCAGAATAGTATCTGGCTGAGTGGATTGTAGTCATTGTGTGTACGCGTGCATGCAGGTTTCTTTGTCTCTTTGAACATTACACCTTTGTATATTTCCCCTTTGTTTGTACACAGTTGTGAGGCATCGTGTATTCATGCAGAATGGTTGCGTTTCATTGTGTCCCAATATAACTTATATTTAGCAAAACAAAGGCTTGTACCTTACATAAAGGGCTAACAGCATACAGACAGTGTCATAAACCTTACTCTGGATCTAGGCTCGGTTGCAGGGTAATTCTTCAGCTGAGCGCTGAGCTAAGTGAAGTGTGAAGAGGCTGAACTAGAACAGAGTAGCTCTTTGTTGTAGGGAGAATTAGGACTAATTTGATGCTAAAGATGTCTTGAAAAAAAAAGAAAGCTAGTTTTTTTTTAATCTTCCGCCTAAAGCTTTATCACTACTACTACTACTACTACTACTTTTATTTCTTCTGTGTTCTCAATTTCAACATGCAATCCACATCAATTTCTCTAAAGCGCAAAACATACACTATACCCATATTGATAAGAGTCATATAGGCTACAAATAACCTACTCCAAGGATTATAGTAGGATGTATTTTTTTGGATTATATGTATTATAGGTAGTCGTAGTAGTGATGGTGCATCTGCTATGATCAATAGAGCCTACTATTATTATCAGTAATTTAATTATTGCATTGGATGTTCTGCACATGGAATGAACCTTTACTGACAGCAGAGGGCAGGATCCACAAAAACAAGGAGTTTGCTCTTGAATACAACTTCATCTGAAACTGTAATAGTTGTTATAGTGTAAGATATTGGTTTTGTCAACTCAAACTTAATGAACAAGATGTGTTTATTCAGGTTTCAGAGTAATTTAAATTGTTATTAACTTTTTATATAAATAAAAGATAGGCTTTTAAGAATGAAACAGAAAAATAAGAGAAGCAAACATTAAAGCCTGTAAGAGTCAAACTGTCAAAGGTGTGTGTACAAGATATCTGACAAGATTCAGTGTTATCACTACATCATATTTACTTTGCTTGTCAATACTCTCTCACTCACACATGCCATGTATTTTTCAGATTGGCCTGTAGGTGTGTTATCTTGCATTATTTGCTGACATTGGACCATTTCTAAAACTTATAAAAAGGTAAGCAGGGCAAGTTCTCCAGTCTCTCCCTTTCTTATATACTCTTTTTTTTCTTCTTGTTTACAAAGTAATGATTTTGGAATGTCTAAAGTCACATCAGATGTTATGGTGTGGCTAAAATAAAGATATGCTGGGACATTAATAAAAACAACCACACCCTCCCCTCTTTTTTATCAGGGAGCTGGGGATTCCCAAAGGTTTGCACGCTCCTGGGTGGAGGAGAGTTGTAGGAATGGAAGGGTTGCACATTCCTGACGGATGGCAAAATACTTTCCATCAGTGGAGCGGGAGAGAATTGGAAAATAATCCCTCATTTTCCAAGTTTAAATAAATGCAGTTATAGGCTGTAAAGTAGAAAAGGGCATCTCTCTTAAGCACGTGCTTTCGCTGTCTCGGGGGCGGGGCAGCGGTGAGTCCAGAGGCGGAACAACTGCACAACTGCAATTACTTTCTTTTCACTTATCAGAATAATAATAATAACAAAGCAATCGTGCTACCAGGAAAGCAATGAAACCACATGCAATGGATTTGATGCGCGAAACCTGCCTTTGCCAAACAAATTTAACCAATTATTACAATTGTCCCAGATAGAAATCTGGCTGTTTCGGCTGAGGTAAGGCATCTGTTGTAGATGGGCAGATTATGGGCCAGAGCCAGACGGTCCAAGCACGGCACCTGATGGATGAAACGAGGTGTCTCTCATGTGGTGTAACCCTGCACTGGAAGCAGATATTTTGTCAAGTAGCCTAGTCATTAGCCAATTTATTTATGTGATGGCTTAAACCAAATAGAGGCGGACATAAGAGGTCGATAAAATATTGGACGCATTAACTTACTTAATGTAGGCCTATGTGCTATGTGGTGAAATGCTATAAAACACTTTTTTTGAACGATGTATAGGACATGCTGCACGACTATATGGTGCGAAATTGTTGCCAGACATTCCAATGTGGTGACACACACACACACACACACACACACACACACACACACACACACACACACACACACACACACACACACACACACACACACACACACACACACACACACACACACACACAGAGCCGCAGTTATTGTTCTCCTGTCCGCAGCTCAGTTAGCTACTGGGAGAGAAGATGCTGCATTCACGTGCTGTTGGATATTTTACTATTTGGCTCATATAAAAAAAGGGGGTGGGAAACACCAGAGGCCTCACGATACGATATCATTACGATACGTATGTCACGATACGATATTATTGCGATTTTAAACATATTGCAATCTTCTGCGATATATTGCAATTTATAACCTTTTTTTCCCAACTTCAATTTTTTCCCAATTTCAAAATACTGTATGTCCCCAAAAGGAAACTTTGTCAACATCTGTTTTATCTAAAAAGATAAAATGATCTAGCCTGGTTGACACCAGACCCTTCTCAGTTGTAACTGAGAGTGGGTCTGGGAAAGGTTCATTGACAGTTAATTTCCAAAGGGGCGTCACCAACGGACGCCACTCAAATGCCTCTGGGCGCATTGGATAGTCCTTCAACCAATCAGAACAACGATCCGGGTGACGCTGCGCTTCGGTAGCCGTCATGTTGAATGTAAACAAAAAGCTGCTCGCCGTCGCTGTGCTATCGTCATCGCGTAAAGCCCGTCTCAGCGGTTGTGATTGGTGCCTGGATTTTGGGGACATTGGAAATGGGTTTGAATGAGCTCTTCGCCAGACTGACTTGCAGAGCAAATCTCAAATTTGCCGTAAGTTCGTCAGGGTTTACCCAGGCTAAAAATTATCTGTTTGTTCATCTCACTTCACTTTCATTGCTGCAAAATGGGATTGTCAAGCAGACAAACTGACCAACACATATATAATAATAGATCGATACTTGGCGTCTGTGTATCGATCCAGTATTGCCAAGGAAAATATCGCGATACTATGCTGTATCAATTTTTTCCCTCACCCCTATATAAAACACTCATGACAGGAGCACGATTAAATACATTATATCTTGCATTTACTACATAAATCAAACACTGAAGTAACAGTGACTTACCCTATAGGCCTATAGCCTATAGGTGACATGAGTGACATACCATCTGTGCATTGCATATCTGCCTCCAAGTTCCCATCCAGTGCAGTGCACACAGCATATTATAAATGGAAGCAGCACTGCCAACTAATTCTTCTCTGCTGGAATACCACTATCTGGTCTTAGAGTTTTTCTGATTGTCAGATAATTTGTGCTACTAAATTGAGCAATATGCACCACATAAACACAATATAAACTACAATATAGGCTAATTAAGGTCTTAAAACTACACAGTGCCCCTCTACGAGACAGGCACGAGATTAGGTAATAATGCAGAACACACCTTAGTAAATATTGTATGTTAGTGGTGCACATTCTGGAAACACATTAGCAAGTAATCAAGTTATTTAAAAACAATTGATGAATCTAGGGCTTTAGGGGTCCCATTTTGCCAGGTTGGAGGGCAGTGTGTAACCGGTGTAACCTAACATTATACACTGTCCTCCGATTGTTACTGAGCTACCAGCCTGCAAAATAAAAATCTGTGGCATTCGTTGCTTTACTATTTATATATAACATCACATACATCTTGTCCTATTTGCAAAGTTTTCCCAGCAGTTGGACTGACATGTTAGCTATACCTGGAACTATTACATCTATCAGATAGCCTATGTTTACATAACTATACTTTAATTCTAAAAAAGAGCAAAAGTATCTAAACAAAATGTCTGTCCCATGAGTCCTACAGTCGGCAAAATAGTAGTTGGGTTCGGGCCCATTTGACATAACCAAAAGACCTTTGATTCTTGATTTTTGAATTTGGAGTACAATATTCCGAGGAGCACCTGAAGGTATCCGAGAAAGCGGTTTCCCACCGCAGCGCGAGCTGCTGCATCAACTGTCTCGAGAGTTGTGAAGTGAGACATCTACCAAGAGTTAGCAGAACATGTGTTGAAGTAGTCAGTAGTATGCGAAGTTTACATTAGTTCTAACTGGATTTGACAACATTGGTCGGTAAGTTTGTGTCACCACATCCTCAAACTGTCACGTCAATACACGTTTAGACACCTTTTCATGGGTTGCGTTGCACGAGTCTTTTTGGTCGTGAGTGCGGTTTGTTTGTGAAGTTGCTTAAATAGGTGTCAGTGGTTCCCAAACCCCGAAGTCACTCAACATTAGCTAAGCTTATAGTAATGTTTTTGCATTTGGGTTCGTCTGGTACTAGAAATTAATGTAGCGTTAGTCAAAATTGTTGTTAGCTTGACTCATTTTATCCGGGACAGCAAACTGAAATCATCTCCTCTGAAACTCCCAGCAGAAACACACTCTTACCAAATGGGGTTGCAGGCGTTTCTTTAGTTTTTTTTAACCATGACAGATAATTCAAACTATTATCTGTCATGGTTTGACAGATAATGGTGCTTACTCCGAGGTTCATTGTTATTTATGAAGGCTGTATCACTGACCGAGAGTGTTTGTGTTTATTGACATCGAATATTGGCCAAAATTAAGGTAAATGGGATTTCTTTTTGCCTAAGCTGCTAACGTTAGCACCTTAAAGTTGTGTGTGCACTGCCGCATGTTTAGTTTTTTAGTTTGACAGGTCAGGCTATGTTTACTTAGGAAGAGTCGACCAGACATCCCTTGGGCACTGTGACCTTTAACCCGTTTGTATGTGATGTTGCAGCAAATGTTGCTTTTAACTAAAGAGTGACACATGGAAATGAAAGGGAAATACAGCTCAGATAAATCAGATCCAGATCAGAATCGCTAACAGAAGAGCAGGAAGTCTGCCTTGTGTCTGTGGTTCAGAGACACATGGGCAACTTATTTGAAAAAAATGCAGTCGATTTGACAGTCTGACACACACTATAACAAGGCCATATTTACAGTGCAAAGTGAGAGGCCACAAGGAGAAAAGACACCCGAGATAATACTGTGGTTAACACGCAATGTTTTTTACAGACCGGATCATTTCTGTGTTAAGGGTTTTACTTCTCCACAAATTGATAATTAGGGGTGTGCAAAAAAACCCGATTCATATTCGAATCGCGATTCAAGCTCTAGCGATTCAAAATTGATTAATTTTTTTTTTTTTTTATTGTATGTCTACTGCAATCACATGGGAAAAGTAACTACATTTACATACTGTGAATTGTTTTTGAATCGAAAATCGATCTTGAATCGAATCGCGAGCCTAAAAATCGATATCGAATCGTGACATTTTCTGAATCGCGCACCCCTATTGATAATGTTTGCATAGTGCATATTCATTCAACTTTCAGTTATTATGTGTGCTCAAACATCACAGTATATTGTGAATGAGCAGTTGGAGAGAAGGTGTGGTGATGTCTTGATAGAAATCTGCAGCAGACAGGGATGGGAGAGTGGTTGGACTTGCTGTTACAGGGTTTCCGCGGAGTCTTTAAAAAGTCAAAAAAATGTCTACAATTTTAAAATCAAAATATTCGGCCTTAAAAAGTCTTAAATTCGCGAAAGTATTCTAGGTCTTCAATAATTTTAAACAGGTCTTAAATGTTCCTACGTCCATGTAACGCTACCTCTAATGCTCATTGAAATGTTTTTTATTTATTTTTTATTCTGTGGTGTAATTTGCTGTATATGTACAGATCATTATTACTCTGTGTCGCTTTTATTCAATTTTAGTTGAAAAGTACTTTTGTGACTGCATTTCGTTGTACTTTTATGTTGTGATATAGGTCTTCCATTCATAAAGGTCTTAAAAAGTCCTTCCAGAAACTCCCGTAGGTGCTTCCCATTTCTTCAGCTGTGGAGCAGCTGCAGACTTTGTCTTGATGACATCACAGTTTTTTCAGTGTCTGGTGTTGGAAGAGCATTAATTGTGATGATTTAACCTTTGACCTTTAAACATTGAGCAATTGTGGAAATGCACTCTTTTTGCTTTATGCTTCTCAAGCTACTGCTGCACTCTGATGGTTACCTGTGTTTAGAAATTGAAGGTGCCCTAATAACAAAAGTTAGCCTATGTTTATTGTTTCTCGCCCAAATGTATTGCGCAAATCCTTGAGGTCTTAAAAACGTGCTGGATGCGTTTCACTGTCAAATGTTTGGGATATCTTTAATCCTGCATTGTTTACATCTGTGTTTACTAGCACTCTTTTTCTTCCCTGCCTTTTTGCTGGCACGTTGCTACACTTATTTGTGTTTAACCTCCTCCAATTCAGAAGGATAGCGTGAAACCAGTGGCGGGAATGTATATTGCATTTTTCTGTGTATTTGCACACGCATGTGTGTGCTCGGATCATCCTGGTGTGCAACTAGTAAAAACATTGCTCCATAGTGCTGCTAGTGGTCATAACTCCACAGGGGACCTTAGGTCTGCTCTGTTTGTGGCCACTGGCAGTAGACTTTCTGTCATAGCTGCATTCCTCTCATTTGGTGTTTAAATACAATTTGTCTCTCTTCTTTCATATTCCAAATTGTTTTCCCGCATTATTAAAGGAGCTAAAGGCTGCATTTAAATTCTTACATCAATCAATAGCTGCTGTTATTTTACCTTTTGATGCATGTCATTCCCTCTCTCTCTCTCTCTCTCTCTCTCTCTCTCTCTCTCTCTCTCTCTCTCTCTCTCTCTCTCTCTCTCTCCCCTTTCCTGTCTTCAGCTGTCCTATCAAATAAAGGCCAAAAATTTGATTGTGGTTAGGCTAAGGCAGGGGTCTACAACGTTTTTTAAGCCAAAAAGCCCATTAGCTGAAAGAGAGACGGAGCAGGGACCCCTTACTATGTATATTGTATAAAATTTAATTGCGTAATAAACTGGACCTACAATAATGTGTAGGGCGGCCTAATGTCTTTACACATACACATAATGCCTTTTTATGGTGCATACAATACTAAGCTTTTAAAATAAAATTTGTTGGCATATTCACATATTTATACATCATGTTTTAATGTTATAATGTGGCACAGTAAATCCTTAAGCTTAACTGTATCTGTGGATGGCTACCTTATGGCTACCTTAGCGGTAGGCCAGTAAGCCTATCATCAATGTTTTGAACATTACATTTTTTTTTTTAATCTTTACTGATAATATGTTGGATTCATGTATATAATAATGTATATTTTCAGACATAAACCATCAAACAATAATTTGGCGGCCGGCCGCCCTGCAGCTACTCTGAGGACCCCTTAGGGGCCCGAACCCCCCTTTGAAGATCTTTGGGCTAAGGCATACATTCTGTGTTCGCCATATGCTTACATAATATTTAGTCTATCCTCAAAACTTTAATGACATTCTTGAAATAAAAAAAGCTGATTGTACAGAGCATACTTGACAGACCAGTTCATTTGATTTTAACAACAAGTATGTTGAATGTTATATGAAAAACCTCTAACTCATGTCTAATGGTCACAGTGAAGGTTTTGCACCAGGGTGACATGGACTGAGCTCACCATCTTTTCTACTGGCGTGGTCCACTTTTGTTATGCCTTAGCTCACACACACACACACACACACACACACACACACACACACACACACACACACACATACACACTGTGAAGAGACAGTCACCCCTTCTTGAGTCAGCCCTCTTCCTCTGTTGTTACACTACATGTAATGCATGGACAAACAGATACTCCCACACACACACATAGAGCCCCCCTCTCTCTCTCTCTCTCATTCTGTGCACTTTCCACTGGCGTCTCTCTCTGCCCTGCCCTCTAATCAATGCCATATGTTCTCCAGGTCCCTCGCATGAAAAGTCTGTTCTGTTTGCAGCACTGTTCCCAGCGTACCCAGCCTCTGACTTTGTTACTGGCAGAGGGAGAGTGTGTTGGGAATGAAAGGTAACCTGCAACAGCTTGCAGGTTGATGTTTCATCCATTTAACTTATCATTTTCTTTTCTTTTTTTGCTTTTTTCACTGTCTGTTTGATTCTGATGGAATCAGTATTGTCTCCAGGGCGATGCAAGTTGGTAATGGGAAGGCGGATAGTTTTCTTTCGCCTAAATCTTTTGCATAGTTGTTTCAGTATTCATGAGCTGTCCTGGTGGCTGGTTTGAATCTGCACGAATAGCCTTGATCTTTCCTGACACATCAGTGTTTAAGAATTTCAGGGTGTGTAGGTTTCACATCGCCTCATTTATTATAAAAAACAAAAAACAAACATGCTGTCCAGGAGGCCAAAATGGGGCAACTCAAGGTCCCAACCCAAAAATGTAATAAAACTCCCTTCAAATGAAGGGTATACATAATTTAATTTCTCCTAATAAGGGGATGCCATCCTGTTTTATATGGTTGGTTATATGGATAAAGTACAGATTCCATTCAGCTAGGATTTCTTCACAGAAATTTAACAGGCCATCAGATCGAAAGCCGTTTTTCATCCGTTCTTACTCACTTGAGCTGTGATTCTCGGCCCAATGCTGGCTGGGTTCGACCCACTGGGTCTGGGCCAATTCGAGCTCTTTAAATTTGCTCCACCTTTCACTTACGTTGGGATTCAAGGCACCGTTTACTGGTTACTGCAGTAAAAATTGATTGGCTGATTGTTGTTGATGGCTGCCTGACTCCAATGTGTAATTAATGAGAAGAAATCTACAATTTGCGGTTAATGTCGGATTAAATATTCGAGGTGGATTTAGATGATTTTGAATAAAAATCAGGTATTTGCAGCGTTGCGACTCATTAAATGCTTCAGTGGTTCAGGTTTGGGTTGGGTTGACACAGAAACCATGATAGTTTTATTATTTTAAATTGATTTCACCTTTATTCATTCAGGCAAGCCAAGAACATGTTCTTATTTGCAATGGCGGCCTGACAAAAGGTTTGAATATTAACCTGGTCCAATTAGCTCTCAGCCAGATCCCTCAGTCGTTTGGACAATAATGCAAAAATTCAACTTAATATATAACTTACATATTTACTTACTTTTGTTTTTATTAGTGGATTTTCCCCTTATATTCTATAGCACACACACACACACACACACACACACACACACATATATATATATATATATATATATATATATATATATATATATATATATATATATATAATATTTTTTTTTTGTTTACTTCCCAGCTGCATGGATCTCTCTCTTATCTAGGCTAGGTCTTGTACTGCATGGTAACATATGTCCGTTTCTTTTCAACGGTGACCAGTTTAAGGAATGTGATTCTATTGTAGTCATATGATGTGTCTTTTCTTCTCTGACCCCCTGTGTTAGAGGGGGGGGGGGGTCCTTTTCATGAAGAGTGCGTTATAATACTGAAGATTTAAAGGGCACTCTGCAGGATTTTCTTTTACTGGCTCTTTACCACGTTTTGATTTCCAATACACACAATCTCCAATACCTTTTATCCAGTGTGATTCCTATTCTTCTTTAGTATGCCCAGAGCTCTTAATAAGCCATCACTGTGCACTGTGGTTTGGATGCCCATCAAAGAGCATGATGCATAAATAGTCAAAAGTTCTTCTTCACCGGTTACCGTTGTCTTAGTAGTTTTGTTTAGAATTTTTATATCGTTCCAGGGAGTATTTATCAATAGTTAACATTTGATGTATGTTTATTTTTTTCCAATACCCAATTCAGTGGTTGAGACTAGATTAAGACTGATGGCAGTACCAAGTATGTTACCAGTGCATCCCTAGTTGCATTACTGTTCTCTAACGTACACGTATATTCTTTCTACGGGATAGTTTTTTCCTTATTTCCCCTTCTTGCTAGTCTTGTTGTTCTTAGATCGTGAATGGAATTCAAATTAGTTAGTTTTTGGCACTTTCTTAGGCATCACCAAAGCATCCGTGACTGAAAAGATAATCTAATTGAAATCTGTGTTTTCACCGCGTGACTGTTTCGTTGCAGTTGGGTGACACCAGTTGGAGCGTCACTCTATTGTACTTTATTTCCCCGTGGCCCCTACACAACAGAGAAGGGGATTCCTTCTCCCCCTGACCTGCTTATAATGCTGGTGGAATGCTAAAGATCCAATGCCAAATCTTAGTGTGAAGTATTTAGTGGAGTATTTTGGAGGCTCAGGAGGATAAGTATTATAAATATAAATATATTTTTAATGTCATTTACTCTCTATTTTACTTTCCTTATTCATTGACTGTGAGGTATCAAAGTAAGCTTAACAATGATCGTAAGTTTGAAGCCTAAAGGTTACTGCCAGTAATTATTGGGGCTGCTTTCTACCTCACTGATTGGCTCTACTTTCCTACACTCCCTCTGAAGTTGGACCTAATCACATACCAGGCCATGAGTCATCGTTTGGATGAGTTGTGAAATAATCCCTCATGAATGAACATTAGAAAAAGGCTTTTATGTAAGCACGAAGGCCTCCTGTTGGTGGGAAAAACAATGATTTAGGACAGGTTCAAAAACTCTTTCGATCCTGAGACACAGACACAAACTCATTATAACAAATTGTATATTATTGAGGTTATTACACATGGGGGCATTAGTGTTCACATCCATAATTTCAGTAAGTGGTTGAATGTCTTAACTTTAAAAAAACAACAACTGTGGTCTGCTTTAGAAATGTGTCAGATTTGGATTCAAATATAGCCGTTATCTACCATTTGTTTATCAAGTGCTTTAGGCGAACATGTTAAAAGTTTCCTACTTATACATCCTTCAAAATACAGTGACATTAGAGTCCTCTTTTCACCCCGCCTCATTTAAGTTACTGTTCAGTGTCGGCATGTATCCCGTATCTCTGAGGCCATTAATGGTGCCAGTGTAGTGGCCTTTCACCACTGAACAAAGGTTATAAAACACATTTGTCATAAAATTGTAATTTTGATAATGTGACAGTCATTGATATTTTCACTTCATGGCCTTGAGATGCTCCTAAAATTGAGATTAGATTAGATTCAACTTTATTGTCATTGTGCAGAGTACAAGTACAAAGACAATGAAATGCAGTTTGCGTCCAACCAGAAGTGCAAAAAAAGCAGAAAAGTGCAATGTGATATACAAAGTATAGACAGGTGGTGCATAGGCAGGACAAGAACTATATTGCAGTGTTATAAGAGCAGAATAAATATGGCTAATGGCAAATATGTGCAATGTAGTAGCAGTGACATTATAATAGTAGTACGAATAATATAGGCTAGATATATGCAGTGTATTAGCAGAATATAAAATAAGAAAAGCAGAGTAAATACGGATATTCTGTATGAACCATATAGACAGATATGTACAGTATAGAACAGCTGTGTACAGTGTGGTAACATTATAAGAGTAGTAAGAAAAAGTGTATGTGCAGGATGAATAGTATACTTAAAGTCACTAGTAAAACTTTGCACCACTTATACTTTAACATGCCTTGCATGTAAAAGCAACATTTTTATTACGTGGTGTAAGCTCCAAAACTAATTATACTGTACGTCATTTTCTTATTGATGTGTGGCAGTTGGGAAATACCCTTTTGAGAAAAATTAAGAAACAACAGACGCACACCCACAAATACAAAACAAATATAGTACAGTTTGGTTGTTCACCATCTGATTCTGATTATATCCCGTTTCTTCAGGACTGTCAGAGGTGCTGAGATCATCCCCTTTTGGTCTCATCAACATGTGTTACACTTTTTGCAGCACGGATAATGTTGGTAACATTTCACGATGAGCAGACAACTCCTTATTTAATCAGGTTTTTCCAGTAGTGCGTCTTAGATCACAGTTTTCCTGGGCTTGTATTGAAGTATACAAGCTCCTTAAAGCAGTATACAAGCCCATGTTCAAACTTCTGCCATTTTTGAAAGAAATTATTTCCTCAAGTATTTTTTAATATTCCTTAAATTCAGATAATTCTGCCTGTTGAGGATAGTCTAAAATACAACCAAGAGCATATGTGCTATAGTTTAAGTCTCTGCTGGTTCATGGGTCGACGACAAAACGTAAACATAAACCCCTCTCTAAAACGGAAACTTAAAAAAAACAACCATTTCTTAAAATGTTAAACTATTTCTATAATGTTGAGGATTAATCATCACTCAACACAAAAAGTGTGTATAATACAGTACCAACAAAGATATACAGTATCTCATTAGGACAGAAACCATTCCTAACTATGTCATGAATTGAATGAGTTATGTGTTTCACTGCAGTCCTTTGTTGTGTGCTGTAACTGTCAGTCAGATCAGATGACTGTCAAGGTGAAACATTTATATCAACAACGTCAAAGACACATTCTGATTGGCTGCTGAACTTGCAGGCCAACTGTGAAAGGCCCATCCCTTATGTGTGTGTCTCTCTCTCTCTCTCTCCTTCACTCTCTCTCTCTCTCTCTCTCTCTCTTTCTCTCTCTCTCTCTTTCTCTCTCTCTCTCTCCTTCACTCTCTCTCTCTCTCTCTCTCTCTTTCTCTCTCTCTCTCCTTCACTCTCTCTCTCGCTCTCTCTCTCTCTCTCTCTCTCTCGTTCACTCTCCCTCTCTGTTGCACTCAGTTGACAAGACAGTGAGCGGGAATCCTGATTCACCTGAAAAACCCTGGAGCATAACATTAACTTTTTACAAGGTGATTGCCTACATTAATGTAAGTATTAACATCGAGATATACCTAATCTAATTATATATACCTTATTATAGGATTTTTTTTTTTTTTATCATTGAGATATTGTCTAGGAAAATAAGCCTGGTATTATGTGCGCCATGTGTTAGACAATATTTTATATAATTCAACAAGTGAAGTTGAAGTGATTGAGGGTTTTCTTGGTCAGTGCACTTGTCACTCTGTGTGACCTGGTTTCCCTGTGTGTGTGTGTGTGTGTGTGTGTGTGTGTGTGTGTGTGTGTGTGTGTGTGTGTGTGTGTGTTTTTGGCCCAAGGCTAAGATTTAGCCTGAGAGCGCCATTTGCTTTCCTAGCCAGGGTCACAGTTCAGCTGATAACAAGAGATACTTTGAACTGTGTGGGTGGGTGTGCGTGGTTGTTTGTTAGGTTTACTAACTGCAGACATGTGATCATTCTTATAAGTAGCAGTTCTCTAGTCAGTATTTGTGAATGTCACCTTTTGGAATAATCACATAGTAGGTCTACTTAGACTAATTGAACAGCTGTAGCACATTGTATATCAAACCTTGCTTGGTCCACATGCTTCCATTTTAAGTAACCACAGTGTGGAAATGCTATCCTGTTGCTAATTTCAGAGTGTTTTTAAATTAGCTTGATGGCAAGCACAGCTGTCTATCATGCCCCTAGGCACATAGCTTCAGGATTTAAAGCTGCAGTATGCAACTTCTTGCCTAGAGTAGCCAGAGTGTTATGCTAGCCTCGCCCTCCTGACCCATAATTGGACAGGTTCATGACCTAACATATGTCGTGTGTCGGTTGTTTGTGTCCCCAAATGACATCAGCCTTAATGTGACAGCTAGCATTAAGTATGTACAGCCACAACATTAGCTGAAGCAGATGATGATGAACACAGATGGTTCCCAAATAGAACTTTGTTGTTTTCCATGTTTTTTAATTGCATCTTGTCTGCAAATTTAGTTTCACTGCACTTTTGTTTCTCATTGCTCTTCCCAATTCTAGTAGTTGCTAAGACTTGCCCTGTGCTACGGTTGCTAATCTCTCTTTTATAACTACGCCCATGTAAAAAATCATACATGCCTAACTTCATGTATGATTTCAGGCAATTGGGAATCTAGGCATGACAGCACAGGTACACAGTACAAGAAATATGAAGAAGATATGATTGGAATTATGATTTGAAGCCAAAAGGTTAGGGTTTTGTGAATGACATAAATAACACAGGCACATCTGTCACATAGTAGTGGCTAAACATATTATTTGCCTACTTTTGATATATCTGGTTTGACCTGTTAGTTGACTGTGACACATGCAGGTGAGAGTCTTACTGTTATGGATCGGAATGGGCTCTCACCATTGTGAAGAACAGAGTTCTCAGAAAATGTAATCTGACATGAGTTCTGATAACTTGCTTATAAAGACATGGACTTCTGAAAACTGCCTTGATTTTGATTAGCTCAGCTGCGGTGGAGATTTTTCCCTCAGTGAATATTGTCCTATTTTGTCTGAGGTGTTGTGAAAAAACTTATTCAGCGTATGACTCATGAGTAAGGTGTCTCCTTTTAATCAGCAGTGTAGCTCAAGGCAAAATTCTCCCATGTCATGCAGTATCAGTTATAGTCAGAGGTATATTGTGCCACTGACACATTGAAATCCATTATTTACCTTGGAGCTTTTAGTTAGTCAAATTATTTGGGCTAATATCCTGCATCTTTGCATCTTTTTAATTATGGGTTTTGTTTTGGTATTAATTATATTTCATAAAATACTATACGATGAACTGTATTGATACTATGTAGGGGAAATTATTATTTTTCAATTTTTTTTATGTAAGACAGATCAATAGGTTATTAAAGGTAGATATTATGAGCATCCCATGATCACCAAACCTGCTTTTTTTGCAGTGCTGATGTGCCAATTGTAATGTGTAATATTAATTCAAATTTTTCCATTTTCAATGGGAAGGCAAAATTTGGTAAAAGAATTAGCGACTACTTTCCATTAACTAGTTTAGCATGTTTTGTCATGAGGTCGTTTTTATTAGCTCCATTATATTGATTATTAAAGTCCATTTTGTTTAAAAATACTTAATGTAACCACCTTCTCTGGCCTACTCCAAAATTTCATTTTTAGTTGACGTTTATTAGCTTCTGGGAAATTCGGGATCTTGCCATGTCTCTTATTTCTTATTACAGAAGTGGCTCACACTTTTAAAACTGTTTCATCAACTCCAAAACAATAATGATGCCTAGTGATCAATGCAGGTCTGTTTTGTTTGTAAAACCTGCCTTAAGCATACCGCTGAATTCCATTGATTCAAAATGCCATTTTAGATGTGTGAAACAATGTTCTAGCAATGAACAAAATGAGCATACGTCAAGCAGTGGCATCGCTGAATGTCCTATTATCAAAGGTTAACTTTTTTTGAGGTATCAAATCAGTGTTCTCAAAAGGCTGCAGCTCAGCTTAGCTGCAAAGACGAGGAAGTCGTATGAAAGTTGGGTGAGCTCATGAATGGAGTCTGTTTCATCCCTTTGGCTCAAGTTCTGTCTGTGTGAATGTAGCACAGAGCCTTGAAAAGAGGCTGCAGACATCCAACACAGACAACTGTTGTGTGTGTGTGTGGGGGGGGGGGGCACAAAATGCCTTGACTGCTTGATTTACTGAGGATCAATGAGTTGAGCCCTTTCCTCCCTATTTGTATTTGTCTTTCTCTCCCACACTAAAAGTGTAGCTGGTCCTCCCTCTCTGGGTCAGTCCCACATTCCTACAGTAGCCCACGCATTTTGGCAGGGAATTGAGGGCTGTGGTCGCTGTAATTATGAGGTTTCTGGCACTACTTTTTGGGATTTATACATCGCTGACCACCGTTGACGATACCAGAACCACACAATTAGTATGCGTGCATGTTGTGGGTGAACGTGTCTGTTATGGATCTATTTCATGCAAGCATGGTGCTTAACTAGTCTCTGCCTAGCTCTTATTTATTCTCCTACCAGTGTGCTAGATTGATCTAGACAGAATACGTGAAAGTAAATCAGTTTTTTTCTGAGATATTGGATAAAGGACATCATTTCCTATTTATTGTTGAGATGTGTGATGAAAGCCAGTCACTGAACGTGGACTGTTTAGTGTCATAGGCATTGTTAGCTCTCTTCTTTTCCAACTGGCATTCTACTGAGTTTGCATAATTGGCGTCTTTTTAACAGTATGTGCTTTCATTAAAGACAAGAGTCTTGTATTTCAAGACTGCTGCAATATCAAAAATAAAAAAGCTGTTTCTGAAAATTGTAATTAAATACCTTGATAACATCAACGAGTGTTTGTGTTGGAGGACAATGTTTGATTGTTTAAAGTTTGTACGTATTTACTAGCATTGGAAACTCAAAGCATGTTGTTATATTTAACACTAATAACAGTCAAATTAATCACAAATTAATTGTTTCCACCTGGATTTTTGTTTTCATTTTGTTTTATATTTTAATCTAAAGCTGGTTTTACACCGCTGCGTGACAACCGCTCTGACAACCGCTCTGACAACCGCCTACCTGCAAGAGCGTTTTCCAAAAAGCAAACAATTTTTAAAAGCGGTTCCTGCCGTCCGGTGGTTACCGCCAAAAGTTCAGGACGGTGAACTCTGCGCGGCAGTTACCCCCAATTTCCACCGGCTGCAGAACGTCTGCGGATCCGCTCCGGAACGGCGGCGGAGTCATTAGGTTTCCATTAAAGTCAACGTTTGTATTTCCACTGACTGCAGAACGGCTGCGTTCCGGCTGCGTTCCGGCTCCGGCACAGCTCCGGCGATCCGCAGCCTTCCGGAGCAGATACGCAGAGTTTCTATTTTTGCCGGATGCCGGAGAGCTCCGCAGCAATTCAGCACAGGGCAGATAGTGCGGCACAGGAAGTCGAGCACAGAAGCAAAATAAAACATCCGGTTAATTTTCAAAATAA
This sequence comes from Sander lucioperca, assembly GCF_008315115.2. Lineage (NCBI taxonomy): Eukaryota > Metazoa > Chordata > Actinopteri > Perciformes > Percidae > Sander > Sander lucioperca. Next base: position 15,037,823 of record NC_050194.1, on the reverse strand, counting down.
AATACACTGTGCTCACGGCGGATCACATTTCCCTGCACTACACCTTGAAAACACAGCACAGAGTTGTTTCTCCTCTACTCCTCTGGATGGAAACACACTGTTGTTGGTTTTGTGGTTCTATTCTACGTGAATTCGCGAGATCTCGTGGGTCCTCGTGACTACAGCTGTCAGTCATGGCCGCAGCCGTACCGCAACAACTCCGGACCTAGTGGGTATTGAAGGACGGTGGAGCACGGAGCCGACACGCAGCGGAGCCATTCCGCAGCCGTTCCGCAGTTGGTGGAATTTCGGGGTTAGGCAGTGTCCTCGAATATGATCCTAAAGGCCTGAGGGTAGAAGCTCCTCCTGAGCCTCTCAGTGCTGGCCATGTGTATCCGGTACCTTTTTCCTGACCTCAACAGGGAGAAAAGGCTGTTACTCGGGTGGTTTTTGATCCTTAATGATTCTCCTAGCCTTTTTCTTGCAGTGCCTGGAAAAAGGCTGACATTTTATATCCAAAAGGTAAAATTCTAGTTATCCAGAATATGTAAGTTCATGATGATAGATAAATGGGGGAAATCTAGATATGAGATCCTCTTTTTAGACAACATGGCAGGCTGTTAATTATTAGTACTTTGGTAGTGTGGTGATGATATGTCTCCCTTGAGGTTTTCTTATGGTGTTAATCCACACTGTTTCTCCAAGACACATTACTGAAGAATTCAATTCTGGTGATAGTCCAAACACACTTCATTATTTAATTATACCAAGCACATAACACGTCCTACACTCCATACATCATCTCAGGAAATGGGGATAAATGTGCTGTTTATAGGTTTATTCTTATTGCCCCAGAAGGTTGGTAGTTTTTATGGGTGTAAAATGAGTGTGGTTCCTTCCCTCATTTTTTTCCTTCCCGCTGTAATTCACTATTTGTTGTTTCAGTTGTTTCGGTCACAATGGCTCGTGCTCTGTCCAGTGATTTTGTTGAATAGTTATAGATAAGAAAGCTGATGTGATGAAAGAAGAGAGCACAGAAGGAATTATTTGTATTGCTCAGTCTTGAACCCAATCTTCTTTGAATATGCTTGAAAGTTGAACATTGCATGAAAGTGTAACATTCATTTTATTGTGAACTAAAACTACAATGGCAATGACTTAATTAACCATGTAAATAATGATTGGTGCATCTGTGTTCTCTCTTTTTTCTCTCGTCTCAGGGCCTGCAAGAGGGTAACTATGCCACAGATACATATCAGGTCCAATCGGGGCTAGCGCACACAGGGACACACATGGCCTTGTAAGCTGTGACTGTGAACCGTACTATCAAGGAAATTCCTCGGCCCTCCAGGGTCACCTCCGTGGGTTCTCTATCTGGCGGTTTGTACAGCTGCACAAGCTTCTGTTTCTGCAACACGCACACAAATCGTACACAGAGCACACTCTGTATGGACATGTTGTCTTAGTCTCTCAAGAGTTCACTGGAAGCTGAAGTAATTATTTGCCCCCAGTACATGTCTATGACCATGTTGGCACATTGGCATTGAAAAGGAAGCTTGGGACTGTTGTGTAGCATGACCTGAAGCGGATGTCCCTTCATCATCTAAGTGAGTATTTTGAACTGAACTAAAATACAAAAGGTTTGATACTGATTATGGTAGTATGTAAGTCTGTCAGTCACTCATGCAGTCAATCAATCACAAGATGAAACAAGCTTTAATCCCCCCCTAGCTGAAACAGTTTAGACATTTTTTAAAATATGTGAGCCAATTCAGGGTAAACTCGCTACCGTTAGTCATCTAGACCATCTGAGTTATAAACATGACAATGCTGTCACCTTACACAGTATATCGGTTTTGAAGTCTGCAAATTAGATTTCCTCTGCAAATTTAATTTCCTCTTGCTGCTCTATGGAGCCAGTGATTGAGATTGAAGACGTCACTTCTCAAATGTTAGAAATTAAGAGAATCTTAGAGAAATGTTGATGCTTGCATCACAGATTGGGTCTAATGCAAACAATTTTAGATATATAGATAAAGGACTTAAGCCAAATTCTGAAGTTCTTGTAAATGCTGTTAGGTTAGATTTCTCATACTTAACTGTCATCAACAGCAAAGTGTTACTTATTTTTTAGAGCTGCAGCAAAACAAAGCTTAAAGCAGGACGCTCCAGGGAGACGCCATGGCTACTGAAGAAAATCCGACACAGGTCGGGGCTGTAGTCCTGGCGCCGCGTGCTTCACCTCCATCCACTGGGAGCAGACCCAGCAGAGCAGCCAGACACGCAAATGACAGCCAAGAAGTATGGCGATACTCTGAACAATTGTGGCAATCGAAACAGCGGAGCAGCCCTTCCCTCCTCTTCTATAGGAAGTTGTCGTGTGACAGTGGGAAAGGGACAATTTTGGACGAGGAATACAAGTGTTTGGATTACAGCTCAAAACCCTCGAGTACCGAAGAGAGACTTTATCCAGAGCTGTCAGCTGGCAGGAGAATTGAAGGAATAACTAACACCGTTCCTCTGATACCTGGGAAAAGTTCAGAGGGATCTCTGTGCCAGCTGGACACCCCTGGAGAGGGTGTGGATGCAGGCAGATACAGAACTGGCAGCACCAGCTGCTCCTGCACCCTTCCGAGCCTTTACATGGGTCCAAAAATCTATTGTTGCCACAGCCCCAGATCCAGTCCAAGCCCCAGCTCTAGCCCTGTTCACAGTCCTCACCTCTGCCCCAGCCCCTCTCAGCACAACCATCAACACATCCGTCGCAGCAGCCTGCCTGTGTCTATGCTGGCCTTCCACAAGGTAATAAAGGAGAAAGATGCAAGCCCTGGTTATTTGCAAATTGTATACATTTAGCTGCTTCACCAAGGATGTGTTACATGTTCTCTGTGCTCTAACATGCTTGTTTTAAGCACAAGATGGACAAAACTACTTTTACACTGTAAATGAAATGATTTACCCCATTAGAAAGCCCATTTGAGGCGCTGCTAATTTAGCTGTAGAGAAACTTCATTAAGACTTCTTAATTAATGAATGACTTCTGCTTCTAGACATTACCCTGCCTGTCATCTCGGTGCAGTCCATCCAGTGAACCGAGCTCTTTGGTGTCATCTCCCTGTGGTTCCCCCACTGCCAACCACCGCCAGCATCGCCGGAATGGACACATTCACCGGCATCATCTCAAAGATGGCTACTCGAGTTTAGAGAGGCTCAACAGAAGGCCCAGGGTTAACAAATGCTCCCTGGAGGAATTATTTCTAAGACGAGCATCTCTAGAAACCATGAGGACAACCACGAGGACAACCCTAAGGAAGGATGAGAGGTCATCCTCAGGAGTGACCAGGAGCTGCGGCGGCGGTAGCGGCGGCAGCAGCAGTGATGAGGGGGATGGAGAGGGTCTCTTGGATAACACAGAGTTTATTAGAAACCGTAAAGAGCGTTCTACTGTCCTGGTGAGGCGCTTCTTCAAGAATAATCAGAAGGTATTTACATGCAAGATTCCTTTTTTTATAGCCTTTAACAGTTTAGGTGTTATATAGAATTTGTATCTTGAACAAATGTGTTCAGTTAATATCTTTAACATGTCTGTTATTTTTTTATGTTTATTTTATTTTATGACCCTTGACAGTGACATTTATAGTTTACTAAACAAAACAGTGTGACACGCTGTAATACTTTTCTTCTTTCCATAAGATGACCAAATCAGTGTGTACTGGAACCAGAGCGATTGTCAAGACGCTGCCATCAGGACGCATCTCAGAGGAGGTCTGGGACGTGGTTGTTAATCGCAGGATATGGCCACCCAGCAAGAAGGATATGTGGCCAATCGCAATGCGTGGTATTCGAGAAGAATTCAGAGTCTGCAGGGAGATGCTACATTTTGTTGCAGTTAAGCTACAGCAGGTAAGAGAATCAATACACAGACTCACAGATTTCATGATACTTTTATTTTGTACACCCAGGCTACTGTTAAGACGCTCCCATTACGAGAGAACTGTACCAGTGCAAAAATGATTTCAAGTATGTCTGCAGTGTTACTAAGGACAATTAAACATGCTTTCCATAATCATCCTAAGCCAAGGGTTATTAAGGTTGCCTTTTAAGAGTTTAGGAAATATGTTACAGTGGGAGGTACAATCTTTATAGTGTTCATGGCCTTAAATCACTGACGATTCACCTCAAGCTATAATGTGCTTATGCTTCAAGTGCTTTAAAAACGATGTGGATTTTCCACAGATGATAAGGCACTGGGTTTAATATGTGGTTTGCTTTTCAAGCCGCCCCCCCCCCCCCCAAGGAAAAATAAGTATTTATGACTTGATTGATTCTTGCTTCAATGGAGGAATTGTTCTTGGCTTTTGCTTTCCTCTGTTTGGGTTGAAATGTTATGCCTGTTATTCATGAAAGATGAATAATTTGTTCAAGGAAAATGTTAATAGATCAACACACACACACACACACACACACACACACACACACACACACACACACACACACACACACACACACACACCAAAAAACACATACACACTGGCTCTTTGTTCAGGGTAGGCCCCTGCTGTGGAAAAATGAGTTATTCTCTGTTAGTTCTGCTCCCCATATTACTGACAGACTGAATGACTGAGCCTTCTGTGTGTGTGTGTGTGTGCGTGTGCATGGGTGTGTGCAGGTGTGTGTGTAAATGGACTGAGCAGAGTTGGCATCTGCATTAAAGTTATAGCCATGGAAATTGGAGAGAAGGTAAATGAGCCTGACAGAGTGAGAAAGTTAGAGAGAGATGGAAGATGGAGGAAAACAGGCCGAGTGAGACAGAGAGGAGACCCAGGACGTTGCTGTGTTATTATCGAGTTCCCAAGCAAGAGGGAGTGTTTTCTACAAACATGAAAACCTCTCACAGGAGCTGTTCAGCTTGAGCAACCTTGGCAGCTACAATTCAGAGACTGTACATGTTATTGCTACCTTTTAATAGACGGCCTTTTGTGTGTCATAAGTCATGCTTTTCAGTCTTAGAGGTGCAAACATTATAAAAATCTGTGAAAATTGGGAATTGGCAGCATCAAACAGGATATTCTCCTGTTGTTTTTTGTTATCTTCTCCCTCCGATTCCTGTGAAAACTTAAAAGACCAAAACCCATTGCGTTGAAGACGCATACAACGACGGAATTACACAAGACCAAGTTTATTATATTGTAATGCCAAGTAGCATATTGTATTTCTATTTAACCTTTTTGCTATGTGTAACTGTTGCTGCATGGCGGTAGTTTAAATTCCATTGCAGTATATATAGTGTACATCTGTAAGCTAATTATTAGATAGATATTAGACAACAGGAGGAGTGAGTCTACCTGGGCACTTGACTGTGACTGTGCATTTATTATGTTTTACATTATATGATGGGATTCTGACATGGGCACAGTTGTAATATACTGTATGTGCGTGCATAAATGCATGGATATGTATTTGGGTTTTATATGGCTTCATGCATAGCTAAAACAGAGCCAAGTACTGTCTTTGGATGGGGACTTGTACACTCTCGCCATAAAAACACACACTCATACTCATGTGCATGCTGCAGTGTGGTTTCTGACTTTGCCAAAGTGTTTTTATGAGTCCTTTGTGGTCGTCGAAATACGGTCTGTGTTAAGTCCAGGAAGAGCTGCTTTAATAATGAGCCTATTTAAAATGGGGGAGTTGCCAACACTTCCCTTGTCAAAACACCATCTGAGCTACTCGTGTAAGGGGTCACCAGAGAAACTCTGAGAACACTGAGCAGCAGTGAATAAGTAGAGTTGTAGCAGGGCTGTCATCAGCATCATAAAAACTATGAGAAAGTAGAAATGCATCCTATTACAAAAACAAATGGGAGTCATGCCATCATAAACGTGCAGTCGCAAGGAAACGTATTCCTTCTATTTTCTGTTTGTTTCTGTTTTATTAGATGGCATATAGCACATAGAGTAGTAACAGTGGGAGATCAGAGAGAGTATACGTCATTTGAGTTAAAAGTGTGTCTGTTTAAACAAAAGTGCAGCATGTTTCTTTACATCCATCTAGTCACAGCTAATGCTGAAAGTTTTTGTTAATATGTATTCAGTATTCAGCGCACAAACATTGTAAATTGATTGCATAATTGCAAAAACACTGTCTGCCTGTCTCTACTCCCCTCTGTCTTTTACACACGCACACACACACACACACACACACACACACACACACACACACACACACACACACTTTATAGTACCCTATATGTGGCATGTAAGCCTGACTCTGCAGTAATAATGTTGAGGAGTTTTCTGGAGGTAGCCTGTGGCCCTGTGTGTTTATTGCTACAACTTATGAAGCAAGCCAAAGAACACAGGATTATGTGAAGGGGGGATTGGAGCAGGGCGGCAGAGAGAGAGAGAAAGAGATAGAGTGCGAGAGAGGAAGAGGGAGAGAGAGAGAGGGAGAGGCAACGGTAATGCACAAGGAGAGAAAGAGGGAGAAAATGAGATTTTAACGGTGGAAAAAGAAGTAAATCTACCATGGAAGAAAAGTGAGAAACAAGGTGGGGGGGAATCAGGCATGGACTATTTGAGAGAGAATAGGGAGGGAGAGTGAGAGAGTGGAAACAAAAAGGAGGTTTAGACTAAGACAAAGCCATGAACTTGTGTTTTATATAGGATTTTACATAAACAAGTTCATAATGGAAAATGGACATGATGGAAAATATTATAAATGGACGGAGGTGGGGAGCCTCTTGCATTTTCTCACAAGAGTTTTGCAGTAAAAATGCAAAATACATTTTCAGTGTTCCAATTAGAATGTGTCTGTTAATTTCCTTTGTGCACTGATCAGTGTACCTACAATCTGTTTTTAAGTGTAAGGGAAGTTTAACACAAAATAAGGAAGTGTTTCATCACTGTGCAGGTTTAACGGTAAATCGCTGGCAGACACCTGGAGTAGGGATCAAACAGTCTCTGAAACCAGAAGCATTTTATTGTTTGCTTTTGTAGAGTCTACCAATTAGATCCCTGCCGTTTGCTTTCATTTAACTCAAAGTGGTGTCAGGCCAAGTGGTAAGTGACAATGCGCACCCTACACACACACACACACACACACACACACACACACACACACACACAGACATGCACACAGACAGGCACAGACATGAACTACATACTTTCTTTTTTTTTACCATAGCAGTTTGGGCTAAGCAGTTGTGGGGCTGAGAGATGGATGCTCGTTTGTATATCGTCTTCCCATTACCGAGGATGCAAGTAGTCTTAAGGGACAGGAACACATTCCGCTTTCTAGGGACACTCTGTCCTTTCCTGGGTAAATCTGTGCTGGGAAAGGGAATCAAAAATGTCTCTTTCTGAATTGCCCCTTGGGAGTTGACACAGGCTTGTGTCTCGGAGATATTGTTTAATGCAGTTGTTCACCTTTTTGAAGGACCTCCAGTCTGTCACCTGAAATACTTTTAACTAGGGTTGGGCATCGAGTTCTTTATTGGAATCGTTTGGAGGATTTGGTTTCAAATCTGATCATGGGTTCCAAATTTAACATGTGCAAGTTTTGGTTTTCGTAGCGGCCAGGCGCTTGTTGTGTTGCAGCCTTGGAGCACAGTAAGCGGCGCTCTAGTGTGGCTTTATTTTACGTTGAAAAAGCTGTAAAACTGCAACCCACCATTGAATCAAAATAAAACTTTCCTCTTATTTGTGAAATAAGCATGTGAACCGCTTCAACTCCATCCCCTCAAAGAATCGGAATCGAGAATCGATAAGAACCAGAATCGAAAGGAAGAATCAGAATTGGAATCAGAATCGTTAAAATCCAAACGATGCCCAACCCTACTTTTAACTCATCTCACTTTGAAACTGTATTATTAGACCCCGTTTCATTTTCCAACTTTCAGTTTTCAAGATTATGACCACATTTTCGCTTTATCTCCTTTGCACTCTGGATGGTCCTCTGCTACTGTGACTCACCAAGATTCCTTTGAGTAATGATGCAGGACTGAATGATAGACCTACTCAGCAACCCACTCACTTTACTATTTTGTTGCATGCTGCCTTTAACCTACATATTTGAAAAATTCCACTGAGATAGGACCATCAGATTGGCTATTAATCACATAATTTATTATCTGGCCCAGCGGATGTCATGCCATTACTTTTCATGACTATGACTTCTTGTATGTCTCTTGTAAGGTTTTTTGTGGGTGGAGCTCAATTTTAAACCACAGATCACCAAAAATAGTGTCAGTTAGGTTTGATTCACTAGTACAACAGTCCTGACTGTATACATAATGTCCTGTCTGGGTGGATTGATAGAGGGAGAGGGATGACACGCGCGCACGCATGCACGCACGCACGCACGCACGCACACGCACACAGCATTGTTGCTTATCCAGTCTCCCATGTGGTTGCTGTGCTGTTAGTGATAATATCAGCCCACACATACACACACACAATATCTCTATTCCTCTTTCTTTTTTCAGTTTGAACAAATATTAGATTAGTAGCAAAGATAGTCCTCAGCATTCATAGTCTATTGAAGAAGTTGGTGTGGTAAATGTTGTTTATACATTAAAAGTAAAATCTCAGAGTGAATCTTTAGTCAGTAGTTGCAGTTGATTAAAGGGGAATATCGGCTGCTGAAATACCAAAGTAAGTACATTTTCTGCCTTTCTCCGTAGTCAAAGACATAATTTAATTTAGTCCTAAACCCAGTCTGTGACGATTGCTCCCTATATGAATGAAGAAGGAAAACATGACTTTAAAATCTCCTAAATCAATATTGATAATCATCCATATGGCTTATGTCAGTATGACTTGCAGGGCTACACTGCTCATTGATGGTGTCTAGCTTCAGGGCTAGCTTAGTTCTGTTCAGCAAACATTAACTTGGCTGTCCCAAACAATAAGATACAGCCTGTGACATATGGGAGTTGTTGTTAAACTCATTCTTGTTTGCACTGTTGAATTAGATTTTCCCTCCAGCCCTTTGCTAGTTTAATATCATGCATTTAAAATGGGTCACTATTTTAAAAGACAGGTAATAACTTTTGCAAACACACCCACATCTTGGTTACCAATTACCGCTTGTTTCAAAGGTAACGTTTTAAGATAAAATGTCCAACGAATATCCGGTTTTAAGACATCCATTTCATGCTATGTTGTCATGAGGTAACATTGCATTGATTGGCTTTCCAGGTTATTGCGTCAGTTAATAGACTGGCTTATTTCTTTGTTAGGGTCAACACAGCATCACCGCGTCAACCGTTTTCTTTAAATTTATATTTACACGCCATTAAAACACATACTGTATGCTTGCACAACAAACTCCTTTTCTATGTTACAACTATTGAATGGATCTGAGAGTCACTGCCCTACAATGTGAGATGGTAATTGATGTGCAGACAGTGTTGAACCACTGGTAAGGGCTAGGTCGAAGTGAATAAAATTACAATTACAATCACAGTTTGAGATATTGGAAAGTAACAAATCACTTCAAGCAGCTGAAATCCCTGTAAGCTTGGGAACACAGTTTTTTTTTTTTTTTTAAATGTAGGATTATGAGAGACCCACACATTGCACTTAATTACATACTAATGAGTTGTTTCTCATCTCTTTCAGTTGTTAAAGCGCACACACACCACAAGGAAAACAGTTTGAAAAAAATAAAAACCATTGAAATGAAGCTGGGCTGTGAAAATTGGCTAAGCATGGCACGTACATTTTTGCAAGGTGAACTGGAGTTGAGCAACATTGCAGCTTGCCAGTCTAGTGCATGACACCTGCAATTGTCTTTTGTGTGTAATCAGCAAGGCATGTATTATCTTTTTGTATTTATCCTACTGTCAACATTATGAAGCAATTAAGCAACTTTCAATTGCATCATTGTTGTATTACAGAATGTACCACAGTAAAGTACAGCTCTTATTTACTACTGAAAATGTTTGTTGGAGATTTATTTAGTGACTCGCCATACTGCACAACACATGTTGAACATATTGAACATAATTGGCCGTCTGAGCGGTCGCCAGATCGGTTTGAAGATTGAATCATTACAAGCCCCACACTAACACACAAGTTGGAATCTTTATTGTTTGTTATAGGAGAGTGTCCCTCTTGAGGGCGGCTATGATTCACACAACATTCAGGTAGTCAATTAGCTAAAAAACAAATATATCTAACTCCTGCAATACAAAACAACAAAGAAATACATATTCTTAAAGAAATTATGGTTACACTTTACTTGAAGGTATCTACATAAGAGTGACCTGACACTGTCATGAACGTGTAATAAACTTTATAAACAAGTCATAAACGTTTATGACGTAACGCTTCTTTTAGTAAGTGTCATTCGGTTTTTGTCATGACAAGTTCTGGTTAGAGTTAGAGTTAGAGTTAGGGTTCATGTGTCATGACTCTGTCATGACAGTGTCATGTATTCATGATCGTGTCATGTCACTCTTATGTAGATACCTTCAAGTAAAGTGTTACTGAAATAATGAACTACTTTAAAATATCAGTAAGGGAAATGAATTGATTTAGAATCAATCAGCAGTTTTAGTTCTGAATTATAATCATATTAACCCCAACCATGTACACACACACACACACACACACACACACACACACACACACACACACACACACAAACACCCTCCATGTATGTCACACTTATTTAACCTTGTAAGTATCACTCTTACGGTCTCTCTCTGTGTGTTGTGCCACTACAAAGGAATGTGCCGAGCAGGCCACTCTCTCACCCAGCTGGGTGTTGCGGCTTAGCCTGAGATTAGTGTGTGTGTGTGTGTGTGTGTGCGTGTGCATGCGTGCGTGCATTGAGACCCACTGTTTAATCAGATGTTTGCTTAACGGGTAGGACAGTAAATATCTAGCATACCTTTTGTAAGGAGATGTGTTTTTCACAATGACAGTATCTTGAACAATGTGACCTTTCTGCTTTTTAAACATAGCGAGACTTCATTCTGAGCTCCATCGCTGTTTGTAAGTTTGCTTGAGTCCGCTGCACAGGAGCGCATGTGGAATACATTCCATCTGTTTGTTTTGTGGGGTGACAGAAGGGTGTCAAAACTGCATGTGGGTGTGTTTTCGCTTCATGGAGTTAAAATGTGTGTATGTGTATGTGTATGTGTATGTGTGTGTGTGTGTGTGTGTGTGTGTGTGTGTGTGTGTCTGTGTGTGTGGCTCAGGCCTCTCGCATCTCTGTGATATTGTGGGAAAATGTGCTGCTCCAGAAACTGGGAAGTGTCCCAATAGAGATCCAGAGCCGAGGTTGTTAAACTATGGGTTAGGACCCAACACACAAACACAAACAGTGGAGAATTTTGACCCTGTTGGTGAATGCTTATATACACACTCCTAATCAATGTTACATAGCCTGTATAAGTCACTTTTTGGGTGATAACCTTGAAAATGCATTATTATGTGGAATTTCATCCAAATAAATAACATAAACTTTGACCACATGTTATGAGAAATGTAAGCAAGCACACACACTTGAACTTCCTGTCATGGTGACTAACTTTCTGTTCTTTTGACCTCTCCCAGTTTCATCACCCTCATGTGACATGGCATCTCTGCTCACAGCACCATGACGACATGGCTGCTACATGTGTCACACGGTTTCTGCACTCCTCCAGTGATGCAATCACATTTTAGTATTGGAAGATTTGCAGGTTTGATTTGAGAAAAGAGCATTTGGATGGAAATGGACCAACAATTCCCAAAAACAGATTAAATGAGAGCATGAAACAAATGTGGGTCATACTATTATTGTTGCACTCAAAGAATAACACAATGGATATAGAAATAGTCTGTCACCTCCCCTTCCTAACACTTTGACTTCATTTGAGTGGTCATCCAGAGTGGATATAGCTCAAATTACAACCTTAAGCTTACAGGATGCGATACAGGAATCGTTTTAATTGCATTTTCTGCTTTTGTGGAGCAGCATGAAAATGCATCACCCAATACAATGTCAAAGTAGGGTGTCTGACAATCGTATTACGAAAGTATCTTTTAATATGATGTTAAATCAAGTTAAATACGGTGGGCTCAGCCAAAAAGCCTCAGTAGTTTAGAATAACAAGTTTTAAGATTATTCTTCGACCTTGCTGACCATCATCTGGCCTGCTGACTGTCGTTGAACAGGACACTGAATCTCTATCAACTAAGAATAAAAACAACACTGTGCATGTACTCCTTAGGCCTTTATCTAAATTGATAAGCATGACTTTAAAGATACTTTCCATTTACTTTTTCTACCTTCCCTTTCATGATGTATAAAATGTTAATAAATAGAGCTATGATAAAATGAGAGGGCTTTAAATGGGTACAAGCAGTAACATATTAAAAGTCAGCCTTTGGTTCCATCTGGTGGAGAAGAGAATATTTTATGCTGCAGATGAACTTGGTTGCTAAATATTTCTGGTATGTGAACACCTATGACTGCAGAAGCCTGAATCATGATTTATGGTTTAATGCAAAATCAGAAATTCCATGCATACAAACTGTACTACTTGTTGCTTATTGATGTGTGTGTGTGTGTGTGTGTGTGTGTGTGTGTGTGTGTGTGTGTGTGTGTGTGTGTGTGTGTGTGTGTGTGTGTGTGCGCGCGCGTGTGCGTGTGTAAGAGAGAAGTTTCAGCTCCAACAGCACTCTTGTCATACTGTATGTCTGACTAGTTGTCCTTATGATCTTTGTTTTATTGCAGCAAATTGCTAAAGCAATTAGTCAATTAACCAGTTAGTTGATTAATGATTCTAAAGAGTCATTGGCTTCTCAAATCTAAGGATTTTATGAATTTTATGTGATTATAAATGTATAATGTTTGGGATATCTTGAATACTAAAGGACTAGTAAATTAATTTAAACAATAATCAAGACCTTAATTGATTGCTGCAAGTTACGATTATTTTCATTAAACGTTAAACTGCTGATCATTTTTGACAAGATAAAGAAAACCGTGAATCCTCAGACTTGGCACTTTTGTAATTGATCATTTAAATAATAATTTAGTTATTTATATGCTTACCTTAATCAACTTTTGTTTGAGAAATAAAATGAGATACATGTTGGTGATGCTTCATTTAAGCCTTTATTTTACCTGACAGATTCAGTGGTCAATGCTTGTGTGCATATCCACCAGAGGGCAGCACACTTTTTGATATAAAACAGGGCATGTGCTGTTTTTATGAATTATCCTTACAAATACTGTGCTCTAGTATAAGCTCTGCTTTGTCATAAGCCACTCCAAGGTGTTAAGATAAAGATAGAGATAGCAGGCTGGTGTCTATGTTCAGTGGTTGAATAGTGTGCACAGTCACACAACAAGACAACACCACATCACACTGTATTATTGTCCTAATTAATATTGATCTGGGAATTTTGTGCCATTTTTAAGGCAATTAATGTAGTAAGTGTAGTATAATACATGAGTCTGACCTCTCATTACTGGCTCAGGAGGCCGGTCTCATTAGCTAGTGATCAAAGAAATGCAAAGCAAACAGGGAAGGCCAGCTGTTTGCTTTGTTCTAAAGACCACTTTGATGTCAACTGGGCATGAAACTGATTAATTCTTTCACTTGATTAGGCAGATTCAATAGTACATACTGTATTCATTAAGACCTGTGACTGTTGTGATTATGTGTGTGTCAATGTGCTAGGTTACAGAAGAAATTACCAAGGCCTTTGATTTCAACAAAAAAAAATGACAAATTCAGTTTCTTACTGTGAAGATGTATTACATCATAACTAGTGGTTTTGACTATTACCCATTCTATACTAGTGAGGCGATTCTTAGTACTTCGTAAATTGTTTGAACAGTGACCAGTGTCCGACGTGTCAACAGAGAGCGTGTATAATATGGATAATAGAGAGTTTGTTGCAATAAACGGCAAGTGCTTGGCGCTACCATTGAGCGAGCTGGCTTAAACAGAAAAGCTGCAAACACTGGTCTTTAATTGGAGGTTGGCATAGAAACGCTCACCAGAGCAAAGCTAATAACAAGGATCAAGTGGCCCTACCTCAGTCTCTATTGGTTTGACGGCCCACAGCGTCATCTGTCCAATAAAGCCACCTGGAACATGGCTTGTTTAGCCATTATGACATTTTAAAGGCAATTTGGGCTCAATGATAATGTGGTAATAATCTGGTTTGGAAACATTTGGTGCAATCCATATTCACTTGGCAAATAACAACACATCATCTCAAATGTTGTAATTTATCATCCTGCTCCAAGCAAAAAGACACACAATAGTTTACTCAAAATGTACGAGGTGGTACTTTTATTAGTCAATCTTGCATTTACTTTGCATAGTACTGTTTGTATTGACGCAGTATTATTTTCTTCCTAAATACTTAGTATAAAGTACTGTAGTAGGCAACAGTAACAGTTTAATTATAACTGGGGGAAAGGGTATGCACCATTCCTGATTTCAACCAGGAAGCACAAGTTACCTCGTCATATTACTAAAATTAATAGAGCACTATTTCTTGATATAAACATTGCTTTGAGCTGTTTCTTACTTTTTATTGAGTTAACACTTTCATAATTGATTGTCTTTGGTGGACATTTGGATTAGGTGACTGATGTTGGCTTTGAATAAGGGGCTTCAATGGCCGATTTTCAGTTCAGTTTAATAGCTCCTGATCAAAACACAGAGGCCTTAGAGTTTTGTCAGACAATGTTTACACATTGAACAGGCTCGTAGAGGAGGATTGATTGAAATATTGTATACCAGTGTCTCCTAGAGCTTAGATCGGCCCAAAAAATCAAGCCCGAACCTACCCGAGCCCGAGCACGTTGTGTCCGAGCCCGGCCCGGCCCGAAACATTAACTGTAATTATGAGCCCGAGCCCGATTTAAACCCGACAATTTTTTAATACGTGGGCCGTTATAACTGACGTTCTCAACTACAATTCAGAGTTGTTTGAACTGCAGAAATCTGTTTAGAATAATACAAGGACTAAGCATGTAAACTGCGCTGTTTGTTTAGAATGGAACGGATCGCAAGTGGATCCGAGTGAAGAAACGTAAAAAAAAAAAGAAACAATGATGAACAACATATTGTTGTCACTGCCCACGACTTGTTTAAACTGCTTCCATACCTCCGACTTTCCTCCACACTTGCTCAAAGTTAATTCTCCTGTTTTTCTTTTTTTCTTTACATCTTCAAGCTCCCGGTGTGATGCGTGCGAGAGGAGGAGACTCCGCGCATGACACGTGCTGCATTTTGTAACTGCAGCCTAACTTTTGTACACATTTGTTACTTTTATATAGCCTATATATTTATAATATTTCTGATTATGGCATAGCTATCTCCCCACCCAAATAGGATAATAAGGTAATGGATAAAAAAAAAATAAAAACAATTGCTTGATCAAGGGTCCGGCCCAGGCGCGGTCCGGTCCGGCCCGGGCCCGGCCCGGCCCGAGGATGTGGCGGAAAATAACGGCCCGAGCCCGACCCGAGGTCCGGTCAGGCTCGGGTCGGGCTCGGGCTTGGGCTGAGAATCTAAACTCTAGTGTCTCCTCTGTCTTTGTGTTTATCGTGTACTCACTGATAAAATCTCCCTTTTTACTGCTGGGTTGTGATGGGCCAGTTGCCTCATAACCTAATATGGGGGTACCCTCTGAGTCTCTATCTTTTCCCCTTACTCTTGTCTCTCTCTCTCTTTCTCTCGCTCTCTCTCTCTCTCTCTCTCTCTCTCTCTCTCTCTCTCTCTCTCTCTCTCCTGTCTCTTTCCTTTCCATCTTTCCATCTTCCCCTCTCTGTCTCTTTTTCTTTATCTCTCCTCTCCTTATCTCCTTCTCAACTGATGTAGAGATCTCTCTCACTCCCTCTCTTCCTCCGTCTCTCACTCTCTCTCTTTTGTGCTCTCTTTCTCTCAAGCCTCCTCTTTCACTTTAATAATCGTACACAGACTAAGACGGATTGGAGCTTGGTGGTTTTTCTTCCTTTCTCTTCAATATATCAGCATTTTTCTGTGCTACAGTAAGTAAACTGTTTACTACAAGTTGTTGCTGTACTTTGACTGAGGAGAGTGTTTTCATTCATTGTGTTTTGTGGCTGTAAGGAACTACATTTTAAGGTTTACATTTTTAGTCTGATCAGTGTTACAGCAACAGGATTTGAGTTTGTTAAGCCGAATGTGTTGTTCAAAGTTTGACACAGGGAAAGCACTCGATCGTGTAGTGCTGTCAAAATACGTATGAACTTATCTGCTAAAGGATAACTTTAGAAAATGTGTATGGACATATAAAACCGCAAACTAAGTTGTGCACAAAGGCCTTTTAGACCAAGATCTGGGGTTTCGTCGTGTCATAATTAAACGGAGGATATTAAATGTGCGTGATTTTGAAAATGCAGCATTACTTGGAGAAGGTAGATCGAGGTAAAGCCATGGAGTAGGTGAGATGTTTAACACAGCAGTCACTAAAGATTGGCAAACTTTAAGATTAGTAGCATTAACATGTAATATAACATAATACAGTATAAGTTAGTACAATAGTAACTAATGCCATCTTTTGAATTGTAAATCCCCAGAACATTCAAGCAAAAACATTCACGCAACAACTACTTTTAAATCTTATCGACTGCATTTGTCTGCATGTAGAACCAGGATTATTTTTTGTCTAGAACGTTAAGAACTGAAAAACATTCATCAGGCTTATCTCCGGCTGTCTGACCAGGACTGTGTGTCGTTATGTTGGAGTGTGTAGCGGCTCGCTGTAGTATGACATCATGAGAACTGTAAGTGGGGGAGTGGTGGTGTGGAAGGGTCCCACTGGGTGCTCTGGGTAATGGGTTCCAGGTTGTTTTGGCCCTTAAGATGACTCCTTTTTTCTCTCTCCTAGTCTCTCTCTCCAACTCCTCTGTCATATTTCTTTTCTGTTATACGTACTCTGATGGCTTCTCCATTATGTTTCTTTCTCCTTCTGAAACTTGCCTTTCCCTCTTAGAGCTGAAATGTTATTTTGTGTTATATCCTATCCGTTATAATATCATATTACTCACCAGCTACATTGCTGAGATTTCAGAGACAAGGATTCTACCAGTCAGTACCTCAACGCTTTTTCGTTCTTATAACCACAAATAAAGTCATTAGTGCCTCAGCCAGACTGCTTGAGATGACCTCCTATTCTCCCTAATTTTTCCATTGTGTTGGCTGGGCTGCACATCCTATATGCAATAGCTGCAAGAAGACCAACAGTCTTCTTAAATAGCTCTTATGGGACGCTCTAAATGTTGCCTTTCTGCTGCACTCTTCACATTTAGTTTATGATGAATTGTGAACCAGCTGTAGGTCGGCCATTAAGTGGATGATTGTAACCGAATTCTTTTAGTGTACCTAAAGTTTGACTCTAATAACACCAATACAAGACTCACATTGCGTTACTTATCTAAATCTGTTTATTGTTCTCCTTTCCTAAATTGCTGTGGTGCAGCTAGTGAGCAACATGCTAACTGATTACCAAAACTATGAACATAAAACAAACGCTGAATAAAGACAGACGCTCTCTTTAACCTCACTTAAGCTCATCAGGAATAACCCAATGTGACTCTTTTTGTTATAATAATACAACAGTAATAAAAAGCAATGATGACACCTAAGCTCTATCTAATATTAATATCTAATCTTCTCAAGTGTTCTACAAAGCACACAGTAACATTATCTGCTGAAATGGTGACCTGGCATTTCATAAGTGTGCCTAAGCACAACTTGTCATTCCCTTTCTACTTTCTATTCACTCTGTACAAATTAGATTAGTTAGTCCTTTCCTGTATGTGTTTTTTCTGTTGCAATTTCTCAGCTGCTTTCCCTCACTGGCTCGATGATCAGCAAATGCAGCCACCGGCTGATAATCTGTATATTTGTTTTCTTGTTTTCATCTTTGTTATGCTGCTTATCTCAGTTAAAACAGTGTGCAGTATGTTGCTGTTTGTTAACATATGCACTTGAGATTCTAGATTGCATGCAGTTTTCCCACTACTCTCGACTTCTGTGTGACACACACACACACACAAATAAAGTACACACAAATATGTCCTAAGCTGGTAAAAGGTGTGAGGCAGTGCTCGGGAGGTGGGCCCAGCTCTTGGATCTTTGGTGAAACGGCTCCTTATGAAATTCAACAGCGGATTATGATTCAAGTCACCCTTGGCCTCCCTCTCCATTTCCTCTGCTGCGCTCCCTGTGGTTTTCTCTCTTCACATCCTTTTTGTCTTTCCTGCTGCGCTGTTCTCTTTTTCATATGCTTTCTCCTCCTCTCCCTCATCCTTTTATTTTTCACCTCCTCCACCACTCCATCTTTTGCTCTCTTCTTAATTATTCTCCTGCTCTCTGTTGAACCTGTCATCCTGTTTTGACAACCTTTCTCAAACCTTGTCCATCTCTTTTATAATTTGTTTTTCTTCCGTTTTATCATTGATTCTCTTCCTCTTCCCCCTCCTTCCCTCTTGTTCCCTTTATCTTCCTCTTAATTTTAGCAGTAATTCAAGGATTTATTTTGAAAAACATAGGGGAAAAAGGGCCTAAACCTTGGGGCTAGCAAGTCATAAGTGGTATTATGAGCTAAAATCAATAATTCAAATGAATTTTTTTTAAAATGTTTATTTAAAAAAGAATGTATACCCTTTAAGATATCCTCTTTTTAATAATCAATCATTTCTTTTTATTTTCTTACTTTACTCATTTACTTAAATGCTTTTTCCTATTTGAATTAATTTAGCTCACTTTTTTCATGTAACGGCCAAAGCAAATGTCAGTCTTCCAGTTATTGGGAATCCCAGGGAAAAGCCTTTCCTAAAAACTTTTGGGGGTTCCCAAACGCCCACACACTTACAACACCCACATTACATTTACAGTGCCTTATTGCATGAGTCTAACCCCTAGAAATGTCAGCATCATAATCCACCCACTGAGCCACAGAGGACCTGATCTAAGATGCGATTCAAACAAGAGGGGTTTTCTCTCAAGGCTTACTCTGTAAAACAACAAACTCTGCTGCCTTTTGTGTAATAACCAACAGCATTTTATTGTTCAGTTTTTACATTGTGTACATTTCTCTTCAGTTGAAGTATGAAGATCATTTCTCTCTTGTTTGTCTTCTTTTCCTTCATTCAGAATTTCTTCCGAGTCCATTTGAGTGGATTTAGCCGTCAGTCCAGTACTCGCTTTGCGTGTTGATGTACTGCATACACCTATCGTGTCTCCACTTCCATCTTTTTTTTAATGTAGTTGACAACGCTTAAACTCCCACCAAGACAAACAATGCATTACAAATTAGATCACGCAAGAATAAGAGGTTTGCTTATTGTGCTGTAGGCGCTTGATTGTTTGTGTGAATGCATTGCTGCCAAACCTCGCTAATTTTCTCATCTGCTTCATTTCTCATTCAATAACTTAAATTTCAGTCGGATTATGATCTTCTTACTGTGTTTTAATAAGGGAGATTTGTTCAAGTGTGTCTGTGTGTATTTGAGCCCATAGTATGCACTCTTCTGTCTTATTCAAAGCAGATACTCAGACATTAGGCTCCTCTAGTCTAAGCAACACTGTCTCAAGTGCATGGACCACCTACACACACTTACAATAAATTAACATACACTCAGATAGAACTTTATGTCTTCAAAAGCGCATACATACACACAATAGCATACTGTAAATACATATGTATATACATAGCCTGTACGAGTACACAAAACACATACAGTATGTATACATATAAACTCTCTATCAATGTACACATACATACAAACAACTTGTTTTGCCTATGAGCTTGTACACACAAATGAGCACAGCACTCAGTCAGCGCCGGTGAGACAGTCCAGGCTTGGGCTGCGCGAAAAAAAAAACATTACCTTGTGGAGACAGAAATGGCAGAAACGGTCAGAGCAGAACAAGACGGTGCAGAGAGGATGGGTGGGGTTAGAGAGTCTGGGTGCTGAGATTCCAGGGCTGCTGAACATACCTGGCTCCTCACCGAGTTTTCAAATAGACTAGGTGCAGTGGATTTAAACGCTCTTGTCATGTTGGGTGGGCAGGGTGCACATTTTCTTCTTTTCCCTCAGACCGCTTTGTCGGCTCCATTTTCGCTGCCTTAAAGCAAACACACAGTCCAAATGGTATGAAGGATTTTAGGAATATGGGGCTTTCTCAGACCTTAATCGTTCAGTGATTTACAGTTCTTCAAGAATGAAGCAGTGGAGAGATTCAGCTGAGTTTTATTGAGTTCATGTTGCTGAAAGAGCATACCTCACCTCCAAGTAGCCTTGCTCTAAAAAAATACAACTTTAAATCTTTGGATGCTGCTCTTTACTGTTAAGAGTACATTTCATTTGATGAGAAAATTAAGAAATTATGCCACATCCTGCAGCTTTTTTATGCTGTTCAGAACTCTCCTTCATGTGCACAGTTGCATCAAAGTTAATGTGATTTTAGTTTAACTAGTACGGTGCCCGTTGAAAATGTGTCTGTTTGGAACGGGCGATTGCTTGGCCTGTAGTATTGCTGCTTGTAGAATTCTTCAAAACCAAATTGTACCCCAAAATTACTTGTAGAAGGACCCCAAACCACTTAATATGCAACTCCACTGTATAGCCTACTACTGACTTACAGTGTAGGCTACGTCTACATCAGAGGAAGACATTGTACTTCTATATTTACCTGACAGAGAACGTTGCAGATTCAGAATGTAATCACAAAGTATCACAATGAAAATGTGGAGTATTCAGACATTAGCCTCATGGACTCATGGCAGTGCACTACCCACCTGGCCCATTATGAGAGCTAATCAGAACCTATCTGCGTTCATCAACCACCAGAACCGGACCGTTTGTGAGAGAGAGAGAGAGAGAGAGAGAGATTTGATTCGCGGGGGTATTTTGGCGACGGTAATGTTATTAGTGTTGTAAGTTAGCAGTAGACTTAATTAACCCGACCCAGGGTGAATCTGATGAAAACTGCTGTGTCTGCCCGGTTCAGCTCTGAGATTTTCTCGCATTGCACAGCGCTATGAAGGAATAATCTCCGAGATTACGTTATGTTCTGCCTCTGTTTAGAAGTGAATGTAGGCTACAGCTCGCAGCAACTTAATATTATATAGTGCCTGGCTTTTATCCAGCAATCATGTAGCTAACATTGGAAGCAGGAAAAGCTAACACAAACTAAATCTTTAAGTGTCTTTCGCGATATGTCGCAGCCTTTCACGATATGGTTATTGCGCCAGTTGATATCGCGGTGACGATAAAAAAACAATATATTGTGCAGCCCTAGCCAAAACCCTTGAGTCTAATCCTAGTATTGTAAATATAAATTTTTTAAAAACCAAAATAACCGCTAATTGCTCAGTAAAGGAAAGGGTTACGGCTGACGTCTCTCCCACTGACCTCAGCTCTGAGTCCACAGACCAGAATAACAGAGTTCTTTTAACACTAACCCCCCGCTGACCTCAGCTAACCTCGACCCTCCAAGAAGCTTCTAAAAGTAGAATTAAGTCCAAACGATGTATTTCTATTTCTTGAATGTCAGCTTCGTGGGAGAGTATGTGGTGGGTGGCAGGGCACCAGTGCAATGATATGTCTAATCCCACGTGAGTACTCGTGTGTGTTTAATTGCATCATATCATTACCAGATCAAGGTTTGTGTCTTTGTATGTATGTTGTGTGTGTTTTTGTATACATGCATGACAATTGTAGGATGGAGAATGTACCGCACACGCACACACACACACACACACACACACACACACACACACATCATTGCAGAATTTCACAGCTGCTGAGGTACATTGTATCAGGGGATCTCTGCCTTGCAGTACTGGACAATATTCAGAGTAATTGAAGAGAAGTGTGGTGTGTATGTGACTAAGAGATGGTGTCAGTGTGGGAGTATGTCAGTGTGTGTGTGTGGTGGGCCTGGGACATCAAAGTAAAGAGGTCAAGGTGTGGGTGGTTGGATTTCAGTGAGAGCTTCGGCCTCTCCAGTATGCTGCATGCTGATACATACTGTATGTGTCTGGTATGAAATACATAATGGCACAGGCATGAGTCAGAGTGTGTTTGCATGTCTGGATTTTAGCATGTGTATGTACGTGTGTGCATTCCAGCACAAAGTTCAGTAGATCTGTGTGGTGCCCCACAGTGCCCTTGCTAATCCTTTCCCAGAATGGCTGTTGCCAGGCAGAGAAATTACCCAATGGAGCACTAATTGGACTTTATTGCAAACTCATTCATAGAATAGAATGTCAAGAATAAGAAAGTCATAGCTTGTATGTTGTAATATTATAATTATTCTTTTAATTTATGAATGTACTTTGATTCAAGCACCACAGGTTTGATCCCCATCTTTGAGGAAGATAAACTCTCTGAACTCTTGAGATGGCAGCATGCCTCAAAATAGGACACATCATCTGACCACACTAGATTTTACACTAGCCAAAAAGGCTGAACAGGAAACTTTCTGTTAAATTGAAAGGTAGAATTATAGAGAAAGTAAGACAAATATGTTTAGCGCAGTTTTCATAGTTTACACAAACTGTTATGAAACAACATTAGCCTGCAGAACCAAAACATTTTGTTTTAATTGAAAATGAACAAATACATTTATTTATTTTACAGATAAAATTCTGACTATTTGCAATATGTGCTCTTCATTACAAATGCAAATTTCTATGCAGCACTGTAACAGCGATGAGCAAAAACAGATTTTGATGGTCTGTACATGTTTTTGAAGTTACTGTAACTTATTGTAAGTGGAGCTCACTCAGTGCAGCTGCCTCTAGCAATTATAAGTTACCTTCACTGAGCTTAAGCCATTAGCATTTTCTGTACACACAGTGTAACATGAGATACAGAGCTGTATTACTGGCAGTTGACTTATACTCATATAGCTATGGTTCTGCTAACTGGCTAAATGGCAAGATCAGTAGTACTGTAACTTACTAGAAAGAAGAACACGATGGATATATTGGTATTGGATGACCTGTAGTTATGTAATTGAGCTGAAGTCTAATTATTACCTCCACGCCTGATGTGACTGTGGCCACATTAAAAAAAAAGAGTACTTATTGTCTTTCTTCCTGCCTGCCTACATTAGAGTGACAATTTTTTATACTGAGATTAAAAAAACATTAGGGAAAATGGACACTTTGGTTGATTTATTAAAGTATTTTCCCTTAATGGATGTTAAAACCAGCTTATTGCTCACTCCCCCACTGCTTCACTCACTCACTCACTCACTCACTCACTCACTCACTCACTCACTCACTCACTCACTCACTCACTCACTCACTCACTCACTCACTCACTCATTCAGTTTTCATTCAGACGTCTGTGAAACCTGAGAAGCTGAAGATTTTTTTTACATTTATGCCTGAACGTGTGAGAGTGGGGCTAACCCCCTTTCTTACAGAAGACAAATCTCCACTCTTTGGTAGGTGCAGATATTTTTGACCATGATTCTTTGTGTGTGCATATACACATACTACTGTGTTTTTGTGATTTTGAAGGAAAGTCGGGCTGTATGTCCATGTGTGTGTAGTTTCAAGATGAGTTTGTCTGTTTGTGTGTGTGTGTGTGAAGACAGCTGCTTTGTGTCTGTCAAAAGCAACACCACATTCCCCGCAGTGTCATTTAAAGTCGGGCTCTCTTACACACTCATATACACACAAACACAAACAGCTTTTTGAGTTCCATTAGTCACCTCTTTCAGACTCTTGGGCTGTGTGTTAGAGTAGAAATGGCACTTACAGTTATTGGGGAGTATATCTTTTAAAAATGTTTTCATGTTAAGAAAGAAAATGTATCACATCAGAAGAAATTGATTTTTACTGTATATATGTATATAACATGTAACACAACTCGTTCCTTTTAGCAATCACTTTTTTAGTAGTTTTATCTGTAAATTCACTAACGTAGCACAGAGGTTTACATCAAATACACTAAGTGGGTTGTGTGTTTCTGCGTGAAAGAGCTACTAAGTTAGGTTTCCTTGTTTCTCAAAAGCTTTCATGCTAGTTGTTGACAACAAGCCAAAGGGAAACACTCACTTGTCATTCATTCATTGTCACAAAGTCATATTTAAAAAATCTTGTATTAAGAGTCTTGATCCAGCGCAAAATGTCAACTGCAGTATAATTATCTTTAAAAAAAAATCTGTTGGCTCTATTGATCCTTGATTTAGACAGTGGTCATCTCTAGTCGCCTTAATAAGGTGTTTAACTGCCAAAATTCATAAGCAGGACACATAAGCAGAGACAAAGTCCATATTAGTTGTTGTTTAGGGCCGTTTGCAGCTACTTACCAATCCAATGATATTTCTGTTGCTTCGATACATAGTACTGAAATATTCAAGCAATGTGAAATGGCATTGAAACTTCTCTACAAATGAATTCTTTGGGTTTTATTTGTTTATTAGTGACAGGAAAACAGAAAATCCAGCTAATTAACTGAGTAAAGAACAGAGGCATGCTGCTGTTTTGCTATGTATTAAATGTGGCAAAATACACTGTTAATGTACATGCGTGCTATGTGCGTGCGTGCTCGCGTGTTTGTGTATTTCTTTGTGTCTTACCCTCTCTCTCCTTCTCCTTCACGCTGGCTCTCTCACTCTTTAAACGTGCAGGCTGGTATGTCTCCTTTCCCCCGGGATGGCCCAGATCTGACAACAGTTAGGCCTACACCCAATGCAGGAAATAAATCCCACTGAGACAAGTAGTGGGCCAACTGAACACAGATTCACATGTACTAAACTCTGAGAATTAACACCATAAACCTTGGGGCGTGATGTCCTTCACCTACCTCCTTCCTGGCATTATTATGAAGCAGGGCGTATTGACAATTACACCCGCGCCGTATTTTCTCATTAAACCTGTATTGCATTCATCCCCCCACTCTGTCACCAGTATCAATCTTGTCCCAATTTTGTAATATCCACCCCCGCTGAAGGCATTAGCGCCCACTTACAGTGCCACAAAATGTTGCCGTAATGGCTTTTCTCTGAAATTTGTGCCCAAAGAGCTCATCTGCTGGGTCACATAAGGACAAAGTACAAGCCAATTGGTTTGGATAAGTGTTTCCTTATTTGTCGGATGGATTTTGTTCCGAGAAGAGTGTGAACTGAAGGAGGAGGAGGCTTTTCTTTAAGGTCAAAATGTTCGCTCGGTTAAAAATCTTCAGTGACGTCTCTTCTTTCTCTCTTGCCTCCCACCTTCCTTTTCTCCATCTCCCCATTATTCTCCTTGCTCTATATACCGACGTGTCCCTTTCCCACCTTTCTTTCTATCTGTTATGTGCCTCAGTGGTATTTCTCTTTATTAATTCTTCCTTTTCACGCTTAGATTTCTTTTCTGCGGAGAGGAAATTGCTTCCGATAATGGCCGGAGAGAGGAGCTGATGACAATGACCTCTGATTCAAACGTTGTGTAACAGTCTGAAAGGTGAAAAACAGCACCGGTTGAGGTGATTTTTGCCAGAAAGCTTTTGTATCACTCTTTAATCTGAGTTATTCCGGGTATTGCATACTTCAAGGTTGATAAAGCGGGATCGGCCTTACCACTATACTGAATTAACTGTGCATCACTGTACCTGTGGACGCTTTATGAAAATGGAACCTTTATTTATATAAATGTAACTTTCTTAAGTCAGTGACACATTTGTCAATGACTTCCTCAACAGGTTAACAACTATGTGCAGGACAGAGAGGAACGCAACCTGATTTATCCCGCCAAAAAGCTCCTGCTGTCTTACCCTGGATGTGTGTGTCTCAGGGAGTCTCGTTGGCTATCGCACACCAACAGCGCCAGCCCAGCCAGACCAGACCTGATCCTCTGCCGTTGTCCTCCTTTTCATCCACCTAGGTTTGTATCCATTTTTTTTGTCTGATATAGTTTTTCTTATAACCAATAAAAATCTGGAGTCCTGGAGATGCTGTACATTTTTTTTAATGAAGTAAAGGTAGCTAATTAACAGTAACTTGAAGGTGAAAAAAAAAAGAAAAGAAAGATATTGTAATTTATAGCAGCTGTAATGTAGCCTGGAAATCCAGACCCAAATCCGAAAGATTAAGGGGCGCTGGCACCAAGTATGCATTTGAAAATTTCACTGCACGCAATTGGATAACACTATGACCAATCACAACAATACACAGGGTGACGTATTCGCTAAGCCCCATACGCTTAGCTACCAGCTGAGCCAAGTGGTAGATTAAACTCTTGCTGCATTCGGTCGGCAAAACAGCAAAAACGTCCTTCTTGCAAAGGAATGATTCGAGCACCGTCTTCTGTTCCTCTTTTAGGTAAAAAGCCAAGTCTAACTCGTTCATTGTAGCGGCCAAAGCCGTTTCAAACAACTGGTGTTCATTCGTAGCCATCTTGCAATGTTTACTAATGACTTTGACGTCGCAGCACTGTCGTCATCTGTTTAGCTCGCCTGTGGCCTGCCTATATCAGATACACCAATGTGATTGGTGCAGCTCGGCTACAAGGGCATAGTTAATGAGCATCATCGCTGAATGTCAGAGTGACTCGCTGAGCAAATTCAAATTGTGCTGTCGCGAGAACTCTGGATTTCCAGGGTAGCTGTAATGTGTGCTGGTTTTATAAAACAAGTAGGTGGAAAACAGACTGACTCTAGGGTTAAAAATGACACTAAAGAAATGCACTCTTTGCAACAAGGATAATAGACCGAACATCTTTGCCTTTTAACGAAAACGAGCAATTTGATGGCATCTCCTTGGGCTTTAGGAGAAATTGTGATTGGTATATGTAATTATTTTGTGACACTTTATGGACCAGTTAATTAATTGACATTTGAAGAAAGCTTGAGTTGTAGCCTGCAACTGGCATCTACAATGACTTAACATTCTGTATATGTATGCATGCATACGTCACAGAGATCTTCCGGTTACACATTTGTAACACTGCAAAAGTTAAGCTGTTATGTTGCATATTATAGATGCTAGGCTTTATGCTAGTTGTAGATGCTAACAAGTGAACAGACAATTGGCTGCATCACTGGGCATGCCAATGTTCAGGTTAGAATATCAGGCAAACTTAACTGTTTTTTTCCTTCCTCGTTTCCACTTGTTCTAGGTTTTTTGCTTGTGGCCAGAGGACGTCGGTGTGTTCCCTGCTGACTGGAGCCCTACTAGAGGCCACAGCAGCTCTCGGTGCCCGCTCCGCTCTGCCCTACCCTTTGCCCCAGGGCCCCAACAGCCACGCAGTGCTGAAAGGTGGGTGTTGTACTGTAGAAAATGCTGAATATTCTGCATTCAGTTGTATTGTCTCTTATGTAAAGTGTGTGTTCCAACAATAGTATAAATCAACAGTTTCATACTAGATGTTCATCCGCTAATAAATAGAGGAGCATTGCATTTGATGACAAGTGAAGCAGGGACTTTGGTCAGAGATTCTGTATCTGTTTGATTCTGAGAAGAAAAGGTTGTCACTATTCCCCTGTGGTCCATGGCTCCACTCTTTTCTCTTCCTCTCTACTGTTTTCCCACATGGTCCCTTATCCACAGCGGTTTTGGGTCGCACGTCTATAGTTGATCCCAGTGGTTGCCCTTTCCTTTTTACTTTTCTCTTTATTTCCTTTGCTGTCCCCTCTCTCTCTCTCTCTCTCTCTCTCTCTCTCTCTCTCTCTCTCTCTCTCTCTCTCTCTCTCTCTCTCTCTCTACTCCATTCTCCAATTTAGACACACATGCACACACAAGGCTGAAGTGGTGTTGATGCACAGGGTGAAGAAAAAGCCTCCTGACATCACAGGGTCCACACAACACTGATGCACACACACACATCAGGTTATGTCTTAACATCTGAAAAGAGGTCATGTGCACTTCAAACATGCTCCTCTGAAAAGGTTAGGACACACACACACATGAATGAATGTACCTTACACACACACACACACACACACACACACACACACACACACACACACACACACACACACACGTTTGCCAGCTTTACATTGAACTTAAACCACATGGCAGCAGCTAGCCTTGTTCCTGAAATGCCTTGAGAAAGACATTAAAAGGTCAATTGTAAAACTTATGTCTTAAAAGACATATGTCCTCTCTGTCTGTCTCTCTCACTCTCATACTATCCACGACTTCATCTTCGGTCTTCGTCGGTCAGTTGCATAGCTGGTAACTGTCTGTCCACCTTCTCTACAATGATGTTACGTATGACATAAATGTAAGCTGATCCCGACGTTAATTTCCACTGGCTTTGGTCCAGGGGACAGACTGTCTCTGGCAAGATCAAGGAGACGCACGCGCGCACACACACGCACACGCACACGCACACACACGCACAAACACACACAGATATGCATTTTTCTCTGACTTGCTTCCTTTTTAATCATGTTAATAACAGAACTTTATTTTTGTCAGACAAGCTTTTGAATGCAAAAAACACACACTCATACAGCACATATCTTCAACATGACACTGCGTTCTGTTCTAATGGGTTACAGGAAACAGAATAGAGCCAGACACGCGCACACATAGCAGCTTAGAAGTCTTGGCAGGACTAGGTTTTCATAGGCACACACACACACACACACACACACACACACACACACACACACACACACACAGCATGAGAGACTCACTGTCTAACTTTCTCTGTCTCTCTAATCTAGTACCAAAGCTATCCAGATATTGCCCATGAGCATTACCTTAGAGAAGACTTACTGTAATTCCATTGTCACATTGTTACACACAAAGTTATCTATTTTCAATCTGCCATTCATCTTTGCCTTTCACTCGGTAACCACCTGTGTGGCTGTGGCATTTATATGATTTCATATTTTGTGTACCAGAAAGCAGACATTATGTCCCTTTAACAAAGAAAGAAATACATATACAGTACTGTTGTTTAGCTGTTTTAAAGGTTTTAATTCACTTGCTGAGTGCAGTGCTGAAAGCTTAAAAAGAATCAAACAAAAGAGTGGCTTTTGAAAAACATTTTCTTTTTTGCAAGAACTAACTACTCCAACTGACTCCAAATGGCAATTAAGATAAGGCATAGTTTGTAAGGTGAAAGTAATTATCAGATGTCATAAAAGATATTTCATTATCCTGAATACTTCGGGAAGGTCTGACTTAAGTTTCAAATTTGGATAGTGCTAGTGTAGTTATTGCTTTCTTACCATTTATGGTATTCTTCCTCTCTTCAGTGTTTCTACATACAGTAACAACCTGCTCTTATTCTCTCATGCGTTAGCAAAAAAGCTTTTTCTCAATCTAACTTCTGTAATTCAGTTTAAAATGAACCTAAAACACTTAAAACCTACCAGCAAAAATAAGTGTAAATGGACTACGCTTATATAACACTTTTCTACCTTAGCAGACAAAGCGCTTGTGTCTGTTTATTGACTGTACAACCTTGGAACCAGGGTGTTGAATAATAATAATAATAACTATTATGCATTTTTAGGTCAGTCTTTTCAGTTTCTACCAGCGTGTGCTAGCTTTTCACACAGAATCTAGGGGATGAATTTGTTCATCTGTTGTTTGACTGGGTTCGAAATAGACATGCGGCTTTCGAAACGTGTGTGCACCGCCATTGTCTGTCCCCTGGAAATCAAATAAAAAATGTTTTTTAATCCTCTTTGGTGAGGGTCACCTACTGTATATGTCACCTCTATACAAAAGCTTTTGTGTTCTCTCTCCATACATTTTCTTTCCTTATTTCTTTTTGCCTTCATCCTCTTCCTTAAGCAGAAATGCACCTGTCGTGCAACAAAAAAAGAAGAATGACAGCTACTTTTTCTTCTTCATCTTGGTGGTAATTGCATATCACAGGTAAAAGTTTAGATGGATATTTATGTTAAGGTCTGCTGGTTTATGCCAGCAGAGCAGGTGTTAGGTTTGACAAATGCTGGATATTCTTTACAGTGTATCATATTTTAGAATTAAACATTATTTTGTCATTCTCAGTTTCTGTGCACTGCATATTTTCAATAGCGTAGTTAAAAAATTGCATTAATACAGTATGGATCTTGTAATTATGAGTTTGTTTTCCCATAAATCTGACGAACTTACTATGAGATACAGAGGTTGTGATTGAAAGAAAACACCTCCATTTTTATTTTACTTGGTGTATGCAGTGTCTTTGTGTATATAATTCCTGTTTCTATCATATCCTGTCATAATAAAGTATTGATTTTAGATTCAGTAGAGTGGTAGCAAAACTGGACTGGAAGTACAGCTTAACAAACTTGTGGCTCTGGGCCAAATGCTTTCAAGGATTACCAGGATAATTGCCTGGCCATCCTCTGTGTATTCTTAGCGTTTTAATGTGAGTGGTGATAGGTGGAATACCACATTTAATGTAAAAGATCTGAAAGCATTTTGCTGGTTCCTCTGATGTATATGAATGACTTATGTCTTTCCGCAGCAGAGCAGTCATTTGGTTTTAGTAGCAGGTCAGGAAGGACGTTTTGGAGATGATAAATTATGTTTACAGGTTGAGTCAGTACATGTCTGGGTCAGTACGACAGGCTTTTGTCGTGAGGGTAAACCATTGACACCTATAAAGACAAATACTGGTGTTAGAAAAAAATGTTAACTGGGTAAGTCAAGGGTAAGGTCAAGGTTGTGTGTTTCTGTGTGTGCTGCGTAAGCACTGGGGTAGGGATACTGAGAAATAGAGAGGAGAAAATTCACTGATGAATATGTCAGTAATTAGGAGCAGTTGTAGTTTCGTGGAGCTTGTCTTTGTAAAAAGTTTGATGCCACCAACTACTTCTATAATAATCTAGCAGTATTGTGAAAGAAATGGTTGAAAAATGATTTTCTGCCGTTTGAAGACATCACTTTGGGTTCTGCCAGGTTGTGACGGCCATTATTTTTTGACATTTTATAGATCAAACAATCAAAAAAAATAGACAGATTAATCGATAATGAAAATCATTGTTAGTTGCAGCCTTAGAAGAAAGCAAAACACCATATTCATTCGTTTATTTATTCATTAGGTTATCTATCATATTCTCATGTGCAGTATTAATCTGTGAAACAGGCAAGAGGTGAATGATCGCAGTGCGAAAATAAATCACAATAATCACAATCACAAAATTACAAGACACAAATAGTCCATTTATAAAATAAATAAGTTACAGGTATAAGCAAGAAATCAAAATTGAAGAAACAGTGAACCCATTAACAACACCAAACAAAAGAGTTACAACATGGTCATAAATAACTAAACAAAAAGAGTTCACACAACAGCAAGGGTAGCACAGCTGTCATTTAATAATAAAGTGATCCTATAGGTTTGTGGAGTATTTGTTATTCTTCAAATAGTGGATGTGTCATTTTGGCATTAAATATCTCCTGTTGTCCCATTTACTGTAAAAGTATACTGTACACAGTTATCAAAGTACAAGAACAAACTCTACTAAAGACCACTGGGATTTAGCCATATTTATGTGAACTATAAATAGGAGTGGTTAAAGAGCTTTTTTTTTTTTACATGGCTTCCTTTATAGCACAATTTACTGTACTGTACGCTAAAAGGAAGTAGGCAGCTCAGTAATAGGCTGCCATCCTTCCAGCTCAATATTGGTGTTTCTTTCTTTTTTCTTTCTCCCTCTTCCTCTCTGTCGGCATTGTACATTGTGTTGCCTGCCGGCATTGACAGCAGATGTGGTGGGGAATCATACTGGAGGGAAGTCTCAAGGATTTCAAGAACACATATTGTTAACATGGCCATAATTGCTAAAAATACTCTTCTGAACGTTTGTTAGATGGGATTGTGACATTCTTTTTTTCCTTCTTTTTTTTTACGTTTCAGTACTGTACAAATATACCATGTTTGTGCATTAGGTCTGGTGAAATGAAAGATAATATTTTGACCAAGATAACAGTTCAGAACAACCTTGCTAGCTGTTTCTGTGACAAATGACCGCATGTTTTCCAATTAGGTTGGAGGGACTGTTACACTCATTGTATCAGACAGACTGCTCATAAGGTATACTGAAGCCAATCTTTTAAGACACCTTCTCTAAGCAAAATGATACAGCAGCATGTAAGTGAATAATTTCTGCTGCCTTCATACTGAGTAACAAATATAGGGCAACATGTTTTATCCAACCTACATTTATACTGTACAGTGTAGGGCTGCCGCTAACAAATAATTTCGGTATTGCTTAATCTGTTAATTATGTTTTAGATTTATTGTTTAGTTCATAACATGTCACTGTTTCCCAGAGTGTAAAGTGTCGTCCTCAAATTGTTTGCCTTGTCAGACCCAACAGTCTAAAACCCAAAGACAAAGAATATGTGGCATTTTTGCTTAATAAATGACTTAAACAATTAGCAAACTGTTCAACTACATTTCTGTTAAAGGTCCCATGACATGGTGCTCTTTGGATGCTTTTATATAGACCTTAGTGGTTCCCTAATACTGTATCTAAAGTCTTTTTTCCTGAAATTCAGCCTTGGTGCAGAATTACAGCCACTAGAGCCAGTCCCACAATAAGCTTTCCTTAGTATGTGCCATTTCTGTGTCTGTAGCTATTGAGGAGGAGAGAGGGGGGGCAAGGTGGAGGGTGGGGGTGTGGCCTTGACCAACTGCCACTTTGCTCGTTTGAAAGCCATGATTTCTCTCTCTTTCTCATGGGCGGGCCAAATTCTCTGGGCGGGCAAATCAGAGAAAGGGGAGGTAACCGTCCTCCTTATGATGTCATAAGGAGGAGATTCCAGATCGGCCCATATGAGCTTTTATTTTCTCAAAGGCAGAGCAGGATACCCAGAGCTCGGTTTAGACATATCACCATTTCTAGCCACTGGGGGACCATAGGCAGACTGGGGGAACGCATATTAATGTTAAAAACCTCATAAAGTGAAATTTTCATGCCATGGGACCTTTAATAGACTCGTTGACTAGACTTGTTGCAGCACTTAAACTGAAATAAACTGAATAGAGTCATTAAAGACACATTGGGAAGTATCATGTAAACAGCAGTAAAAAGATCAGCACCTTTCTGTGACTTGTTGCATCATGGGAATCTTGTTTTCCCAAAATACAGAATTTATAACATTTTCCATCCAATGATTCTGTGTGTAGGACAAGATGAGATAGGGAGACAGAGAGGGGAAAATGTTTTTTTTTTTGATCTGTTGCTATCCCTTATTGTTTCTACAGTCTGTCCATATATGTTTGTGCATAGGGATGGTCTGGCTGGTCTAACTCTAGCGCGTGGCTGTGAACTATGTATGGTGTCAGAGAAGAGTGGGCGGGAGAGAGAGAGAAAGTGATTGTAGTCAGTAGAGAGAGCAAAGACTGTTTGCTGATAAGGAAAGGGAGAGAAACCAGGTGAGTGAAAAAGAGCAATAGACCTGACAAGATACAGCAGAGAGAGAGAGAGAGAGAGAGAGAGAGAGAGAGAGAGAGAGAGAGAGAGAGAGAGAGAGAGAGAGCAGCTGCAGGAGAGACGGGACTGACGGCTCAAAAGTAGACAAGTCCCTCGCTCTGGCACTCAAACTGTGTGGAAGCAGAGTGGCCAGCTGTATCTAGCAACCATGAAGAACTCTCACAGAATGGACTACAAGCTTATCAGTGAGTAGAGGAAATGTGAGTTACAGTATGGCTTCCAGTGTCTTCACAGAGCTGAGAGAAATTGTAACATTGACTGAGTAGTACACATGAAATAAGTCTGCATGTATTTTCTTTTTTAAATGTAGGGACTACTGTATGTTGTCTAGTGTGGTCAGCACTTAGTTGTTATGCATATGCGAAATCAAGAGGGACTTAATTCATTAAAAAGGAGTACCTGAACCATTTGTTTACATGGTAATCAGGGAATCTGATTATGATAGCAAGTAATTTGCTCAGCTGTGTCTTAAAGAAATATTACACGTTTAGTAAAAAAAAAAAAAATCTGACTTGGTTTAATCTAAAGTGTCGGATTATATTATGTCTATTGGTGATGGATTTGTATAGTTTCTTTCTTAATTCCTTATGTGTTGTCATTTTAAAAACGGCAGAATCCTGCTCTGTGGAAGATGTAGTCGGTGCATGTTACCTTCTCTGTTTTTAGTACCAAATGCAAGCTCACAGTTTCAATGTGTGCTTAACTGTCTTGGCAGGACTTGTGGCCTTTTGTGTTTGAATTGTACCTCAACGTGCCATTGTGTTTTCATGTCTTTAATATAAATGTCACTGTTTTGAAAGATGTTAATGTTGCTTTGTTCACTGGCAGAGAGTGTGACTAAGTAAGACCATGGACCAGCATACTCTTTTGTGATTAGTTTTTTGTTTCCCTTTATATTTTACATACTGAATTGCAAGACTTTATTCATTTGTGAATTCAAAACACATTTTCCACCAACTCACTGTGATCGCTAGCCTGACACCAGACCCTTCTCAGTTGTAACTGAGAGTGGGTCTGGGCAAGGTTCATTCACAGCTCGTTTCCAAAGGGGCGTCACCAACAGACGCTGCTCAAATCCCTCCCAATCAGACCAACGATCCGGGTGACGTAGCAGCGACAGCAGGATCAACGGGTTGCTGCGCTTCAATGGCCATCATGTTGAATGTAAACAAAAAGCTGCTTGCTGTCGCTGCGCTATCGTCATCGTGTAAAGCCCGCCTCAACGGTTGTGATTGGTGCCTCGATTTGGAAAAATTGGAAACGGGCTTGAATGGGCTCTTGGCCAGACTGACTTGCAGAGCAATTTTTAAATTTGCCGGAAGTTCGTCAGGGTTTTCCCAGGCTATGTGATCGCTTGTATCTAATATAAACTGCAGGGGGCAGTCACATTGCAATTCATTTCAAACTTTTGACAATTGTATTTAAACGTGATGGATGATGCAGCAGTTTTGAAAATGTGTGCGAGTATGCAAGTGTTGCGCACTGTGCCCCCTTCATACCAGAAACCTGACAGAATGACAGTCAAGAATTCCAGGATCTCTGGGCAACTTCACATTCTATTGACCCTAAGCATTAATGTCACACAAGGCTATGGATATGTTTTGTCTCTGAGGTTACAGCAACACACCTTACAGTTAAAAACCGAACTACCACAATCCCCCATAAGTTCCATCTGATTTGTGTCAAGTCACTGTGAGGTTACACAGAGACACTGAACTAATTTGGTAAAGGCCCCACTTTCTTTTTTTGTGTTTTGTCCTTTGCAGTTTAAATGGGCCTCATTCACAGTATATTTTGACCCGATACCTCTTATATGAAGAGAATAGTATAAAGCAAACATTTTGGATTAAATGCTTCTTTAAAAATCTTACTTAGTTATTATTTAACTTAATTATGGGGCTTATTTTATGCTGAAATTTGACTGTTGGATTCATAACAAGGAGTCTTTTGCTTAATCAGTCCGTACTAAAAACCTAAATGTTACAGTATATTTATATCTACACGTGGTTCCGTGTGCATGCAGTATGCACATCTGATCCAAGAGGGAAACTCCCTGTGATAACTGTGTTGTCAGACAGATCAATATTTATTGTTTCTGCTGCTGCTGTGTGTCTGTGTATTTGGCTGAGTCTGTGTATTATGAGTCTTTAGGCTATTTGTTTTTGTATGTCTGTTGCTACCACTTGATACTACTTGTTTCTTTTTATTTGCACAAGTGTGTGTATGACCCTTAAGGGAAACTGCCTAATGCTAGCCTGACAAGCCAGACCCACATCAACATGTTGGGTCTGGGATCTCACCATTGACGGAGCTCAATCAGAGGGGCGGGATAAACGGTTGTCTTTCAAATTCCCTCTGCACGCAATAGGATAGTGCTACAACCAGGCAGAGCAACGAAGAAGGTAGCGAAGCAAGTTGATAGATTAAACTTTTGCCGTATCCGGTCGGCAAAACTCCGAACACATCTTCCTTTTTTAAGAATAATTTCAGTGCCGTTCTTTGTTCTTTTCTCAAAGAAAAGCTTAACTCCAAGTCTTCCAGAAGACCGCTGTTCCCAGCAGCAGCAGCAGCCATAAGCCCGCCCACCGACTCTATACACGATGTGATTGGCCTGACCAGAGTTTGGTTTTTCCAGCTCGCAAGCCAACGGAGAGTGCCTAGACCCCCCTGGCTGCAAAATAAATTTGCTGCCACTAGGGTGCGTCTAGATTTCTATGCTAGCCTAATGCTGCAGTTTGACTAGAAATTGCATTATATATCATCAATGATATTTTAATATATAGAGATTTTAAAGGGACATTTTGATGTGTATTTCCTGTACAATACTTAACAGACACTCAAAATATAGTGCGTTCCAGAGTTACACATGTGATGATGCAATACTACAGTAGATCAGGTCTCAGATGTTAGTATTGTGGAAAGTTTAATCTTTCACCCCTAAAACAGCAGAAAGCAAAAGAAGTTTGTTGATGTTTTGAATAGAAATGATTTTACATGCACGATTTGTATTTATAGGTTCATAGGCTAATTTGTTAACAGTCCTTCGTCTGAGGCTGTTTGTGCTGCACCTGTTTGAGTGCCCTACATACTCCAGCAGGGAAGTTGTCATCAGCTCTAAACGTGGTTGTGAGAACAGTGTGTACGTGTGCACTTGGCCGGCAAAGAAAGACGGCAGGGTCTATGCTCAGGGTTCCTCTCCTTTTGGTTGGTGTACATAACGTGTGATTTACTCAGTGAACAAAACAGGGCTAACAAAGAATCAGGTCATGACACTGAGTGTCTTTTAAATTCCAGACATTAAATTAACCAACACACATATAGTTGCAATTTTCTCAGCTTCAGTGTGATTTTATTAAAGTTTTCTTAAAGTATATATATTATTTTAAAAGGGTAAACATGCAGCTGTCTAACCCTCTAAACATGAACCCTAGTTGAGACAGAAAAATGAACAATAACTGGTTTAGTTTTGATCAGACGTCACACATGAAATATTAAAATGATGTTTTTGATATATCAACCACAGAGAAGGATACTGTACATGACACACATGCACACACACCCACAGGGTATTTGTATTCAGCATGCATTACATATGAGTAAACCCATGCTTAGAAATCACAGGGAGATCATGGTCAATTAGTCCAGGTTCATGTTCTCTCAGTCTCACAGCAGGAGTGCTGTATGCTCAGTATTGCTAAACAGTGTTTCTTAAACTAGTGTTTATGATCTGTAATGGGCCAGGGGTCTTTTTCTCATGGGTCCTCAACAGATTATATTAGATACATGTATCAACGTCACTGGAATCCAAGATCTTGTTCCATCCAGTCTTTAGTGTTTATTCATAACAGTTCTCTGTTGTCATTAGTGATATTGCACAGTTTATGTGAAGCTTTGCAGGCAGAAGTTAAGCATTTCATGAATAACACATGATAAAGCAAATTAAATAAAAACAATTTGAATACAGTTTTTAATCCATCAATTTTAATTTGGGACCCAAACAATGTTTTTGAGAATGTAGGTCTTTGGCACTTTTTAAGAATAAACATGTATTTAAAAAAAAAAAACAAAAAACAAAAAACAAAAAACAGGTACCTCAGTTGTTTTACTTTATCGTCAACATGTTATGGTTTTCTGTTTCAATACACATTTTTTTAATTGGTTTTTCAGAATCTCTTAAGACCCTTATGTCACTGCCTTGTCTGACAGCCTTGTCCGCCTGCGTGTTTCCTAGTTTAAAGCATTAATAAATGAATAATTGAGTCCTCTGCATGGTCATGAAATTCATATGACTAATTTGAAGGTGTCTTCATTTCCACTTCAAAAGATTGCGAAAACCGTTCTGGGCAAGAGGTGAGGAGATATTACTCGTATGCGTGAGCGATGGAAGATTTTATAGTTTTTAAACTGTACTAATATCATCTTCTCATAATCTTATTTTTATGGCATTTTTGCGAACCTATGCCATGCAATAGGAAGAGAGGCGCTGACCAATGACAAATGTTGTGAACCAGATGAAAGTTCACATCTCGACTACATAGTGTGATATGTAGGCTACCACATTTTTATTACCATAGTGCTTTTGTGAAATAGCTACTTAGTAACCATGATAGTTTTCTCCGGAATGCAACTTTATTTACAGGCCATATATTCTCTATAGTATCAGAACGTGCGGCTCTCTGAAACACATTTTCCTTTTTCATTTAATGGACGTATGTCTATGAGAAATAGGTTGCAGGTCTGGTCTCTATAAATGAATCATCATTCATAACCTGCAGTCACTCTCTGTGTAGGAAATTTAAAGGATTTAGTGGATTACGCTGTCTTTCTAACTGTGATAGATAGCTCACACCTGCTGCAAAGTATAAACTACACAATTTCCACTTATTCGACTTATCCCTTCCTTCCTCTCTATCTTATCTCTCTATATCGCTCTCTTATCCTCTTCTCTCATTTTTCCTCTCTCTGTTTCCTCTAGGTTCATTTTCACTGATCTTTTCTCTGTTCAAACAACCTCCAGTTCTCCTATTTCTATTTCTTTTAATCTTTATTTTCCGTTTATTCTTAACTGTCTCTTATGCTCAGTCTGTCTATGTTCTTGTCCTACACACACACACACACACACACACACAGACAGACACACAGAGACACACACACACACACACACACACACACACACACACACACACACACACACACACACACA
This sequence comes from Sander lucioperca, assembly GCF_008315115.2. Taxonomy (NCBI): domain Eukaryota; kingdom Metazoa; phylum Chordata; class Actinopteri; order Perciformes; family Percidae; genus Sander; species Sander lucioperca. Next base: position 14,999,236 of record NC_050194.1, on the reverse strand, counting down.
CACACACACTGAGAGTTCATTACAGAAGCTGTGAGGCCGGATCCACAAATCAAACTGTGTAAATAAGCAAGTTTTGCTCCTGCAGAGCGGTCACTGCTGTTGCCATGGTTACCTGTTGCACATCTCAATGGTTACCAAGGACAACCTTTAAGCGTGCGTCCGCATATGTGTATAAACACACTAGTTTGAGAGAGAGAGAGAGAGAGAGAGAGAGAGAGAGAGTGAGAGATGTGTAGGTTTATGCTTGTACGACAATGAGCAGACAGAATCTGTCTTCCTTTTTTCCTGGTGTTCAATCTCCTTGCCTATACACATTGTACAGTATAACTTATTTGTTTTAAACTGATTTCTGTACCATATAGTGCAGATAAAATGCTGACAAAATTGATGCTTTATTCACATGCATATAACTTTATAGCTGATAACAAAATGTGCTACACAAGGCACTTCCATTTACTCTAGTTGTATTGATACTAGGGCCAGCTGCCTACTTCTGTTGGAATAAATGCTGTACAGTGTCATGGCTTGGGTTTAACCAGTCCACAACATTCAGTACTACAAACCTCTGGGTTAGAATGTAAATGGACTGTTTTTATATTATATAAAATTATTATATTCTAGTCTTAACGATTACTCAAAGCACTTTTACATACTACACACACATTCATACACTGTGGCCGAGGCTGCCGTACAACGTGCCACCTGCTCATCAGATAAACACTCACACACATTTACACTTCGATGGCGCAGCATCAGGGGGAACTCGGAGTTCTTGCCCAAGGACACTTCGACATGGGACTGCAGTGCCAGGGATCGAACTCCCAACCTTCCAATTAGCCACAGTCGCCCCTTAGGAAAACAATGTCCCAGTGACTAGAATAGGTTCTCTCATTTCTGTAATCAAAATGCAGGGAGTCCCTCAAATGATTCCTGGAAAAGCTCCTGCAGTGGAAAAGCCTGTTCGTTTATGTGGCATTCATCCCGGCAATGTACAGTATGTCTATCTGGCAGCTACAGCACCAGTGTAGAAAACTGTCCATTAGTCCTTTGTTAGCAGAGATGAGGACGGGTTTGCATATGTGTGTGTGTAAACAGACCAACTAATGGACCTAACTGAAATCCAAACACAGGAACTGGCAGGTGATCAATGCTGTTTACTTCTAGAGGGGGGCAGTGTGCAGGCTTAGTCGAGGGGGAGAGAGTATGTGGTATGCAGGGATTGATGGATCGGGAGACTTGAGGCATTCAGGTTAATCCTGTAAAAAAGATGCACATTTCACTAAAGCTTAAAACTTTTAGATAATGATCTAATGTTTTTAATTTTCTCGTATAAGCAGAAGCGGTCTCTGCTAGTGATGGCAACTCATTCTCCTTTCTTTCCGTCCTTTAACCCTTCTCTCTTGTCCTTCTCTTCAACTCTCTCACTCTGTTTTTATGAGTTCAACAGCCTTTTTCTCTCACTGTGCGCCTCAAATACCAGCTAGTTTGTGATATGGCATGTTGTCTGCTTCTTTATCTGTCCATCCAGAGCGTCAGCTGGTCAACAGTATGACCAGCAGCGGCTCTCTTCCTCCCAGTGTCAGTGGGATCAGTAAGGAGCTGGTGGACGTGCGCCACCTTGTTCAGTTCCCCGAGGAGATCGCCTGCATCCTAACTGAGCAAGAGCAGCAGCTTTACCAACGGGTGGGTGGACACGCACACAAACGCATATCTGGGACCAAAAAATATGAAGAATATTTTCATTAGTTTGATTGTAATAACTGGGTGGATGTTTGATGAGAAAAGATGAGGAGAAAATGACTAACATCACAAGAGAGTTTGTTTCTAAGCTGGCAGTAATTATAATCTAAATTATCGTCTGTTCCTTCCTGCAGGTCTTTCCCCTGGACTACCTCTGTTTCCTCACTCGAGACCTGGGCAGTCCCGAGTGTCAAACCAAACGGCACCCAAACCTCAAGGCTTCACTTTCGGTGCCCGCCATGCCTACCCAGAGTGCTCAGCGAAGTAACGCTGTGGAGGACCTGGTGGCACGCTTCAATGAGGTGAGAAGCCTGGTTGTATTGAATGTGGTATATTGGATTATCATGCTTTTTCTCAAATAATTTCTCTTTATTTATCTATTTTTTGTCTATTTCACACACATGCAACCAATTATCAAAATAGTTGCAGATTCATTTTCTGGCGATTGACTTGAATTGTTTCAGCTCTACTTCAAACCTGACATATTTTACCCTTTTCTGTATCACCTTTAAGAGTTTTAAAGGCAGTGATTCATTATAGTAACCTCGCACAGTCGGATTATATCGCACCAGTTACGTTTTTACTACAGGATTTAAGTCTGGATGAGATCACTTGATGCCAATCAGCAAACTATGTGGAATAGTTTAATGGTGCGACTGCTGAATGCCTTGAACAACTTCTTAAACAAGACCTTTTAGAGATGTTATTCATGTTGAAAGAGAGCACTTCTTAACTATTGGGAAAATATTAAAAAAAACAGTGCTTGAGTGCCTTTTAGTGACATCCCCTTAATCAGAGACAGTGAAAATGTGTGTATTGCGATTTGACATGAATGTGAAAGGTTGAAGAGCTTAGCAGACCAGTAATTGTGTTTTCCTAAAGCTGGATTTGCGTTGTGGTATGTGCCGTGTTAATCATAGCAACTTCTCAGCTCATGTCTGATGCACACACTCTGTGTGTACACAAGCGCACACACACTTACTTCACTTCAGTGGTGTAAGTTGGCTGAAGTTACTCTCCTGGGCCTTGTGTCTTTTATGGTGAGTGACTTCGAGAATAAACAATCACAACACTGTACTGCTGAGACTGAGAACGCGAGAGAGAGCGAGATTGATTGGAAATGATGATGTCATCTTTAAGTTGCATGCCTCTCACATCAGCTGGTTTTCATTTAAGTCGAGAGCGAGAGGAGAGAGACACAAAAAAATCTAACGTTTGTTGTAGCCATATATGGGCAGAGTGGAACAGGAGTCAAATGACAACAGTGATTCTCTCTTTGAAGACACCGATGAAGCTGGCTTCAAATCGTGACACTATCCGAACAAGATGAGATGCTGTCCGAGTATTCTGTCTTAGCTTTGACTGTGTACCACAGTTTGGATAAGCTTTCCTCAGTGATTGTGGACAGTGTTGTCAAATATTTACGTTGGAAAGTAAAAGGATCTTGCAATTGTTTTAGTGGATTTTCATCTCTTCACAAAGGGACTTGTCATATTACAGGGAGTTGGGTCGTGCTGTTTTCTTTAACAAACCATTAGTGGCACTGTTACGAACCAAGCTTAAACGATTAGTCGATCGATAAACAAAAAAAGGACCAACTGTTTTTATAATTGATTCATTTAAGCAAATTAAGCAAAATGACAGGAATTAATCATAACTCATATTTTCAATTGTTTTATTCCTCTCTATTTGTAAACCGAGCATCTTTG